>NC_133936.1:13287636-13611594 GCF_031877795.1 Strix aluco | reverse complement strand
AATATGCAGTTGAATAGATTCAGCCTCCAAACAGTGTCTGTGATAGTTCCCATCCCATGGTTGTTATTGCTTTGGTAAGATAAAATCAGTAGGGACAAAGCTTGGAAACTTTATTCCCATGACAGGAGTATAATGACGTCATAATTTAGGCCATAATCTGAGTTTTCTCGAGTCAGGTCACGGGAATTTTGGAAACCCAAAAAACCTTTTGAAGAGGTCCAGATACAGCACTTTCTCTGAGCTTTTATTCACATTATGCGGGGGCCTGGAGGGAAGAGAATGGCCATTCCTGTGCATCTGTCGGCAGAGTAAGGTGGGACGTGGTGAGGCCCCCTCTGCCATTTGGTTTGATATTCTCTCAAGCTCTGTTTTGATATTCTCTCAGGCTCAAGATCTTAGCGTTAGGGTGCTCTCAGGGAAAGGCCAATTCGTATTCCACACTACAAAGTGTTGGTATGTGGGCCGGTAACATCAAGTAACATTACATGGCTTTGCAGGCTGGGCTTGTTAGACAGGGGCTCCATATGGCCTTGGTTTGGCAGCACTGGAGTTGGCTCTTGTCGGGTATTTCTGACATTTGCAGTGTTTCAAAACAAGCTTCATGGCTTTTCTCTGCATCAGCTCCATCCAAAATATTTATTGCTGCAATTTAGTAGGATGCAGTAACCATTGTGGTAGTGCTGCTGTGCCTCTGTGCCATCTCGCACATCCAAAATCAGACGAACAAATATGAAGGCTAATTTGCTCTGCTGAAAGGAAACAAAAAGTGGCTTGTGGGTGCATATCTCTGACTTCCTGAAGGCTGCTTGAGCCTGACTAACTTGTCTGGCCCACAGTTCCTGAAGGAGTGGAGAAAAGTTTGGAAGGAAAATAAAGCTGAGAGGGGAAAAAAAAATCAGTGCTAGGAAGAGGCAAAAAACGTTTAAAAATGTTAGCAATAGCCCAGGTCATTAGGTGAACTCTAGTCAGTGCCCAAGTGTTTCTGGAAGGAAAAGATGGCAAGAACTCTAGTGATTGTCTGACACAAACATTACTGCAGCTTTACATCATACATCCTCCCTACTCCATTGTAGAGGCATGTTTGATAGCTCTGCTCTGCGCTCTTTGTCTGTGGGACTAACTCAGAAATACTGTACTTCATCATTGTATCTAGATATAATAATGGAAAATGCATAACTGAAATGGGAGAATTCACCCTGGAGCTAGGGCTGCTCGACTTCGGCGCATCATACACCATTGTGATAACTAACGTAAGTGTCCCTGTAATGGTAACAAGCTCCTTCTGTTCTAGTCTCTGGCAGTGCTTTTGTTCTTATGTTTGTGACTCTCACTTGCTTTCTCCACCCTACGAGACCTGGGCAGTAGCCATCTGAAGGCAGTCTGTTATATAAGGGCTAGTAAAAGGTTTTGACACCTATGCAAGCAAGGTGGGTGAGTGCTCATTCCATCTTACGCTGTGATCTTGTCAGATCTCATGGGTTAAACAAGATCTTTTCCTTGATGAATATCCTCCATGGAGAATCATTACGATCTTTTCCTTGAATATCCTCCATGGAGAGTCATGTGATCCATGGTTTGTGCTGGTCTCATGCCATCCTTGTTCAGTTAACTTTGACCTGGTGCGCTGCAAAGAGCTATTACAGTCTGCCAAGAGCTGACTCTGCTTGTGGTCTTTGAAATACTGTACCTCGTGGTACCTCACACCTGAAAAACTCTGCAGAAACAGTCTGCTATATCCTCATATTTAACTTGCTGATCTTCCAAGACTGGTGGATTATGCGTGGGGGGAAGAGGGACAAAGTGTTGAGGGTGGAGTTTGGTGAGATTGTGCATCTGTTTTTCCTCCTCTCACTGTCTGTACAGCTCATTTGGAGCCTAGTGTAAAGTGAAGGCATGGTTTTCTGAACAACCTAGCCCTGATGGGGCATGAGAACTGCTGAGAGGGTGGATTCCTCTCCCTGCCTGCCAGCCTCTTAGGCACACTGCTCTAACCCTTGTCCAGCTGGCAGGAGATGAACGTGATCAGCTTAGCTCCCATTTTAACCTTTCCACTGCACAGGCACACAGACAAACCAGGACTGACAGGACACGCTGCTAAGCTGCCCTCTGAGACTTTGACTACTGTGTTGTGATGAGCAGAGCAAAGTGCTGTCAGCTACTCCCTGGCAGTAACATCTCCCAGTTGGGCAATTAATGGGAGCTGTTCATGACTGCAGAGTCCAACACATAGGGGGAAAAATACAGATGCAAAGCACCTGGCATTTTTTTTAAACTCCAGTAGCTGGAGTGGGATGCACAGTCCTGGAGGGAACAGGCAGATGCTGCCATCTGTGAGTGCAGAGAATTATGTACATAAAACACATATACACTTGAAGTGATGTTGGCCAGACCCTTCCTCCATGGCTACAAGTCTCTTTCACCAGACGAGAAACCAAGTAGAGAAGTTGCATGAAGAATATTATACTAAGACTATTGACCCAGAGCCTCTGGTAACGCAACTGAGTCAGGGCCAGTTGAGGTAAATGTGTCTCATGTCTCTATGGGCAAAGATTATAGTTTGCAGTCCCATCTACAAAAGGCCCTGCTGTAGCCATCGATGCTCAGGGGTGGCTCTGTGCCTCAGCCCTTCTGGACCCTGTGCTAGTCCTTTAATCTTTTTGACCCTCTGTTTTTCTATCTCTCTCCCTGTGGTTTCCAACTTCTGTAGAGTTAGTTTGTTCCAGGCCAAGATAATTTTTAATTATTCCAGTGATTTGTACTGAGCCCTGCTCCTCTGCCAGGAGTGCTATATAGAAGAACCAAGAATGCAATATATTAGTCTGCTAATGTGGCTGAACTCTGATACTTAAATCATGGGGATGCCGCCTTCTACCCAGCCTTCCTCAGTGTGCAGTTATAGTATGGTGCTTGTGATGATTCTTTATGGGCTAAAGAGCAATGCACAGCTCTCCTCTCACCCCTTTTAGTCTGCTAAAATACAGTCTCTTGATTTGCCTCCCTGCATGGTAATTAAGTACATCTCGTAAACATCCCTTGTATTTTCCCAAGTACTCTCTGTAAACACGGGGGTTTCAGCCTGAAGTCATTTCAGTTTTCCTGGCTACTAGTCAAATCTCTCTCTGCCTCTGTGTATCGGAGGCAGTATTAATTACACCTGGGAAAGCAAACAAAAAGAATGAGGAATACAGCTGCCATAACTATCTGAATACATCTGATATGGGGCAGTCTCTTCTACTCTTGGTGTTACTGAACTGGATTTGTTTGGGTGTCACCGTTATAGTAGGGGAGTTGTACAGTGCCCATGAAACGGGAGCCGCGGCCACATGGCTGCAATGAACATTTATCCTCTCGTCCTCTTCTGGCCCTGGGGACAGCAGCATGTCACAGGCTCTGCACAAGTACCACACAGGCTTTTCCCGGCCCTGCTGCAGAAGGCAACTTGCTGGTTTGTAATAACTCATGCAACTCTTGCAGCATATGAATCAGCTAGGATGCTTCCATCCTGCCACCTCAGCCCTGTGTGGTAGGAGTCAGCCCATTCCCAACAGGCTTGGAAATGGCAGGGGTCAGACGCAGAGTTTTGCTTCCAGGGCAGAGCTTCGCTTCTACCTTTACTTAAAACTTCATTTTGGTAAAGTTGCTGTTGGAGTCCAGGCTAAGAAGGTTCTGATCTTTGAGGAGCTAATCAATGGGCCTTTATTTTCCTGCTAGGTTTCTGGAGGTGCTGTTAAGACATGGAAGTCAGAAGACATCAAAGCCAATAATGTCCATATGGCTTGGCAGTTACCACAGTACTTACTAATATCTGCTGGGGAGGTGATGTTCTCCATTACAGGTCTGGCCTTCTCCTATTCTCAGGTACTCCACTTAAAGATTACACTTTGGATTAGGTTTACAATTAGACTTCAGGATTTATTCCTGCATCTGCCATTGACTTGTAATACGTCCTTTGGCATGACACTTACTGACAATGTTATCTGTGGTTCAGCTAAAAGTGGGATTATAACACAGTTTGCTGTGTACCCTCAAGCTAAATTATTTCATGCTCTGAAGATACCAGTTCTCAATTATACTCAGGAAGCTCCTTTTCTGGTAAAGCTGGGAACATAGAATGGAACTGAATAGAGGTTTACTTTAATTTGAAAGCTCTGAATACTGTAATATCAGGTTTTTCTCCCAGTGAAATATTTTGTGGTATGTATTTTCCAGTGATAAAAAGGCAAAGGTATCTGAAGGACTACAGGGTGGCATGGGGGCTTGGTACCTGCTTCAAGCTGAGAGACTGAATGGGCCTAAGCCTACACAAGTCTATAAAAAGACAGCAAGGGGTAATGAGCGTGCAAGGGATGATTTGATTGTTGTCTCAGGAGAAGGTTTATGAGAAGAGAGGGTTGATACGTTAAAATATCAAAAAGCTGAAGCTACTCAAATTTATCCTGGCAGTAAAGTGAAGATGTTTATTAATGAGGGTGATTAATACAGTGGGACAATCTGTCATGGAACGTGGAAAATTTGTCATCAGCAGGAAGTTTAACGTCAAGATCCAGTCTCTTTTCCAAAGGTATACAGCCACATGGCACCAGACTCCAAGCTGCAGGGCTTGTCATGCAGCTCCCTGAACTTCTTGATCATACAATTTCAGATGATACAGGTTGGGTATGATCAGGATCCAGCTCCGCAACAACAGCATCTCCTCTTTCTTCGTGTGTCCTGGAGGACATATTTTGAAAGCTCCTTGTACGCAGCTGTCGAAATTAACCACAGAGGAGACTCTGCACACAGGCAATTGCACTATCTCCTCCTAGGCTGAGCCCAGTGACACTTACATCAGGCAGGACATCACAGGGTGAACCAGGGCAGAAGGGCACAGCGTGATACCCACTGACCAGGCCCTTCTCCTCTTTTCAGTCTCCGGCCAGCATGAAGTCGGTGCTGCAGGCAGGCTGGCTGCTCACAGTGGCTGTTGGGAATACCCTTGTGCTCGTTGTTGCACAGGCTGCACCAATGGCACAGGTATGGTTCGGCTCTTAAAACAGAGGTAATGCTTTAAAACAGGCCTGGGCCCGGATGTTGCTTCTGGATGTCTCTGTCCTGGAGGCACAGCTGCTCTGCACAGCCCCAGGCTCCTGCAATGGAGTGGTGGCAGCCTGCATGGAGCTGCCTCCCAGCCAGGCCTCTGTGTTGCCCTCAGCAGCGTTTCTCTCTGGATCAATGGCTCTCCCTAAGCCTCCCACTGGCAGTAAATAAGTGACCTGCACTGCGATAACATTGCTGGAGCTCAGCTCTAGGCAAGCAGGCTGGGCCTGGAGCCTGGACATGATGCCAGCCATGCATTGCAGTTGCTTACTGAGAGCAGCTTGCCTTCATCCAGCTAGCTCAGTGGGCCGGCAGCCTCATCAAGTGTGTAGTTTGGACTCCTTCAGGGCCAGCTGCCTGTGGCACCCCTGAGATATCAGGGTTGCATGGGGAGGTTGTGGTGCAGAGCTTGTTTAATTCAGGCTATCAGACTGCTGGGATGATGGCATGAAGGTGTAAAATGGGGCTCATTTCTGGCTCACATGAAACTGCCTCTCCCAAAGGCATCTTGTGTGCAAAAGCCCAGGCAGGTATGTTCCAGTCAGGACAGATTTGTAGAAAAAGATTTAATGAAACTAGCCCCATCTAACTGGTTCATTTCAAGGCATATCACATATTCATAATTATATTATGTGTACATGGGTTTATCAGAAAACAGGATGAGAAAGTTTCTATCTTGTGAGCAATCTTAGAAGCTGAAAAGTAATTTTCACCCAGCTCTTTAAAAAGCACTTGGAAGTGCAGAGAAATCCTCTGGACTGAGAGTCTGGGGTCCCCTGACCTGCTGTTCTTTTTTCTTTCCTAGTGGGCTGAATTTGTCTTGTTCACTGTTCTGCTCTTTGCTGTGTGCATTATTTTCTCCATCATGGGATATTTCTATGTCAGTGTGGATCCAGAGGACCTAGAAGAAAAGGAAGAGAAGAGAGAGACCTCAAGCAGAGGAAACATGATTAGTCTTGTTACTAAGAAAACAAAGCTCTAACACATGGGTTGGGACCTTTTTTTTTTTTTTTAACTCAGTAGATGGGAGGGTAGAAGAAGGGTGGGGACAATGTTACTTTATGTTTTAGCATTGTGGTCTTTATTACTCCGAATGCAGCCACCTTCTAAATGGGACCAAATAGCCCTCTATAAAAACAATGGGGGTCCTGAAATCAGAGCAAAACTCCCTGGGAAAGCTCCTCTGGTATTAAAAGCCCTTATAAGTAAATACAGTGTAATTTAAAACCTGCCCATCTTTTAAAGCGTGGAATGCTTTCCTATGATTTTGTTTTAAACATATATTTAGGGCAGCAGGGAGGAAGTGTGGAAGGAGTGCCATATGACTAAAATTTGGAGATGTTTGGAGAAAATAATGAAAAACCATATAAGAATTAGGAAAGAATAGATGTTACTGACAGAAGAATTTTTAATGCTATCATCAAGGACTGGAAGTGTTACACACAATCCCAAAGGATTTAATAATGTAATTCTCCTTATGAGTATTTCACCCCATTATTGCATGTTATGAATGGTCCTGATTTATGACTTTCACCTCCAGACTCAGAAGTAATAACAGGGAATTAAATTCTGCAGGCTAAAATATTCCCAAAACGCTACTGAAGAAGATATGTATGCTACCATCTCTCTGATACCCATTTTTTCCTAGAAGTTTTTAGCAACCGATGCTGTTCTTTGATTAGACGTGATTAGAGTATTGGTTTATGCTTTCTTATTTCAGAAATCCAGGCAGTTACTTGCCATCTTCCTATACATTAAGACTTCATCGGGTATTTCCTTTTACAGCACCTGCCACTGCAAGTTAGAATATGGCTGATTTCTTATCTCATGCTTCAGTTATTCCCCATTGGGAGACACGTTGCAGCAGTTTCTATAAAATTCCAGGCATCCTGCAGTGTGTTAAACAAGGATGCACTTTATCATTTTTTTCAGTCTACAAGAAAAGACCATGGCATAGGATATTTTCCTTTTTCCTCCCTGTTTTTCTGTCTCTCTACCAAACTTTGGATATAGGTATTTTATCAGAATTGTGATATAATTGTCTGATTTTCCTCACTTGCGTGAAGCTGTGATTTCATGTTCTGCATGTAAGTAATTCAACCACTGCTGATCTAGGAAAACTCCTGAGACAGTCCCTGCCTTCCTCTGTGGCTCCAAGGCTGCAGCTGTAACAGGTACAGCCTAATTTACAAGGTTATCAATAGGATCTTCAGGTCACAGAGAACAGATTTTTAAATGATACTTTCCTCTTCCATCTTGGCATTGACCATAGGTGGTCGCTGATGCTTTGATTCAGAAGATCATGAAATACATGTTTAATTTCATTCCTGTTCAGGACAGTGCTAGGGAATATGTGTAGCTTGACACTTCTGCTGCTTTAATGTGATGCCTTGTGTGTGTGTATGTCTTCTTGAGTAAGAGAGAAAACCCCACTTTTTGGTTTATAACTGGAAGACTCACAGCCTCAAATTGTTTCCTTTGCTTCCTGTCATAAATGGTTGTGAACTTCCACCACTAGTTCTGCACAGGCTCCTGCCTGCTGTGAAATAGCATCTGGGTCTTGTGCCAGAGGGGGACCGTGGTCTCAGATAAATGACAACAGGCTGCGGGTGTGCACACAGAAACACTTAATGTGGTTCAGTCGATGCAGAGCCATTTATTAAGCTGTGGTGGCTGGATCCAGGCAGCTGAACCCTGCGACTCAGCAGGGAATGAAGGGCATTGAAAGCCATCTATTAGGTCATCCGACCTGCTCCTCAGAAGCCAAGTGAGGATTATTCCCTCTGCTCCTTTCTGGTATTGTTCTCCTGCCATGATTCTTTGTGTGGGTTCTTTCTCCTCCAGGCATTGTTGTTTTCCTAATCCTGTTTTATGATACACTGTGAATCAGCTCAGAGGCTGCTGAATCATTCTGTTATGATGCTGTTTGACCGGCTTCCAATTTGAAGCACTAATAGAAAGCATTTCTTCCTCCCCCCCGCAAACAAAACAAAAATCCCCAAACTGAAGGAATGGACAGGCTCCAGTAGCACTGAACAAACACAATTTAGAATTATTGGAGCATTTAATTTTTTATAAGCCTTGAATTTGGAAGTAAGTTGGGGTTCGAGGGCATATGTGGTGAAGAGACAATTGAAAATTATTGGAGCACTTTACTTGGGAAGCACTTGGTACATCGCAGCTCAGAGTGGCATGAGGGGAAGGAAGGTGTCCAGAGGACACAATCTTTAAGACTACATATGCTCAAGAACCTCCTGAGTTTTATGTTTTATTTCCTTACTGGCGGCACTACCAGAAGCTGTCACACACTCTGAGCTTAATTTAAAGGAATCATTCTAAACTCATAAAAGATACATTTAGGATGTCATCTGTATCTGCTTTTTAGACTCTTGATGCCAAATTGCCCCTTTCCAAACATCACCATGTTCCAAACCATCACCATAATGCTAGGGGGAGAAAAATTGCAATTCACAGTTGGGAAGGTTATGAACAGGAAGGCAATGCTATGAATAAAGTGCTAACATGAGGCTGGGGGCTGCTCCTGCAGCCCCTCCGAGGAATTGCTTGCCCAAGGGAGTGTAAGGCTCTGTTCACATTTCTCTTCCAGCTGACACAGCTATTTCTTCACACCTGCTCATCATCACCTATTGGAAGTTTTGCCTTTCTTCGGTCTGCCTGCTTGGTTGCTGGTATGATCCTTCCCCACTGTTTCAGCTGCAGTTGTAAAGCTTTACTAATTGGACCCATTCATTTGAAAGGCACCAGCAGTTTGGATGGATTTCCACTGGGCATGTTGACAACGGCCAGGAGCAGTTTGGGGGCTGTAATGAAGAGCTGTCCCTGACGTAGCTGCAGAAGGTGGCAAAATAGCACATTCAGCATAGCACTTCTCCAGTTTTAGAGCCACAACTCCATCTTTGGACCTTTTTCATCATTTTCAAATGGACTCAAGACTGGATCAAAGATCTAGGACCTGATTATATGGAGTATTGAGGTCTCTGGCTTTTTCTTCCATATGGTCAGCTCAGAGATGGGGCCATCCACAGCTGTTAACACCCGATTTTAGAACAATATTCCTTATTCCTCCAAAATTCCTTTGGGTTAGAATCAGAGGAAGAAGCCAAAATAAGGATAGTATATATAAAGTTATGTGAACCTCTACAGAGAACCAGCAGTCTGCTGCCTGTCCAGCTTCGCCTGTCATTGAAGGGAGTCTCAGCTGTTGGTGGAGTTTGCCCTGGAGCAGATCAGGGAAAGCTCACACCAGCTGTTTTGGAGGCTGACCTAAAGAAATGATCACTTCCAGCTAAGGGACAGTAATGAACTGGTGGGGATCTGTAGGAATGTTGCCACACAAGCCTTCATGGAGATTGCAGAGGTTTGGCTTCACTGTGAAAGTGTGTGTATTTATCTGTTTTTCTGAAGGATGCTTTCTGATAAAGATTTTTTGTGCATCAAATTTTCCTTCAGTTGCACTGGCTGTTACTCAACACATTTTCCCCCTTTGTGGGTTGTAAGTGTGGCCAGTGATATTTCCAGCTATTCATGAGATAACCATAAAAATGAGATTTCAAACTCAGCAAAACAACTTCTTGGCTGTGGGTTTGTTAAATTTACCTCTTCTTTGTGAGGCAGTTGAATGCCTTTAGGTAGCAAGCTGCTCCATGCAGCTCAAGGGGTTTGTATCTCTCTTTTCTTCCCTCTCCCTTTCCCCACAGCCCCATAATTCCAGAAGATGAGTTTTGGAGGATTCCAGAGGATGAGGCCTGGGAGGGCTGCATAGGACTGGCTGGGATGCAGCTGGTGTGTGCTGTCAGCGCTGGCTGGGAGGCAGGATCGTGGCCAGGCACAGGAGCTGGCTCCTCTCTGGAGACTCAAATAGGGCTGGGCAAGGTAGCCTGGGGCAGGGCTTGCCCTGGTGGAAGACATGGCTTTCCTGAGCAGTGATCTGGATGTGAGTTTCATTGTGTAAGTGAAATGTGAACAAGTGAAAGGAAAAGTTTTCACTGGCCTTGGCTTTGGCCTGAGGTGCTGTGCAAGGAGGCTGGAGACTGACGGGCAGGAAGGAAAGAAAAGGTTATTTGGTCAAGGTCTTCCCAACGCCTCAAAGAACAGCTGAAATTCCTCACATCGAATTAATAGGAGAGAAAATGAGATGGGAGAAGTGGAAAGCTCAGATGATTAAATAGTGGATGACTTCAGACCTTTCAGAAAAGCGTTCTCCTAACTGGTACTGAAGGGCCATTGGGGAAGTTAGTCACCCCTGGCTTGAAAACTGGTTTGTCATTGCAGAGTATTGCAAAAACCAGCATACAGACCTGTGTTGGTGGGTCTGCAGTGACTGGAGGAGGAGGCAATGCCCCCACCATCCATGGCAGCCACCACCTTGGTTTCCCCTCGAAACAGAAAAAACAGCTGAAGGTGTATTACAGATGAGAGTAGCACAGCAGGGAGAGCTACAGTTTAGAGGTGGCTAACAGGCAGTTTTACCCGGGGTCATACACAGAGAAATAATTTCCTCTTCTCTCTGTGTTGAATTTCTTTGCCTAGCTACAAGAAACACTTTCTAGCACCAGCAGCTTAAACCTGGGAGTTCAGCTCCATGGCAAATAACACAGCTGCTGAATTTTGGATGGTACCAGACTCTGCATTTCATTATCACTACATTTGTTATTGTGATATAATTTTAAAACAGCATTTAAGAGATGTTTCTGGTCCCAGATGTTGACAGACTTGGCCAGGGTTTTGCATATTGATAGCTGGATTTACGCTAGTCTTTCATGTTAACATCTGTCACGTACAAGTAGATGTTGCGGGGCCTTTGGATTTCCCCAACAACTTAGAAAAAACCAAAATCCCCGGTGAAGCTGGCTAAGCATGAACTGTGGCATTGCTTCCTTGTTGGAGCCACCTGTGTGCTTTGTAAAGCAGGGACCCTCATTCATCTCTTGCAAAGTGCTTCACAGAAAGACTGAAGTGGGGGACAGTATTAAACATTTTGCCTTGAGAAGGGCTCATGCTGTATTACAGAAATTGCATGAAGGAAAACAACTGCTTTGCTTAAAATTCCTCCTTCCTCACCATCTCAGGTGGTCAACAAGGAATGAAACAAGTTGTTTCTTAGTGAGCTTTGAATCAACAACCTGCTATGTTTTCTCAAGGTCTTTCCATGCTGTGTTTTACCAGCAGATCAACATTTACCTACCTCTAGTACCTGTAGATCAGAAGATTGCCAGGATGCAGCGCAGCCACGCTGCAGGCTCCCACTGTCAGCTGATCAACTCTGATCTCTTCATTTTTAATGAATAGTTTTAGCAGTTATCCTGCAGGGCTCAGTCAGAATTGGTCTAAATTTAGGACAAAACTAAGAATCGGAAAGAACTGTAATCAACAAGATAAATAGCAAAACTCTCAAAAAACCTGCTAAAACACTGTTTTAATGCTTAATTAAAATTTTAATATGCTTACGGTAAGTAAAAACCTAAACCAGAATGTAGCAATTCAGTTGAAGCGATGAGGAGCTGCAGTTGGAATCCAGCAGCATGGCAACTGGCAGCCAAGCTGAAGACACAAAAATCAAGCAAACATCACTTTTTAGATTATTTTTTGTCATTGCATATGTTGTTCAGTCTGCTTGGCCTGTCCTGTTCAATCTACCCATGTGTGTAAGGAAACGAAGTTGAACTGACTTGTGGAAGACATGTACTCTTCCCAAGCTGCAGCTTGGTTTTCTTCTTGTTGCAGACTCCCAAGTTAGCTCCAAATGACTCCTTTCGCTAGCAGTCAGCCCCCTCAGTCCCACATGCTGATCTTCCCTCCCCAAAAGTCACTCAGACTTCTCCTCGATGTCTTTGCCAGCCCTCAGCACCTTGCTTATTCCTCCTCTCATGCAGCCTCTCTACTGCCAGCAACAGTGTGTCTTCTTGAGGGTTGTCCTGGGCAATGCTGCCCACTTCCCTGCAGCCAGAAAAGCTTCTCACCCACAGGACTACCATGTCTGGGCAGAAATCACTCAGAGACGAATATCTGGGTGGTAAGAGGGCATCAGCCCTGGCTTACTTTGGCTCTGGCTTCTTGTCACAGCCTCTTATGGCCCAATGCATCTCCTGTAGGCAAATCAGTTCAGAAGCACGGGGGTAATCCAGCATCTCCGTGTGTCCCTCCAGTCTATCCTGTGCCCAGTTCGCTGCCCACAGTCAGCCCTTGTGTTGTGCCATGTCAAGCTGCAGGGACTTTGGGACCGAAGCACTACTGTTACCAGCCATGGGGGCTCCATTTGTGCAGCCTGTGGCCCCAGCCTGCTTTAGTTGGCCTTTGCTTATACATTATTATGGTCAGGCTGCTCCTTCCAGCCTCCCACTTGTGCTGGAGGCTCTGGAGCCCTTCCCTGTCAGTCAGTGTGTGAGTCTTTGTCTTTCTCTTATAGAGAAGTGGGAGAAAGTCACTCAGGTTGTGTTCATCACAGTACTAGTGTGTGGTCAGTGAGCTGCATCTGCCCCATCAGTGTGGACACGACAGCCCGTGAAATGGGACCGCTCCTCTGCCAGCAGTGCTGGCACAGGGCCTGCTGGTGTCAGTGGGGCTGGCTCTGTGGCCTCCCCAGGCTTGACCGAGATGTTTTAAGAGCTGGTGTCAGTGTTTTGGTGGGAGATCTGTGTCAGCTTCTGAATCTGCTGGGTGAGGAGCAGCAGGCTGCATGCCTGGGCAGAGCTGCTCCTCCTGACACAGGGACCTGTGCTGGTGCCCTTGGTGGGGCACTTTCTGCTCCTTCTTCATCTGCTTGCCCAGCCCCAGTGACCAGGTCTCGGGTAACGGGCCTCTCTCAGACCTCCACTGAGTCAAGTGGAAGTCAATTTGGTTCCTTTGAGCTTTGACCTCTACCCAAATCTGCTTAGAGCTGCTTGGAGCCTTTGTTCAGGCCCTTTCTCTGATTAACCTGTGCATCAAAATGCTCTCCAAGTAGGCCTTCATGCTGTCCTCACCAAAGACAGAAACCTCTCAAAGGTACTGTGCCAATATGGATTTTTCCTGCCCAAGTTAGAGGTGAAACAGGCCAGCAGGAATTCAGCAGGTGCCAGGAGCTGCTGCCTTCCAAAAAGGTGAGTGACTGACAATCCCGGCGGCTCCCTACATGTGAGGCTATGCAGTCCAGCTCCTCCTGTGCCCTGAGCTCAGCAGGGGCTGGCGGAGGCTCAGATGCCTCTCTGGGGACTGCAGCTCCCAGGTCCCAGCACTGGCTAACCCACGTGTGTGCCATTCGTGGTCTGTCAGCGCCAGCTTTGCTTCCTGATACTTTATACAGCCCAAAATCTGAAGAGCAAGGAGAAGAAAGTTTCCTCTTTCCACAAAGTGAATTTAATTTGCATTTTCTTCCTCTTTTCTCATTGACAGCCAGTGTCATTAGCTGCCCTGTTATTTCAGGGCTGGCCAAGGGAGCTGGGCAGTCAGTCCCCCCATCTCATCGCTCCCTTGGAGTAAGGGGAGGTTGGTGCTCTCCCACTCCGCCCACCCACAAGCCCCTTCCTGGAAGCTCTCCTCAAAATCAGGTCTTCCGCTCCTCCAAAGAGCACATCCCTCATGAGACCAAGGATTTGACATGTTTTTTAGCAGCCAGTCTCTTTGTGGGGATTAGCCAGTCTGGGTAATGTTTGCATTTCACTCTTTGCTCTCTGCTGGCTATGGCCTTACTTTTGGAGCTAATGTCACTATTTTTCTTTACTTTTTCCCCCCCATAGACTGTCCTGAGCACCTGCATTCTCTGTATAAAATAAATAAATGGCAGGCAGATGGTCCATCCATCTTCTACCAAAACTTTGATAGTGCCATGAAGAATCCCTCTGCTCTAACAGTGCCAGTATAGTCCTTTACATCCCTACCAGAGGCCTTCTTTGGCCCTTCTTTGCACCATCATTTCATACATGCTGGTTAAAACCAAAGGGCTTGTACTTCATTTCTCTCAGCCCGCAGCACTCCTCAAGCTTCTGTAATGCAGGCTCCGAGTTCCCTCTTCTGTTTGAGCTGAAAACTATTAAAAGCTGTTGAGAGCTTCAGAACCAGCTGTTTTTTGTCTAGGCGAGTTATTTTTTTCAGTTTTTTTACTGTGTCCACATCACTTACAGCTATGGAGTGAAACACTGCTCTAGTCTTCTCCTGTCAGCCCTCACTTTTCCGGACAAGGTTGGCCTTTTAGCTTTTCCATAGAAACCTTATCTTCAGTGCCTTTAGTCCTAATGCTGTTCATTGTTCAACATCCCTTGAAGCCAGGGATTTGGGCTCCTTCCTTTGGGTTTTTGCTTCTGTCTGCTCAGCATTTCTTAGCTGGTGTCACTGTACTACACCTCCTGGGGCCCACTGACCTGCTGGGCTGAAAAGGAGCAGAGAAGTCATTCCAGTGGTTTTAAAAGATGCATCTAGACTGAACCTGCTCAACTCTGAAAGTTTTGAGCCCTTTTTCAGCTTTTTAGAGGAAGAGCAGGCACTTTTCCATGTAAAGTTGTGCTCTTGTGCCTACTGCATCCTGCTCTGGCTGGGAGCAGATGCTGCCAGGTCAGAGCAGCTCTGCCATCCTGGGCACTTTGCTTCTACTTTCCTCTGGCTCTGCATTTCCTGGCTTGGATTCCTCTGCTCTGGTCTTCTGTTTAGTGGGTCTCTCGCAGTAGTGATATTCACTCCAAGGGAGCCATTGCCTGCAACAATTTATTTGACCAGTCTCATGATGTTACTTGTGGTGACACCCATCATGGCATTTGTTTTGCCTTTTCAATCTCCACTGTTGTTCCAGGTTTCTTCTGTGGTTTTGATTGATTCAGAGTGTCAAGTTCTTGCCAATTTTGTCTTCCTCATCATGGCTAACCATTATCAGTGCTGTTCTTGGAGTCCAAGTGCCCTTCACGCCACAGATCTGCAAGCTAAGTAAACTTAACAAATCATTAGGGCAGACTTTGACCGCTCCTGTCTCCATCAAAGACTGGGATTAAATTAGGTCCCTTTGATAAACTGAGCTGATGGGCCAATTTGGATTGCACATGTGGTATTATGAGCCTCATGGTGCTTATGATTAAAAGACATAAGAGAATGCAATTATTTAGAGAGCTACTGGGAGATTGCTGTAACTCACTAGTCACTTTATCAGAGCAAAAGAAGAGCCCAATTCTGCAGGATGGCAGGCAGCTCCTCAGAAGTGTCTTAGAGCCTCTAATTGCTGGGGGAGGTGAGAGACACGTTTATCTCCTGCAGGTTTTGATGTGTGTGATAACACTGCTGAGGGCAGGGGAATGTCACTCCAACCATTTCTGTCCCCAAGACACTTGCTCCAGGAGTGAAACCTTTCACACAGGTGGCTTCTTTATCTCTTTTTACAGTTGCTTGGGTTTTTTTCCCCCATAAACTACTGTTGTCTTTGTATCAAGGTAGAGCTCATCTGGGTTTCTTTGCTGGACTCTAATCAAATCCTGACCTGCACAGGAAGCTCAGTGCAATCTAGGCTGACTCCCTGCATCAAATCTTCAAGCCTAGGGCTGGAGCCTGACCTGGTAGGAAAATCTCTGTTAGCTTAGGCTCTGCATCAAGCCCTGAAGATTAGAAATGTCTGACTGGACACAAATACAATTTTGCCTGTTTTTTTTCTCTCAGGTTACTGAGTCAGAGCTGGATGGCATATGTAATTGTAGCAGGGCTATTCTTCTCTCTTTTTTTTTTAAGAAACATTCATGCTGCGTTTTAATTACAACATTTAGAATACGTCCAAATAGCTTGAGCTCAGATTGATCTTGTTTTTCAGCCAGGAAGCTTGTTTTTCATCTATTATAATAATAAATGTGCTATTGATAATAGTTTAGGTGCAATACAGCAAAGCTTTGTGTTATTCATCAGCTCTAGAGGGCCAAAATTTTCTTATTATCTCTTATTGATATGACAGTTTGCAAATCTTTAACAAACAAATTACCAGGTTTTCCTTGTTCCCTCCTAGTTTGCAATCTCTGTCTTTTTGACAGCTGAATTCAGGATTAATGATGATCTTGTTTAAGACGATTGTTTGCTAGCAGGTTTATTTCCTAAACCTATAAAGTGCAGTAGGAGAACTAGCAGTGGCACTTTGAATTAAATCTCATCCTTGAAGCAAATTTTTTTATCTTTATTCCCTCCAATTCTCCTAAGTAGAAATCGGATTTGCCTGGCAAAGTGCTTAGACCTGTTATTAATTTCTTAGTTTATGTAGTCATTTTAAATATAGAAGCTTAACATGAAGGGCTGACAAAAGGAGCTGTTTTTCTGTCCTAACCCTGAGCTTGCTGGGTCTGTTCAGATTTTAAGTGCTTTAAGAGCCAGTTCTTCTCTGACCACAAGCATGGGAGCAAGGAGACCACCTTGAGTCTCCATAGAAAAGAGAGATCCAGAAGGACATGCTGGATTTGGTCCTCAGTAAAGCACTGGAGGCGGCACTGGGAAATATTCAGTCCAGGTCCTGGGACTGGTAAAATACATCCATGCTCTGCAGCAGCTTCCTCTCCGCCTGCTCTAGGTCTGAGCACAGAGTAAAGGGTATGGAAAGGGCTGAAGTGCCAACATCTGCCTGGGAAGGTTGTTTGTCATGTAGATGGCTGCAGGTGAAGCAAGGAGGGTGCTACACCCCATGGGAATCCTGATGCATCCCCCAGCGGGACCAGGGGCATCTTCTGGGGGAAAGCACAGCACCAGAATAGAGACTCAAAGGAAGCATGAAGCACCTCCTTTGGAGCACATGCTGGGCACGGGGCCATTTCTGCCCTGCGGTTTCTGACCGTGGGCTTTGCATACACAATACAGGAATTCAGTAGTGTGTGAGCCAGGCTTTGGAGATGAGAAGTGAATTTGTTCTCAAGTAAAATCACCTTTTGTTAGTAGAAAATCTGTGACTTGAGTTCCCCAAGGGAATAATGTTTGAAAATCACAGATGATTAAAGGATAATGCATTTGAGGGGTTTTTTTGGTTGGTTGGTTTTTGTGGTTTTTTTTTTTAATTTGTTTGCCCTTTGGGTTTGGAAGGCTGGATGCCACACATAAGTTTCTCCACAACTGACTTGGCCACAAATTTTTTGGTTTAATGCAAGAAAACCTGAGACTCTCCTTAAAAGAGGATCCCCCAGGAGTTCTGAAATACCAGACATCACACCAGCAAAAATGACTAAAGCTGGCAACTCAGAGTGTAGCATATCACATTGGTCTTAAGCAAAAATAAGCCAAATCAAACAAGACTTGATGGAACAGAATAAAAGCAGGCAAGCACCACAGCTTGGCTTGAAATAATGTATTAATAGAGAGTGTTTCTTCATTACTTTTTATTTGATAAGCAGTAAAACCACAGACTCGTGGGGAATACAGTTTGTATGTGCCCTCTGCTAATTGCCCGTCCCCATTTGCAATGTAAGCACTCATTACTCACTTCCTTGGAACTAGCAGTGGCCAGCATGGAGCAGTGGGGGGAGGCACAGCTGTGTATTTCAGCATGTCTGCACATGTGTTTTCAATCCTGGAATAATCCCCATTATATGGACATTTTAGCCTAGTATTTAAGCCTTCATCTCACTTCTTTTTAAGACTTGCTTAACACTTTTCCAGTTGATTGATGGAGCATCAATCACAGTAATATGCCAGCTATGATGTTCCCATTAATAACTACCAAGGAGCCGGGTGGCTCGGGGCCCTGAGCTGAGCATGGGTATTTTCTCTGCGAATGCCAGGGGGATTTGCTGACCACAGCAACTTGCAGATGTGCGGGGCAGCAGCAAGAAACTGCTCGTCATTCGGTCCCCAGGCATCTTCCAGTTTGGGAATATGCCTATCCATGTGGTTACATTTTCAGCCCTCCTTCTGTTGGGGGTTAAGACTTTGGGAAAAAACAGCCTTACATGCAAGTTTGTGAAGTGCAGCTACCAGCTGGACACACCAAGGGTAAACTGACTCCAATTACCTGCTTCGCTTACACCAACTGCCATGTATTACAAATCAAACCAGCCACAAGGAACCAAACTATTAAGCAGCTTTCTCATAATCATTAATTATGAAGATACCATCACTCATGTTTGTAATCTGTGAACTGTCCTGTGATAACTGATTTCTTTTTTTAGTTCAATGAATTGTGATGGTGAGGCTGCAAACAGTGTTGGCAAGCAATTCCTGTGGGGACCCACTCCTGCAGGTCTGAGCTGGTGAAACTCCCTTTTCGTGACATGAAGCCAGCACAGTGACCTTGCAGGTACAGATTTACGTTCCCCTCATCCTGCTGGCCACCCTGCCCAGTCTGGGAAAAGCCCAATCCAAATGTGTCCTGCTTAGGTGGTCTGGCAGGAGAAGGTCAGGCAAGTATTTGATACCTTGACAGTCAATTTACGGAGAAGCTTTCAGGCCAAGAGGGCATCGCTCCAAAGACTTTCTCTGGCATGTTGAACACCCCAGATCTTTGCTGCGATCCACCAGTCTGGGTACTATTTGCCCTCTCCTGCTTTGCTATATCTAGTGTGTTTATTCTCAGTAGAGCAGCTTAGTGAGAGAGGCTCTTATCCCCCTCCCAGGGCAAAGGCAGCAGGTATGGGACAAACCCCATACTTCTTCAGGCCTCCCTCAATTCATCCTGCTGACATTTGGCCCTCCTTACACATCTCTGCCCTTTCATGTTGCTGGGAAGGGCAGCAAAATGGGTCAGAAGAGAAAAAGCCCTCCAAAATTGCTCATCCCACCAGGGTGACTTGCTGCACACATTAGCCATGGTCTGGAGACTGAGTTACCAATGGGATTTGCTATCAGAGCATCTGGGACAGTCTTGCACTATTTTCTCCCTAACTGCTTTCCGGACAGATGTCTCCCAGCTGGTCGGTCTCCTCAGATGTGTACATGAGTCCGTGTGTGTGATCAGATCACTGATAAATGCTCCACAGCCATCTCCCAAATCTCCCCCCCACAAACCATACCTTCCATGAGATATTGATAAATGAGATCTTTATTGGCTGCTGGGCTAATTAAATAGAAGTTGCATCAGCTTCTAGCTGACAGGCTCTAATTGCTCCTGAGAAGATTTTGAGCAGACCAGATGAATAGGAAAATAAAAGGAGAGACTGTGGATTGGATCCAAGTATGTATCTGACTGCATTGTGCTTCAGACGAGCTGGAAGTTTGTCCCACCTTTCCCTGGGGAATGGGGCCAGGACAGGGGCTCCTGTGCGCAAGAGCACACAGGGAGGTGCTGTCAGAAAAGCCAAAATTAACATAAATAACAAAAAGGAGAAAATAGTATCCTGGTTTTAGATAAGAATTTCTGAAGTCTTATCTTTGCTCCAATCTCTAGCTTCAGCCTCAAGCAGTCAGTACCCATTGCTCTGTGCTCCTGTTACCTGTCTGTCACGCAGGACTAACAACGCCTGCTGCTGAGGGCTGAACTGTCTCGGATTCTCTGGCACAACATGAATCCCTGAGCCTGAGGTTTTTTTTACTTCCTGCCACCTCAAAGTCAAAAGACAGCAAAAAGGGGTGTCAGGCACCCAGCAGCTCCCGCAGCCAAACCCAGCCCTGTGCAGCCTTGCTGAGGACGTAGGAGAAGGATAAGCATCTCCAGCAACGAGAATGTTGGGACTCTGAGCCTGGCCCTTCATGACACATGGTCCTTTGAAGACAAGAGGTGCTGCGTGTGTGCGACACTGCGTGCTAGCTGCCAGCAAGGGGTGCAAAGCCCTCTTGGCCTCTTGCTGCCGTTCCCTCATGCAGGAGCAGGGCCGGGGTCCAATTTGCTTCTCTCCTCCAGGCTGCTGCCTAAACCTCCAAGTGGGGAGCATGGATGATTCAACAGGAGAGTCACTAACAGCAGAAGTTGCTGGGTACCCAGGTTTCAGGTTGATCCAGGACAGAGCTGGACCTGGTACACATTAGATCCTGGCACTGAAAAAATTAACTGAAATTAATGGCCAAGCCCTCATTGACTTCAGTGGTGTCATGTTTTCCCCAGTGGACTCTGCAGGCTATATCTGGGCACATCCAGCCTAAGAGGCTTGTCCCATGTTTAATTTATGGGGTGATAAATGAGTTCTTAGCATACAATGCATTTAATTCCATTTTGGCCTGATTTATGGTGTGATGTGAACTGCATGTGAAGTTTTTAATTCAGTAGGTGGTGACTCTGATTCAGTATATGGAGTGTGACAGAAGAGGTGATAAATTTGATTCCAAAAGTGATGCATCAATTTCAGTGTGAGGTGCATCAAATTTATCACATGGCACATTGGTTTCAGTGCGTGACACCCCAGCGCCAGGTCAGTTAAGCAGGATAGCAGTGGTATCGCCAGTGGTCCCCACATCCACCACTTCCTCAGAGTAAAATGGCCCTTGCTGCTGGTCTTTTATTCAACCTTGCAAGACTTGAAGAAAAACAGTAAAATCGTCCATCAGGTGCTGGTCAAAATATTTGTCTTCAATTTAATACATGCCCCTGGTAAGGGCTTCTGATATCCCACCTGATTTCAGGTCTCAGGAAGATACTGCTGCTCCTGAGAATCCCAACACCAACCAGAAAATTGGCATCATTTTGGGTTCATTTCATGACTCAATATCTTTGCTTTTAACTCAATGTCTGGCTGATCCACATTGCTGAATGAGGATGTGGATTCTGAGTCCTCTCTGGGAGAGAGAGACTTTAACACTGGACTGTCTCACATCTGTAACCTTTGAAGGCTATTTAAAAAGAACACCTGGAGAAGACACCTCCTCTTCTCCCTCACTCCACACTGAGGGTGCTTTTGGGACAAGACTTCATGGCTGAAATAAACCCACATCTTGATTAGGGGATCCTAATGGCATTCAAGCAGCAGCAGTTTGGGACTGATGGGAGTTGGTGCACGCAGCAGGACAGCCTGGGGTGTGCTGGGTGCCGAGGGGGCTCCCACTGCCTGTGGTACCCAACCCTTTCCCCAACCTCGTGCCCCATGAACACCAGCACCGCTGAATCCAGACCCAGCACAGTGGAGTGTGGCGAGTCGCTAACACAGCTGAGAAAGACGTGTTGAGAGGGCTGATGAAGGAATTTGGTGACAAGCTGAGCGGGAAGTAATTACTTTTCTCCTTCTCTCTTGCTCTCACTGCCACAGCCTCTGTGGCAGCGAGGATAAATGCAGTATATTAGCAGCAGTGAGTGGCAGATTCACTGAGCTGCAATTTATAACACTGTCCTCCCCAAAGCCTCATTGGAGGGCATTATGAAGTTAGCTTTGTAAGAGGGGATAAAATGATGAGAGGGTCACTCTGGAAAAGCATTTGGAAACCCTCAGAAAAGGACCTATTTTGTTCTCTCCAAGCCAGGTATGTCTCATTGAGCCGAACCCAGTGGAGCTCTGGGGGAGGGTTAGTGCTCATGCACCAGATATTAAATTTAATCCAGTGAGAAGGAGCAGATGTTGATGTGCCAGGCCTGTCTGCCACCACATCTACTGCATAAGGATGGCTGAAAAATCTTCCATCAAAATGTTTTGATTTTTCTTGAAGAAAAAATAGAAAACTTCTACTGGAAAAAAAAACAAAGAAAAACAAAAAAACCAAACCAAACAACAAACCCCCAAGGCAGAAAACTTATGGCTGAGAAAACTTTGTCTTCAGACTGTTGATAAAGGGTTGCTGCTGTCAAAGGGGATAAAGAGGAGGATGTTTTTCATCAGCCATGTTAATCTGATCTATCCCTGCATGCAGGCTTGTGTGGGCAGATAAAATAAAACAGATCCCGATACACTGAGGAGCCAAACTCTATCTGTTTCCAACAAGGGACTCTCAGCCATCTGGATGGAGAGGCTTCACTTATAACATACCCCCTGGTGAAGGGTGTCAAGCACTGGGGACAGACACTGGGATAACGTGGTTCTGGTCTGCCTGGAGAGAGCTGCTTGCAGGCTTGGTCTGTGCTCTGGGCTCCCAAAACCTCTACAGCAAACAGGTCACACTGCTCCTGCTGCTAACAGCCCAATTCCCGCAGGGAGGGGAAGCTTTCACCCCAGTCCTCCACTCTCCAAAAAGGTTAAAAAACCACCTAGTCATACTTTAAATGGTTTAAAAAGTCCAAGGGAGAGGAAATGCTAAAACCCCCCATTTCAGTAGCAAAACCCACTCATGAATCTGAACTTCTGTTGCAGCACCACCTTGAAAACAACTTTTTTTAATGACCAGGGTAGGAACCGCTGAATCCGGGAAGTTGCTGTGCCAGCTCCTCCATCTCCCAAGCACCCCAGTGAGGAGGTACATGCCCATCCCAGGGATGCTCCTACCACTGCCCATCCCCGCCCCCCCCAGTGTCTGAACCTGCCGGTTGCTGAACGGTGTGGCCTCTGCTCCCGCATCCCGGCTGCGGGGTGGCTCACCGAGCCCCTGGCACAGACCCTCCTGCAGCACCGTGCAGTCACCCTGCAGAGCTTCCCAGCTGCCAGAACATCTCTCAGTTGTGGAGAGAAGCGTGTAATTTATATCTTCGTTTATTTGTTTTGCATGGGAGACAAGGCTGCTGGTTTATAATGTTGAACAACCGTTTTAGCTGAGTGCAGTAGGTCCCATAAATCAATCGCCCTCTTCAGAGCATTAACCAGTCGCCAGGAACCAGCGATTTTATGATACCTTTTCATGTTATTCAGGGGGACTCTGGGGCCAGAGTCTCAGCTGGTGTAACTTGGTCTCACTCTCCAAATCCAGATGATTTACATTAGCTACCTGATGCTGCTATGAGATACTGCAACTATTCTCATATGAATAGTTTAAAAATCTTATTTGGTCTAATTTTTACTGAAGAAGTAATTACTTCATGGTGTTTTAAAATACATTTGACAGAGCATTTATTTGTCTCAGGTCAAACTGTATGTCCCAAACAAATGCATCTGTCACTCTGAAATAACTCTGGGCCAAAGTATTAGCAGAAAGGAGGTCCCTTTCCAGTAGTATGTACTTCAAAGGCTACTGGTTCCAGTTAGGCAGGCCTTGCAGGGGCTCGATTTCCTCATGTTTGCATTGATGAGGCTCTCAGTAGACATCATGGTTTTCCTTCAAACCATTTGTCTATCAGCTTAACAATGGTGAGGCTGGCACTGCAGCCTGTTGGGATGGCTCCTATCTTCTCCTTGGTTTACTCTTCTCCATTATCTCCATCCATCCATCCATCCATCCATCCATCCATCCATCCATTACCTTTTATTTAAAGGGCAAGATCCTGGGGTAGAGACTGTCTTTCTTTTCTCACTTTTATCCCATTTCTTGAGTGACAGGCTTTTATTAACTTGCAAATGCACACAAAGCGTATTTCTGTCCATGATCAGAAGGATGTGGTTGAGCTAATGTTTTTCCAAGCTGCTTAAGGGTGAACCCTTATTTTTATTTTAAACTGCAGTTTTTTAATTTCTGCTGACTAAAGAGAAGTTTTTATGCCTTGTGAGCCTGCACTGGGCACCCACATGGCCTCTCAATGGGGTGGACATGACCAATGGGGATTTCTGTACCCTCCTGCTCTGTGGGACCTGTCATGCCTCTAATGATCAGATGGTCACTCCATGCTGTTGGATTTCCTGGAGGTGTTTGAGACCCTGGTGATTTGCACCATTTTGTCTCACTCAATTTCCCCACACTGCTCTGCTATTAATTTTTTTTTACGCAGAGAAGAGGAGGAGATCTGAGGTCTCTGGGTGAAATTCATCCCCTGCAGCTGAATGAAATACACACTCAGCTAGACATGGGCCTGTCCTGGCTTTTGGCGTATTTTCTGTGCAGATAGAGCTAAACATAGTTTCATGTGTAAAATTTCCCATTCACCTCAGAGGATGTTTCACTTAACCAGTAATCCACGATGATGAGATTTCTATGAACTATAGGACCCGGGAGGCTTGAAGAGAGTATCTGAGTATGTCTCTCGCTTTGGCATGGTGCATTCAGGAATGGCTGGGGTCCAGGCTGATATCAGTACCTCCGCTTTAAAAAGATTTAAGTTATAAAATTTGGGCAGTTCCTTGTTTGTTTTGAATCAGCTTTCCCTGATTTCCACCACCAGCATCTGGCTTGGCACAATTTTAACACACAGCTTCAGGTTGCAAACAGAATTTAAATTTTCAGACATACGATGCTAGCTTTGTAAGTGGTAATTGCATCAACTTAGGATCAATGGAGCAGAATAATATCTGCCCACTAATAACAGCTTAATAATATTAATAACACTGGCCCTGCCATGAATTACTTTAAAATAGGGATTGTAGGATAGTAATGTAAACATTGATTTTTCTTGGGACAGTACTGTAAATTAGATATGACTCTCTTCAGCATGTAGTTGATACCAGACAATGCAGAAAATGTATCAGATTACCTCGAAGGAGGGTAGAGAGGGAAAAAGTGAAGGCATTGGGGAGGCGATTAGATAAATGAAATGAGCCTGGACCAGAAGCTGAAAGCTCAGAGCTGTATGGCACTCAATATTGCTGCCATCCAACCTGACCCAATTAATAACATATTAGTGCAGGACAGGTCTGTTCAATGGTTCAGGTCTGTTAATTGAAATAGTGTGATTAATGGCATTGAAGGAGATGAGGAATACTGAGAAAAATGACGGGAGTCTGCAGCTCTGTGCTGCGACTGGTGCATCGCTTGGGGGTGAGGGAGGTGGGGGGGCAGCAGTGCTCCTCACAACGCCCGGCCTTCGGCACTCTGTGCCTGGGCTCTGGCTCTGCTTTTAACCACCTTGAGATCCCACCAGCAGTCCAGCACTGAGCTCGGTGTCAACACCAGAGTTGGAGAGATGGCAGCTGGAATGACCAAATCCCTCCTCAGCCTTTCCCACGAGCACGGGGGAGCTGCATGCACTTGGTGGCACTGATGCCCATAGGGTTTCCACGCCAGTGTCCGAGCTGCATCTGGCTGCTGGGGCTGGGCCGGACACGGAGCCACCACTCTCGTGGGTGCCAGCACCCGCTGCCACCGCGCAAAAGGGGACATCGAGGCCCCAGCAGCAGCGTGGCTTCATTCCCAGGAGCTCACACACACCCAGCATCTGTGTTTCCCCTTCTGGAGGCCAATTTTCCTGTTGATTCCAATTAACCCCAGTGCTGATGTCTCAAGGACAGCTCTGGAAGCAGCTTTGCAGAAGAGCAGCAATTCAGAAACATGTTGTGGGGCTGCGATGGCACCTCAGAGCCCAGCCTTAATTACAGAAAAAAACCCTGAAAGAGCTGTACAATGACTTCAGCCACTGTCATTTGCAGAATAATCTGGCTGCAAGACTACCTCCTGCCATCTTTCCCTTACATTGGTGCCTCTGCTTGAACGCAGGGCTCAGCATAGGGGAAGGTGCATGTGTTGCACACCCTGGGTGTTTTCTTGGCAAAAACAAGTCTTCCCTTTCTTCTCCCTGTTAAATATGCACCCTGCAGCTGGTGTGTGAGCGTGTCGGGGAGGCGGGCAGAGGGCTTTGCTTCCAGTGAGCCAGGGTGAGCAAGCAGCTCATCCTAAATTGTTGCCCCCTGGCTGCAGGGAATGAAGCATCATTGCTTCAAGATCTGCTCTGCCCTGGTCCTTTCTGGCATTTCTGTTGTCCCCATGAAAGCTGGGGGTGAGGTTGTCTCCCCATGCCTTGGGGCCAGCCACACACCAGTGGCTCCCTCTCAACAACACTGGGAATTCACGCTCGGTTTGAAATGCCCAAATCCACAAGTTTTTGGAGGATGGTGTGGCTAATGGGGACAGACCGGGAGCCTTCATTCCTGGCAGAGGCTGCATGAGCCACAGCAGCTGTTTTTGGACTGTCAGCGGCAAAGGGACAGAACTACAAAAGCAGCAGCAACACCAGGGAGAAGCGGGTTCAGAAGCAAGTCAAAGCATGGCTTTTAACATGGGGAATAATAAATGAATAGAAAGACCCATAGTGCCACAATGAAACATCCCTTAAATCCTTTGTTTTCATTTCGGATGATAAAGGAAAATCATTAGGGCTCAATTAGTCATGAAAGACAGGGGTCCTTCTGCATTGCACCGGCTTGAGAAAGCGACTCCTGTTCAAGAGCACATCTTCCCCATCCAGTGTGGGATCATTAAATATCAAACACTTTATTTGTGGTATTTGCATTGCCTCTTGCACCCTTGTGCAGGATGAAAACCCTGCAGCGATAATTGATGTACGTGGTTTTAAAGGCACTCGGCTCTCTGCCTTTCAGAGCTTAAAACACACAGAGAAATGAAGGGGAAGCTCTGAACAGCAGAGGCTGCCAGTGCCGCTTCAGCAGTGCAGTGGGATAAAAGAGAAAAGAAAAAGGGGAAGGAGTGACAGAGGAGTTTAGGTGACCCTGACACGGGAAGAAAAGGGACTTGGGCACATTGCCTTTCCCTTGGCGATGGAGAGGAGGGGATGGGGTAGGTGACAGTCACTGCCAGACTCATGGTCAGATTCAGCCATGCTGCCAGTCCCAGCATGCCACTGGGATGAACTGGTGTCTCCTCTCTGCCATGCTGGGGGTAAACTTTGCTTCATCAGGCTGTGCACATGTACATGAGGCCTTTAAATATTCATAAAGCAGTAACTGATGTTGAGACAATGGGTGAGAGAGACTCTGAACCGAGAAGGTTCCCGAAGCCATTTGCATGCTGGCCCAGCTGCAAGTCCTTGCTATGTGACTGGTGGGACCCTTGGTGGTGCCAACACAGGGCTGTGGTTCGGGCTGAGCAGACAGAGGACACCCCAAGAGGAAATAAATAGTCCATAAAAAAATGTCCCACAACAGAACAACCTCCCCCAACCTCTCTCTCTCCCCAGATGTGGCTGCACTGCAGGCTGCGATTGGTTTTTTCACCGTGGGAAATGTAAAGCATAGCAGCTGTGCATTACTTACTGCATTTATTCCCCTTCCCTCTCCCTTCATTTCTTTGCTGAGACTGCAAATAAAAGAGCAGATGAGTGGTGTCTGTGCCACTGTCACTGTGCTCAAAGGCAGGGAGGGCAGAGGCCACCGGGAGAGGCTGAGGTGCCTCAAGCCCCAGCACAGCCCCACAGAGAAGAGCCACTGCTGGTGCAGGGCACAGAGGAGGGACGAGCACCTGGGTCTTTGCCGTGTTTTAGCACAATAGAGCCTGTGTGGTGGGGCAAAATGAGCATCTCCAAGCAGTCACCTCGGAGAGAGGTCACACAGGGCGGACGGGCTCTGGCACAGGGTTTCGGCAGGAGCAGGTCGAGCATGGGATGGGGTTGGGTACCAGCTCACCTGCCCATGGGGAAGGAAGATGCTCGTGCTGTCACAGGTGCCTCAACAGCTTTGGGAGGAAAAGCCTGGCTGAGACTGCCCAGACTAAAGCAGAAGGGACCTGCCATGGCTCTGGGACTCAGGGATTTCATTCCTTCCTCTCCATGCAATTTTTTCCTTCCTTCAAGCACAGACTGCAGCAGCCTAAACAAATAAGCTGTAATGTAATTTTAAATATATGCTTTGAATTCACATTTAGAGTGCAAGCCATAATATTTTTGTTTATTATTTAATTACAGAGTTTGTAAATGTAAATGGATTTAGACCTTTAATTTTGGGAGGCTTGAATTACCTTCTATTTCTTGTTTAATATTCAGGTGGAAAAGCTCTCACGTCTGGCTTCAGCACATTTGGGGTGTGCAACACAGATGGGTGAGCTGGGCATTTTCACCACCCTGTCTTCTCATTCGTAGACGTTGGGCCAAATTGTGTTTTACTGTAAAGTACTTAAAATTAATTAAGTGGCAGAGCATAAGGAGCTGGTTTCAGTCCTTCTTGCCCCAGCAGCACTTTGCAAACCGTGATAACTTCCCTGGTGAAAACCAGGAGAAAATTGGGCCCTTGCTTGCCAGATTTTCCTTTGCACCTGAAAATTTAAATCCCATCTTTCTGGGAACATTATGCTATTGGAAATTGTTT
Source organism: Strix aluco (assembly GCF_031877795.1). NCBI lineage: Eukaryota > Metazoa > Chordata > Aves > Strigiformes > Strigidae > Strix > Strix aluco. The sequence goes on along the minus strand of NC_133936.1, from coordinate 13,583,617 downwards.
GCCTAATATTAACCGTGTCAGACAAACCCCTGATGGTACAAGGCCTCCCTGACTTGAAATCTGAGCTCCATTCCTGCATGGTACTGGGACCATGTGTCTTGTTTTAATCAAATTTGTCAAAAGGCTTGAGCGTACGTGTGGGGCTGGTGCTGGAGTATCCCAATGATCTGCCCTGGTTCAAGATGACTGAGGCCCCGAAACACTGAAAGCTGAGGAGAAGCTGCTTTTGAGTACTCATGTCTGACCCCCCTTGCCCACCTCAGGGTTTGATTTTCATGTTTTTCTGCTTGGGTGAATGCTATGCTCCCAAAATAGTGGCTTTTCTGGGAGGTTTTCCATTACTTTTCTTCTAGTGAAGAGGGGAGCTGCACCGCTGTTTCACTGTGATGGGCTCCTCCCTGGCCCAAGGTCCTGGTGCACCCCAGGGGATGGTGCTGGCTCCTGTGCCGGGACCCCGCAGAGGTGCTGCACGTCTGGCCGGCTCCTGGGGCGGCTTCTCCGGGGGCTTGCAGGGTAACCCCCAGCGAGCCCGGGGCTCCCACGCCATGAGCCTCCGGACATGCCATCAACCAACAGGGCTGTTAATCAGGGGAATTGATTTGTTGCCCGGGCAAGGTGCCAGCAGCCACATTGCCGCTCAGGAGTGAAGTGTTTATTTAGGGAAAACCCATTGCTGGGTGTTTGCATCCCCCTACCCGCTGAGCTGTTCCAGGCCGTTATCACCAAGCACCCGGTGAGCTGCAGGCGCTCGCCCCAGCAGGCACAGCAGTGATGTGGGGGTTTGGAATGCAGTCCTGGGGGTCCTTCCCTGCTGCCCCCCTGGTGTCCCCCACACCGGCTCCGTGATGGGGTCGAGGCTGGTTTGGGGATGCCTTACTTGTTCTCCATGAGGAGAGGACCAAGCCATTTTCACAGCTCAGATGAAGCCCCAGATAGAGTTAAAACCCTGCTGAAGGCAAGCACGAGCCTGTAGGCTGTCCTGGCTGATATCACAGTCCCAAAAGCAAACTGCAGCTTTTCTCACTACAACCAGAGAAAAAGAATTCTTTAATTTCTTTTATTTATTTTGAACTGTGTTTAACTCAGGCTGCTCATTGCCTGCAGTTTCCATCTCCTCACACTTTCTCCCAGCATCAGTGATATCTAAAGGCAGATGGCCAAAGCTGGGAGCAATTCTGCAGAGTTGCTGCACACCTATGCATTCAAAACCTTTATTTACCATGCAGGGAGACCCCTGCCAAAACCAGGGAGGGGATCTGCAATCACTTCGCTACCCTGTCAAGCATGTATATTCTCCCACACAGCTTTTGAGCAGCCAGTTATGGATAACATAACCTCTAGGTCAATTCTTGTAAACAAAACTCCTGCTTGTTCAATGCTGAGTAAATAATTTCTCCATGAGAAGAGTCTGTGGAGGCTCATGCCAAGATTGGCAACATATTCTTTGGGTGTACACTAAGGAATAACTTTTCTCTTTCCTGAATATCATGTTTTAACAACAGGCTGTTTGTTGGGATTTTATGTTTAATGTTGTATGATTTTAAACCGCTGCATTCAAGCAGATGTACATTTGGGTTCCGGAAACATAAAGTAACGACCAACTAATTCCTATCCATCTGGATTCACCATATAAATAATCAGAGCGAAACACCTTTAGAAAGGAGGCTGAGGGGGCCGGGCCCATCAGCAACAACATGCAATAAAAGCGAAAGAAGACATCAGAGTTTGCACGATGGGTCCATCTTAATCCCTCACTGCAATTCAAGAACACTAAAAATAAACCCCCTTCAAGTTTTGGCTGTTTACACAGCTGTAGCATAAATATTTAGATTTGCGAGAGAAATGCTTGCTCAGCCAAAATCGTTCCGAGATCTCTGGCGTCAGCAGCGGGGGGTTTGGAGAGGCCCAACATTTCCTTGAAAAAATGAAAATCGATAATAATTAAAGCAGGGAGCGATGTTTCCACAGCAAAGCTCGGCACTTATGTAAAAATAGCTCATGTTCTTCGGGGGTACGTGAAAAACTCCCCGCAAGGGCTGGTAAACACCATTACAAGCTGCAGAACAAGTGCCGTGTACCTTATTTACACGGCTGGTTTGGACATGGGGCAGGCGGTGGGGAGGAGGCAGCTGTCGCTCTGAGGGCTGGGGGTCCTGGGGAGCCACAGGCACCTCCACGGAGCAAGTCCAGCCTCTGGGACAGTGAGGGGTCTCTCTGGTGCATTTTCTGGATGTTGGGTGCTCTGTGGGGTACATGTCTGGCATTGCCCTGGCCAGGAACCACCGTATTTCCATACATCGTGTTTTTCTCCTTGCATTTTGCTACCATAAAGTTGGCTGTGGACCCCGGATCATCTTTTGACCACCTCTTGCCAGGGGAAAGGAAAGCTTTCACTGCTTTCGAGTATTATGCAGACAGGTACGGCATCCCCCGTCCCAGGGAGGGGATGGAGAACAAAGCTGTCTCCTTCCTGCTGAACAACTGCAGCCTCCTTTCTAGATAAAAATCTTTAAGTGGATTTTCCATCTGGTAAACTGTCGCTTTAGGAAAACCATAAGGTATAGCTGTTATTAAAAAGAGGATTTTTACTAATGCACCTACTGTGTCTTCATTATGTCAGGGCACCTCTATGAAGAGATTTGCAGAAGAATCCATCCATTCATTTCCACGCATAATTCCTCAATAGCCCATTTGCTTCAAAGATTTTTATCGACTTTTACTACTACATGAATCCTTAGATATTTATTTTTTAGGCCCCCGGGGACCCATTGAAAAAGAAATTCGTTTTCTGAAGTTTTATGACAAAGGTTTTGCTCTGGATAAAAGCTTTCTGTTATTTCCAAACTTCTGTTCCCCACAAAGACGACTTTGGTAGGTCTGTTCCTATGGCTGCCACAGGACATGAGGAATGAGTAAAATTTTAGGTCCCATAAATAAATAAGAATGTTTTTCTGTTGGAAGAGGCTCCTTCCTTACCATCAGTGTTTTTCAGTGGTGTGGACATCTCTCCACAGATGTCCAAATGCACACAAACACCTGGGAGTGGGAACTCGGTGTGTTCCCATGTTGTTCCCATTAGCATCATCTGCCTCCATGCCTGACCCATCTCCATGCAGGCCCCTCCACAAACAGCCATAAATGCCTTTACTTGCTTTTACTTGCCCTTTGTGCCCCCCTGAGCCCTGCCTGCACGGTGGTGCTGGGGAAACAGCAGTGGGGCAACTGGCCGCTGGAAATCTTCTGCAGTCACTCCTGACAGGACTGTGATGGAGGCCAGTGCTCTCCTGGTGAAAGGTGTTGCTGTGCATGAGTATCCCATAGCCCAAGCAATATTTTCCATGTCGATTCAGGCTCTGCTGGAGGGGCTCACCAGGTTTCCTGTTGCACACTGTGCTTTGATGCAGTGGCTTTATTTCCCAGGGCTTCTGCAGCCGGTGCAGGTGATGGAGAGCGGCTGATGGACCGGGCTGGTTCCCCCGTGCAGCCCCTCCAGGCCCCCAGCACCAGCAGCTGCAGAGGGGCGAGCAGGATGAGGGACCCTAGGTGCTCCCACCCAGCCAGGGTACCTGGATGTTAACCTGGGATCCCACCTGCCCAGAGAGGCCATGGAAATGGCAAAACTTAATGAGAAACAGGCAAAACAAGTAGTAATATAAGCCTTTCTCCCCATTTCCGTGAGCCTCACACAATATTTAAGCTGTGCAGGGGAAGGCAAACTCCCAGCACCCAGGGAACATTTTATATATCAACTGTGCTTTATTTGGGGAAGGAGCCAAGTCTCTTATTTTGCTTTCCTGAGGATTGGGAGTTGCCAAAAGTAAATCAGATGCCTTGAAAAATAGGCTAATGTGTGTGGGGATGTCACACACATCCACTAGCAAAACAGGCATTCGAGGCAGCCCAGCAATCCAGGTTCTCCTGATTTTGTAGCTCCAGGATGATGGTCACCTGTGTAGGCCGGAGGAGTAGATGTGACTTGTTGCTTAATAAAAATATAAGCAGTCTGGGTGCAGTCCTGCTCCTACTGAGGTCTGTCAAGATAAGATTTCACACTCTCAGTCTTCAAGGAGATATTGAGTGAAGCAGGGTGATGGAGATGAGGCCAACAGAGAGGATGGGAGAGGAGGATTAGAGGACAGCAAACATGGCCACATCTCTCTGCAGCTGTCAGACAAGCACCAGAGGGAAAGATGGTTACACTGCAACAGCGTTGACACAGCTAAAGGAACTATTTAATAGGACTCATTTGCCACGAGGTGTCATTGGAATTAAGAGCCAACACATCCGTGAAAGGATGAAGTGCAGCCAGCGATGTGGTTTATGAGTGATATAAACCGCCATGCTTCAGGGAGAGAGCCAGCCATGTTGGAGGGAGTCGAGGAGGAAAGATGCTGGGGGCAGACAGGCACTTTCTGGTTTTCCCCATGGTGAAATGTGCTGACAGAAACTGTGGCTGGGTTTGGTGCTTTTCTGCCTGCGTGGTGCCATGGCACTGCACCAAGGATCACTGCTAGCAACTGTCTCCATACGGTGCTTCTACAGCAAACCAAGCTTCTTCCTCCATCCTGCTGCCTTGGCTAGATCTGTCAGGACAATGTCCCCGGCCCTTTGCTTGCCCTGCCTCATGCGTGCTGGCAGGGCTCCATGAGCAGTGGTGGGATGACAGTGAGTCCCGTGGGCAACTGGGCAGCCTGCACCTCACCATCACTGCGAGCACCTGAGGGACATCTCCAGACCTTCACAGCCCAATAGTTCTGCTTTGGAAACTGCAACTGGCATCAAAACAGGGCAATTAGCCTTAATCATCCTGAATTATCATAAGTCCTCCTCCATCCCTGCTTTTCTGCCTCTCCTTCCACCAGAACTTTTCTCTCTCATTAATCGAAACAGAAATTTTCTGTCACCACTGATTGCCTTGTCCAATGTCAGCTGCCTGGAACGATAAAAATAAAAGGTGGAAAGCGTGTGCCTTTGGTACAAATAAATAGGTGCCAGAGAAGGTAATCTAATTATGCAGTGATTGAATTAAGTGGAGGAAACTGCATTATGCCCACAAAATATCTGCCCTGACGATGGATTTGAGGCCCGGTCCCTGTTTGGCCAAGTGATGGGGTTTGGCTGGGAGGACTGGGGAGCAGCTCCCACCCAGTGCCATTGGGATTGTTGTGGATACCTGTGCTCATCCCCCCTTTTCTTGGTGAATTTGGCTGTTGGCAGAGGGAGGCCGGCATTAAAATGCTCTTGTTGTCTGCTACAAATTTTCCATGCAAGAAAAAATTACTTTAGAGCAGGTGAACCTTATAGCTGGGCTGTGTCCTTCCTCTACTGTACCTCCTGTGGGATTAAATGGGACAAAGTGGAGCACTTAAGGGACAAAAAGAAAAAGCTCACCATGGATGTGTGTTACTTAAGAGCAGAAGCCATGAGGAGTTTATACGGGAGGGAAGAAAATAGGGATTTACAGCTGATAAAGGGTTTCAGGCAGGTCCTGGATCCAAGCACCCTGACGAATGCACCGCAGACCAAGCGCACCTCTAATTAGGATGAATTTCCTCGCTGCTGGAGTTAATGCACTGTATATCGAAACCATTTGTGTTCATTTGTAGCAAATAATTACTTTAAAATGTTATCATTCATTTGGGTTATTTGACTTCTCTATTAATTCTATAAATAATTGTTTAAAAGATTGTGTTGAAGTCAGTGAAAAGCATCAGTATTATTCCATTACTGGTTGGTAAGGGTGGTGGAGTGGCTCCCCGCAGTTGGGAGAGCTGGAGGCTGACCTGTCAGCATCACCAGAGACCCAACCTGAGCCCTCCATCCCCAGCAGCTTCCCACCGCCCCTCAGTGACACGGGGCACCCAGCACATCGGTGCTGAAAATCACCTTCTACCTCAAACTTTGTCTTAATTGTTAGGAAACGCTCCAATTTTTCTATAAAGCTGCACCCATGTTCTTTCCTGCTTCCCCTTGCTGTAAATTTTCTGTCTTGCAATACTTAAAAGAAAAAGCAATCTTCTTAATCACACCATTTGATAATACAAACAGAGGTACAAGGTAAAAGGCGGCAGGGCAATAAGCTCCTCTGTTGTGTGCCCTTCAATCTGGCTTGATAAATGGAGATTTCACTGGGAGATTTTTCATGCATTAGCATTAAAAGGGGAGCAAGGCTATTTTCTTTCCTTGCGAGGCGAGACAAAAGAGCCGTGCTTTTGGATTCAGCAACATTAGTCTTTATTTCAAGGGGGGAAATTAAATAAATGAATCTGAAAGTGGGAAGGAGGGAAAAGCTTTCAGTACAGAATTTTAAAAAATTATTTCTGGGGCTTTCCACGTCCTCCTGATATTTCAGCCAAGTCCATAAAGCATTAGGGAAATTCATGGGCCTCATAAGTATCCCACCAACCATCCCTGGCCGGGCGCAGGGATAGCATCTCCCTCGCACTGATGCTCCAACCCAGCAAGCTGCCAAAATTTTTTAAAAGTAACCCATCAATTAGCTGATTCTCTCAGAAGAATTTATTCCAGATAAATCCAAAGGGAGAACTTAAAAAGCTCTCTATGTTTAATTTGATCAAAGCTTTAATAACATCTGGCTGGATTAGTATGCGGGTGCTGCTGTGCTCCCAGGAGTGAGGCTGGAAATGGACTCCTGGCACACCATGTTTGCTTCACTTGAGTGATTTCCCTCCGAGTTTGTGCCATTTGCAAGCAAAAAGGATGCTGTGGGGTTTCAGTGGCACAGGGCTGCTCCCGCAGGCACCCTCTGGGAGTTGGGGCTCCCGCCAGCACCGGTCCCCCCACATCGGTGCTGGGAGGCTGCAGGGTGTGAGGAAGGGCTAGGAGGCGACCCTGGCAGAGCTGCTGTCATGCACTGGGGCAGAAGGGGCTCTGTGGGGTGGCTGGGGGGCCCGGTGGGGTCAGGAGAGTGAAGGGGCAGGGAATGGGGGCTCAGCCCCTGTTGCATCTCATGCTGTCGCGTCACCTTTCTGCGGTGGGGCTTCTCCTGGGAAGGTGTCACGGCAGCTGGCACCAGAGAGAGATTTCACCTCCCCTTAAATCATGGGAAGATGATTTAAGGGACCAAAAGTTTCAAGCCAGGACTTCTAACCGAAAAGGCGCATCGATTTTCTGTAGCTGATGGAATAAAAGAATTACAGTGGTGCAAAAAAAGAAGAAAACTGTTCGAAAAGCCACGAAAAGCCACACGTGTGCCTGTGCATTGGCGGGGCTGGTGCTCCTGGGCACTGGAGATGATCCTCCTGCAGTCCCAACCTGCAGTGCCATGTGGGCATGTTTTTGGATGCTCTGCGGTAGGAACAGGCAGAGCCCAACACCCAAACGGATGCAGGGCAATGCTGGGGGAGCAGCCACACTCCCCCAATCTGCTGGGAGGCCTCCAGCCAGGCAGGGGTGGTTTGGGCATCACACCCTGCTGCAGCCCAGTGAGGAGGGAAGCGTTACCTCTGCTGGCCAGGAGGGAATAGATTTCCTCGCTGCTTTTCTACCATGCCTCAGACATTTCAATCCCACCCCCCACTCACACCCCACATCAGGGTTATTATCTCCATCTTGCAGACGAGGGATGGAGGGGACCATGCAGGACCAGCACCGGGGCTCCCTTCCTCTGGGTCCCAACTTTTAGGAGTACAGGGTCTCATCTCCACTCTGGGGTTTGGGGACCAAATTGCATCCCTTGCAAAAGGGGCACGAACGGCAGTGGGATGACGACAGGGAAGTAGTGAGTGGGAGTTTCTCTTGCCCCCAGGGAGTTTCCAGCTGCTGGCAGCGAGGTGCTGGGGGGTTTTGCTCTCCCTGCTATCAAAGCCACTCTGCTGAGTATGAATACTTGAGCTCCTCCTCGCCTGGGCCCTAATCACCCTGTCAGAGAATCAATCACTTGCTTTTCCTGATGAGTATTTCATACCTCCCCAGGGCAGCAATGCAGCCTGGGCAGCCTGCGCAGCTGAGGCTTGCTGGGATTTAGGGGATTGTCCCCTGCCAGCCCACCTGCCCTGGGTGAGAGGGTGGGAAAGGGCAGCAAGTTGCACAAAAATGCCTTGAAACATGTCACCAAGTCATCCCTGGCACTTGCAGAGAGTCCAATTTGGTGGCCGCATCTCTCAGAGAAGAGGCAGAAGGTGGGAGGCCTGCGGGGAAAAGCAAATGGGGGTCGCTTTGGGGGTCAGTGGGCATCCTGACTTTTCTCAGTGCTGGATTCAGGTCATCACCCCGGGGGGAGCAGCTGCCCACGCTGATGGCAGCTTCTCACCCCAACTCCCCCATCCCTGGCACTTTGTTTTCCCACTAGTGTCCAGAAACTTCCCCCCCCAAATACCACCCACCCAGTGACTGTAAGGAGCTGGCCGTGTTTCCCTGGCCCTCCATGAAGGTACTTGATAATTCTCTATTTCTTCCTTAATTACACAAAAGCAATGACCGTTCTAACATCGCTTTACAATGCCTCAGCTTAAATCCGCTATTAAGACAGGACTGTTGCAGCTCAGACATTTTAATTAACGTGAATGATCTCACCTTTGTCCATAGCATCTTTTTACATGTTATTATATCAGGTAATTGTTAAACTACTCACTGGTTTAGACAGGTCTGTACTTTCATTAAAATGTCCTGCTTTTTCTGACCTGGCAGATTACCCACATTTTTAAGCCTAGTATTTTCAGGTGATTTGAATTAAATCAATCTGCAAGAAACCAGATGAATTATTTAAAGCATTGGTGGTTTCAAGCTAGGAAATGGGTTTGGTCAACGTTTCTCCAAATTTTAGGAGCTTCAAGGTGTTCCCAGAGCTGGTTGGGAAATCAACTCCCTATTGGACAAAGCTATCAAAAGAAAGAACTGAATAGTTTAAATGTATTTGAAAACTTCCCACACTTGTGGAAAAAAAAAAAAAAAGCATTCATTAATTTTTAACATCCCCTTTCTTGTTTGTTCTCTCACCAGAAAAAAGGCTAGGAGAGAAATCAGGGGCTCTTCCCTCAGGAGAGAAAAGCCCTTCCAACTTTTTTGAGCTTTTTAGAAATGTCCATGGTTTTTTTGATGTAAAATTTCATTGAAAATGGGGGAAGATTAAATAGAATGCAGCCCCAAAACCCAACCCAGAAGTCCTTTCAGGGCATACTTGGACATGGGTGAAACTGCCATTTCTGAGCAATTTCGACCACTTGAAAATATCAGTTCTCTGAAGTTGGGGAAAATTGAAATCATTTTGTGCAAGCTATTAGGACTGGTTAAAGCACCTTGCCTGCACCCACCCCTCAAAGGTGGGCAGAGATCCAGCTTCACTACTAAAACATGGCCTGGGGGGCTGCAGGAGGCTCAGTCCTTTCCTTCCCAAGGGTGGCTCCAACTCTTGCCTCTGGGATTTGAAGAGTGATCAGGTGAGGGCACAATGGGGATGCAGACACAGGATGAGACTTTTGCCTCAGCTCATCAAGGACCAAAGCACTGTGAAAACCCTGAACTTTGGTCTGAACACCTGAACCTTTATCTCCCCCTCTTCCTCACCCCAGTTTGCTGCTTGAGAGGCAGGGGTGGAGCTCAATTAGGACAGAACAGGGACAAAAATCCCACCACCGCTGCCCTTCCCCATCAGCACTTGGAATAGCACCTGTCCCCAGCCCACAGCAAGCACCGGCTGTGGCACGTAAAATGTCTGATGGTTGCTCACTGCTCTGTTATCACTGGAGGAGAAACACCTGAAGGCCCTGACGGCCTTGCCTAGACTCAGCTGGGACACACACCCACCCATGGGTGTGGGAGCCCCATTGCAGCTCAGCCCCGGGCCAGCAGTCCTGCCTTGAGCCCTGCCTTCGGGAGAGGCTTTGGACCCATACTGTCCCATCTCTCCTGTCCCTGTCTCCTTTTGCTCTCAGCTGCTGGACTCTGGTGGGACCCTGGACCTGGTTCATGGCTTGCTGTGTGTGGAGGTGTTGATGGACCCAGGTACCAGCACCTCTAGGACTGCGCCCCGTCGGTGAGGGTCACTCTTGGCTCCCAGCTTGTCCTGCTGCTCTCTAACAGTAAGTTGTTTTGCTTCAGATGGTGGTGAAGGCAAAGCTGTGTGCTTACCACATTGCTATGCAGGGCATGAATCTGCAAAAAAAGAGCTGGAGGGCACCCTGGGTTAAGGGACTGTCTTAGTTTTTGCTATGTGTTTGACCAACACAAGTGCGCACCTTTTCCAGGACTGGGGTGGGTCTGCTGCGGTGTCACCCATCCCGTTGGAGAGGTGCATTTGAGTCACATAGACCATGTGGGGTAAGGGCTGTTGTGTTGTCCTGCCTCTGAGAAGAGCGTCTACCACTGCTGGGCTGTGGGCAATGTCTGTAACCTCCAAACACACCCCCAGAGGAGGAGGAACAGGGATCAGCTCTGACCTGCAGCCCTGTGGATGTGCCACCTGGGCACAGGGCTCAGTGAGGCTCCTCTGCCAGTACAGGCAGCTCGGTGCAGCGGTGACGAGAGCTGTGGTTAACTGGGTTAATTATATTCATGTTGCTAGGAACACTGTGAATTATGTTAATAGCAGCATCTGGGGAAATTACATCTTCATTAATTGGTCCTGATTGCTTTTTGGCAGATGCGAGATGTTTTTGACTTTAACATGCAGGACAAAATTTATTGTAATCAGTGCATGCAGTAAATGCACAAATACCATTACCTTGCCTTGCTAATTAACTCTCAGAAGAGGAAGAGATGGAAAAGACCTGCATGGCCGTCTCTTCCTTTCTCTCCTACCCCAGCCAGGACAGGCTTGTTTTCTACCAGTCCATGCTCTAGTGCTCTTCTAATAGAGTTTTAAACATTATTTTGAAGTTAAAAATGGTAATAACATGATTGGCAGGCACAGAAAAGCAGTCATGGGGCTTGGGATGCTTCTGATGGCACATATTGTATTCTGGAGTTGGCCTTGTTCTCTTGCCTTGATCTGCTGTCATGACCTGGACTGGAAGCCCAGGCTCCTCCTCATGGATGTAACTTGGTGACAATCAGGTCTGTTCACATGCTTAGAGTCAAATATGTCGGTGATTTGGAGATCTTTCATCCCACCATGGCCCCAGCTGGAAGTGTAGGCTCACCCAGGCTGGGTTGTCCCCAGGGGACCAGAGCCAGGTGGAAGACAGGGCTGTTGGGGTATCAGCAGCAGACAGTCATGGCTAAAGTGGTGATGATCTATGTGCAGTGCATGGCGTCAATGTTTGAAGTTGTTTAGCTTTCAGTCAAGGTAGCAGTAAACAAGGAAATAAACCACATTTCAATGAACTATCGCTACATAGCAGAAAGCTCCATTTTTAATGGCAGAGATCCTAATCTCTTTGGATAAAAACCCGAAGCCCTGAGCAAGTGTGGAGTGCAGGGCGGAGGTAATGCATTACCTCCTCAGGGAAAAACAGGCTAAAACTCAGGTGAGGCATTGAGCTCCTTGTAAATTATGAGGCTGTTTGTCTGGGGAAGGCAGTAAGTTGTATTATGGCCATGCTTGCTTTGCCTTCTTTTTACACACCGTTTTTCATTTTAATGGTGGTTTTTCAGCCAGCTTTGTTAGGGCTGCTGCTAATTGGACTGGATTCATGTGCCCTGCCAGGGCAGGACAAGGCTGGTGCTGGTTAAATGGGAAGGGTGTTTTACTGCCTGGTGCTTTGGATGGTCATTGCCCAGGCTGTGTGGGGCAGGAGGAGGGGACATGGCAGGGGTAAGAGAGGAATTCAGGAATAAGTTTAACCCTCTGGCTGCCATGGAAGCTCAGAGGTGCCCTCCTCACAGCAGTGATGGGGCAGAGAGTGTCTCCACATGAGTCAAATAGCCCTCAGGGAGATGAAAACTCTTTTTGCAAGCAACCTTTCCGACCTGGAAAGATGCAGGCCCACCTTTTTTGCAGGGAAATTGTGAGTGGTCTTCAATGCTTGAAGTGTCAGTTTCAGCCCTTTATGAAGTGGTTTTCATGGGTCATTGCAAGGAATCAGAACTTGTTGCTGGGACAGTCTCACTAGGACTTTGGAAGGAGCAAAGTTTGTGCCCTCAAAACCTAGAGCTAGAATTTACTGTGAAACTGGAGCACGTGCTGAGCAGGGAGCTAGACATATCTTTTCCATCACACTGCCCTGTAAATAGGTAAGCAGTAACGCAAGGACCAGGACAGCTGTAATGCATGTGAGATTTGTCTGCAAAGCAACGCTTCCGGCTTGTGGGACACTTTTACCCAGTGCAGGGCTCCCCAGGTCCCTCAGCACAGGGGCCATAGGTCAGAGAGCTCCTGGGTTTCTGCTTGTGTTCCCAGGGCCTCTGGGAGACTTTCACCAAAATCCTCCTTCCATCCCCGGTCCCCACTGCCCTATGGACCTCCCCAGATACCTGGATGCTGTGGTCTTGCCAAGCTGACTGTCATCCTGTTAAGATGGACAAACCCCACCAATTAGATGGAGAAATAAATGTCTAGTGGAGCATCCACTTGGGATGTCTCTAAAAACAGCTCTTTATGCAGAGGTGCCATCCTCCCACTGCTCCTTCAGCTGATGTGGGAACATCTGTCCCCATCTTGCTATGGGATCAGGCCTCTTTGCCTGGAGGACACAAAAGTGTGGTGCAGAAGATCTAATCTCCTTTTCCTCACCCGTTCAGATGAACCAAGTTGTAAAACCAGGCCACCCATTTGCAAAAGTCTTTCTCCCTCAGCCACTGATGTAGTAACACCAGAAATGTGTAACACCAGTAAACCAGGAAACTCCCTCAGAGAGAAAGCCTGCCCATGCCATACACCTAAACAGTTCATGTTTGTAGCCAAGAAACGCAGCAAGGAGCTTACTAGTTGGCAAAAGGACTGACATGTCGCACTGCCTTTATTGTAAAAGGCAATTAGTACTGTGGAAGGATTCTCTCTGCCTCTTCAATATGCCATGTTTTTTAGTTAAAACTTCAATTTATAGTTAACACTATATTATAACATATGTTACAGTTCTGCAGTTGAGTTGCTCTGTGTCACTGAGCAATCAGTGCCAGAGCAGAAGTCCCGAGAGATGCGAATGTGGGGGGAAATAGTGCTGTGAAATAAAATGGTACCTAGTGAAATGTAGTGGAGAGGTTTTCAGTGAAAGATTAGAACTCTGGAAGATGTAACTATTTGGGTTTTTCCCTTCCTGCTCTCTTTAGAGGTGGGACTTCTGATTTCAGTATGGTTTTTTACTTTGCAGACAAGCAAAGCGCATATCCCTTTAGGTGAGGGCTGTGCTCAGGGACAGTGAGTAGCAATGTCAGACAGCCCAGGAGAGGTGAACCAGGCTGGCCCTTGAACCACTCTGTAAACCTGGTTTTGGAGCAGGGAAGACCCCAGGTTTCCATCAGGCAATGGGGATGGTCTGGACATGTGTGGGGAGATGAGCACACTGGCCCAGCCTGCTGCTTGGTCTGGCCCCTGGGCTGGAGCAGGGCTTTAGCTTCATCACCAAGCTGTGCAGTGGCAATCTCTTACTGTCACTCAGCTGAAGCGGAGATATTGAGCACGTCACCACTGTGACCACCCTGGTGATGGCTCCAGGCTGTCATCGCAACTGTTGCCATGTCCACTGCTGACAGGGAGTAGGAAATACTCTTTCTTGGGGGGGAAAGAAAGGTTTCTATTAGTGGTTGCAGAGGGCTAGGTGGTGGGTTCCTGCTCTTCACTGAGTCAGGCTGTCACCAGAGAGGTCAGAAATCATTTATTTTTAACGCTATGAATATGTAGAAACTTGTCTGAGCTTCTCCACGCAGTGGCCATGAATTTAGAAACGGCATCAGAAATCACGGCATTTGGTATCCTGCGAATCGGGTCGGAGCTATAAATTTCTCTTATTGGTGTGTGAGCCATTTGCCATACGTGACTTTCTGAATTTGTGGTTGTTTCTCTCTCTACCCCCGTGTGCTGAGTGTATGACTGAGATTTTATATTGCGCCTCTGAGACACAAAGTCCTTCTGGTGCTTTTGCCTAGCATCCTAAACAGGCTTGCTTGCCCTCCTCCCTGTCCCCTTTGTTAATGGCTTCTGGCCACAGCCTGGCCCTTAAATCATGGGCTGCACCTGGACAGGCATAAACTGGGACTGTCCCCAGACAGAGGGTATTTGTTCAGAGCGGTGAGCGATGTGCCTCTGAACACACGCGGCTCAGCCATGTGAGAGCGGCTGCTCCTACGCTGAGTCCGAGATGGGTCCTCTGACACGGGCACTGGCGCCTCTGCCCATGGGGGCCAGTCTTGGAAAGACCTCTGAAACATTCAGTGAGCCTTTTCAAGGACAGTTATTCTGAGTAGAAAGGGAGGAAATGTTCAGCGTAGATATCGTGAGGGGTATGTTAAGATGATCTCTGCGCTGGGAGGAAAGCTTCAGCTAAGGAGGTTCACGTTGTGGGGACTAGAAGGTGGTGGTGTTGTCCACCTCCTCCACTTTACTGCCTGTGCTTTTCCTCCCCCACCTATATCTGTTGTAGATATAAAAGCTTTTTTATTGCAAGACTATTTTTGCTCAGTAAATTAAAATGAAGCACTTGCAACCTTTCCTCCCCAGTGCCCATACTCCCAGCAGCAGTGCTCTGGCTGGTCCCAGCCCCTCTGGGACAAGTGCAGCAACAGGACAAAAGCGGGCTGTCGCTAAAGCCCAGCTCCACTGAGATGCACCCACATATTGAAACAGGGCTGCCTTGTTCCACCAACCTGTTCCCTAGGAGCCTGGGGAATCACTAAAGGCAGCAGATGTGACTAAGAAGTTTCCTAACTAATTTTTAATCCTTTTGGCACAGCAGCGCCAACACACAAACATGAAGTGTATCAACGGGACTGTTTATTAAATTCTGGTCTTGTCGCAGTGGCTCAGCCCCGCTGAGACGCTTTGGTGTATTAACATAAACTGAGAAAAGTGAACTTTCTCACGTGCTGCTGAGAATCACATCTTGCCTGCAGGTTGCTGCTGAAGATGATACATGGGTGTCATCGGGGTCTGAGCCCAGTTACGGGGGTAGAGCAGGACAGCTGAAACTCCACGTTTCTGGTCAAAGACAGAGCTGATAACAGCCCCTTCTACTAACGCTCGGTCACTTTTCAAAGCCCAGGTCTCCAGCAAGCTGCACGTACAACTTTGTTTCCTCTTTCCCTCCCAGCCAGCCAGAGGAATGAGAGCTAAATCCTGCTCCATCCAGTAGCTGAAGTAACCACACCTAAAAGGGCCTGTCTGGGTAAGGTTTCTGTGCTTGTTAAATGTGAACCTTCGAGCATTTTCAATTTAATCCTCTTCCAAGTGTATCAGGGTGGGGTTTTTTTTTGTTTGGTTGGTTTTTTTTAAATTGCAAGGTTTCTTGGACCTGTTGGTGCATACCTAGAGCACTTGCCATCATTCATCAGGGACTGGCCAACATGCAATCAGTATAAAAGCACCTTTGCCATTGTGATTTTTCAACTATAAATTGTTGGAAGGTGATCTCTGTGGAAAGAGCACTGGCTTCATGGATTTAGCAGGGAATAGGCATCAGGCAAAGGAAGTATCAGCTAGAGGGCTGGCAGTGTGGGGTTATGAATGTGGAAACAGGTTAACGATAGAAACTGGTTTATAGGTGCTAGTAGATATGGGCAAAGGTAAGTTTTGAAAGCAAAGGCTTCACAGGAGCTGTCCCAAAAGAGCCCCTCTGAAGCCATCACTAGGGCAAATGCCATTTGCTCTTGCTACCTCAAAAAGAAGGCAGAGGAGGCGAGAGCATCCCAGAAGATGTCAGAAGCTTCTTTCCAGTTTCTTTCCAAGTCTCCATGCATAGCTTCAGTGTTAACCCACCTTCTTGCTTGTATTTCAAGTTCCATAACCTTTTAATCAAAGGACCACCCAGCCTTCAAAAACAAATCCAAGGACTACTATACTTTGAAAAAAGGATGGTCTCGTACTGCAACCACAAGGAAAAAAAAAATCATTAAATTTTTATTGTTACAGTAAAGAGTAGGACAGAGGTAGAAAGTCATAACTGCTTTGTTTTGTTCCTTAGAGATGGGGAACTGTGTGTATCTGGCTTTAAATAAATCATAACAGTAACTTCCCGATGGCCTTTTGTCTCCCAGCTTCAAGTGATTCTCAACCAGCTGAAGGCCACTTGCTTGCTAAGGACTTCTGTCTCGCTCCATCCTAGAGCTTTGTGACAAAACTGAAGTTATTTTGCAGAAGGGAGGAAGTAGATGCATTAGTGAGTGCACTGCCTCTTGGCTCAGGTTAGGTTTATTTGAACTTACTATTTCTAATGCGATCAACTGATCACTTATTGACCCTTTTACTTTAAATGTGGTCAAGGGCTGCAGTCTACACTATGTCAGTCTGTCTTTTCCCCCTCCCAGTCCCCTCTGCTATGTATCTGTGTTCCAGCACTCCCTCCTACTGCCTCTCGTCAAGCCATACTTGTTTCACAGCTCAGAGCTGTAGAACACTTTAAAGATCCCATCCGCCCAGCATGGTGGGAGTGTAACTGTGAATGCTCTGTTTTGCTCGTAACACTGAGGAACTCTCCAACTAAACACACCTTTCTCTTCCCAGCCATCATTAACCACTTATTCTTTTTCAGTTCAACTTCAATCTGCCACTTAACCATTAACTGTGCCTATCTGTACCTAAAAATTATATGAAATGAAACATTAAATTATTACACAGCTTAAACACCCAGAACAAGGCTGCCATTTGATTTCTTTATTTCAGAAATGATAAAACACTCTGGCATTAAACTCTTGCTCTCTCCAACAGCAACCGAGCCACTAAATTGATGACATGTGGATTAACCAAACAGTCTAGCAAATCATTGGTAGAAAGGGCTGTTTGTGAGGCATTTGGACTGCTGTCTGAGTCCACTTGATGTGCAGGCATTTCACAGTCGTTACTCATTACCAGTTGCTTCCTGGTGCTGTGTAATTTTCCAAAATGTCCTCCTTCATCTTCATGGAGATTTCTAGTGTCACTTGCAACCGCACCCATCGAGCTTGTTTCTTGAGACTGTGGTAAAACTTGAATAAGATGAGGCCCAAAAGGTATTTTCTGCAGCTTTTCTGCTTTAAAGGTTGAAAAGCCAAATTCATGGGTTAGTAATCTGTAGCCCTCTGGCTCACAGCCAACTTCCCTTTTCTTCCTCTTGCATGAGGCACTCGTCCTTTGCTCTGCACCAGTGCTGCTGGAACATGCCTGCTCTGACACACTTGCCTTTTGACACTTGAAGTATTCAGACACTGCTTTATTCAGGTATTGAAGATTGATTTCATGGGATGTTGCCTCAACCTAAGAAAACACCAAGGATACAGTCAGTTAAAAGCAGAGATGTTTCAATTCAGCGTTGTGTGATTATCTTCTATGAATTACTTCTGCTACACGAAGGGAAGGAATTTAAAATTCTTTTTCTCAGGCAGCAGAAAGACTCAGGGGGAGCTAAGCAAAATGTCAGTAATTCTCTGTTATCAGTGCCATAATGGGAGCAAGAGCGGGCTTACCTCTGTGGGATTTAGCCAGAGATCTCCATCACTGGGATTTTCTGCTGATTTTATGGCACATACCAGCATTCGAGTTATCGCTTCTTCTACACGGGCTTCATGATCTGCATCCTGCGTCAAGGGAACAGAAAATGGTTGGAGACAGCTTAGCACTTGGGTCTCTGCAGAAAGCTGGGAGATCTCGGGAAGAACTAAATGGATGGCCTTAGTTTGAAAGCCATACTCATGTATGTGAAGTCAGTGAAGGGCTTCAGACTTCTGATGCTCCTACTCATGCGTGCTCATTACCCACATGGGTAACAGCACAGGCCTTGGTGCAACTACTTATCTGAATAAGGATTTGCAAAAAACAGGTTCTAGTGTGTGTATATAATCTTTTCCCTTATTAGTGTTCTGTTAATTGAATCTGGTGCATGAAATTACAATGCAATGTTAGCATTTAATTAATATATGCATTTATATAGCTTTTTAGGACTACAAGGACCATGGAAGTACATAGCAAATTTTATGTATCTACATACTATGTCTAATTTAAGTACTTAAAACACACAGGATGTTACAGCAAGGCAGCAACTAACTGGGGGCTACAGAAGCACAAAAGTGAGTCTTAAGGACATTTAAGAAATATTTTATCATGTAACAGCAGCCGACATACTGTTGCAGTTTTAAACATCAGCAGAAGGAAAAACCATGTTTCCTCTGAAAGCTCTTCTGCTAAGGAAGTAACTGGCTCTTTGTCCCAGGCCTTCACTTCCTGCATCATTCCCTCAGGCAGCTGGATACTAGCCAATTTAGGATAGCAGAACAAAATTTTATAGGATCTTTTTTAGCTTTTTTTCCCCACTTAACTGAGTTGCTTTTGTATGGGAAGGAAGGGTATGTGGAAGGAGACAGTAAGACTCTCCAAACAAGATGGGTGGTTTAGTTATTTCAATGACAAGTGCCTAGGAGTGGATACATAAATTTGCTTTGATTGAGAAGCTTTGACATACAAGTTTTGGAGGAAAGGTGTAACCTAGTCAACCCATAGCCCTGAACTGCCTAATTGTGGCTTCGGGGAACATATCAAGCAAACCATGCATCCTGCTAGTTTGAGTGTTGAAGGCAGTAATTCATCCTGGAACCCTGAGCAGAATTTGGGATAGAAGCAGGCGGAAGTGCTCTCAGCATTTTGTGGCTTGGGATGCTTGACTTATTAATGGCCTTGTATAACAAGCCCCCAAAACGCAGAGTTTGGTCTCCACATGTGGAAATTATTTAAGGTGTTGCACTCTCGGTATTCATCCTGGCCTGCTGAATGACAGGGTTGTATTGATTGCATGAGAGTATGTTAGGAAGCAAGGAATACTTCGAGTAGCTCACATCCAGCTGAAAACAAATTAAACTTCTACTCTAAAGTCTTGCCAGTATAATTAATGGTTTCAAAAGGACTATAAATGTTGGCATGATTCACATCTGTCAATATGAAAGCAGCTGGTACAGCTGCAAGCAAGAACTGCTTGATTTGGTAATGGAAATGTTCTCAGTACTGTCTTTTAGCATCCATGTTAGAATTTATTTTTACAGATGGATTGCCCAGCACCTAACAGTGCTGCCATCATCGGCTGTAGGGATAATTTCTGTATGGAACTTTCACCTGGGCTGCAATAGCTACACTTGTTTATGGCAGCTTTCGGTATTTGGGGAGGGCGAGTGTGTGTGTCATTCATTAGCAAGATCCAGCAAACACTCCTCTGGTTATGATGCCACACAACTACCCGCTCCTGCTGTCCCCAGACAGGATCTTGGTGACTTCTGCAAGACCTTTATGACCAAAAAAAGCCATGGAGTTTCTCCACTATTTTTGTTTTCTTGAAGCACATAAGAACAGTGAGAAATGCTACAGGTAACACACCACCCAGGCTCCTGGGAGTTACCAGTTACTGATCCAATCCTGACCACCTTCTCCAGAGGGGGACAATTTGTGAGGCACAGTTTAGGGTACAACTGTGTGTGTTGACATCGGGGTCTTTCCAAGCACAGGGCACACAGCCAGTTCCTCTGAATTACCTCAAAGTTGCTCAATTTAAGGCAGGCTTAAATGGTTGCTCTACAATACTGTTGGTGCTTTCTCTGGCACTGGACACAGCCTGACTGTACTCATGGCTATATATGAGCTCAGTATGGGCTGTGGGCTTGCTGTCCTTTCTAAATACATAGTCTCATCTGGAAAATTTCTCCGTGAGGAAAACACCCAAGTGAGTTCCTCTGCTCTGCAAATGCTTGGTTTGATGTTGGTATAAGAAATGTATCGTGTGGTCTTTGAACAGCAGCTGAACACATGTGTTCATCCCCCTGCAGATTTCCAATCTAATAAAGGTTTAAAAAAAAAAAAAAAAGCAGTAAGTATTTCAGTGAGGCAGCTTTCACAGGCCATTTCAAAGGTTTTTTTATATATATATATATTAAGCTAGGATTAATGAAAAAGTAATTTGAATCAGAAAATGTTCTGGAGCATTGAGATGATCTAGTTGAAGATGCTCCTGCTCATTGTAGGGGAGCTGGACTAGGTGACCTTTAAAGGCCCCTTCCAAACCAAACTGTTCTGATACCCCTGGGACCATCCCATATGTCGTGGCTAACAGGAGCAAGAAAAATCAAAGCCTGGGGAAAATTTAATTAATACTTGAGAAAATCCAACTGCAGGCAAATCAAAACACGGAGAAATGAAAATTCAAAAATCCTCTGCCACCCCCTTCCTATCACATTAATCTGATTTAAAATCTAATTCAGCTTTGCATGTAAGCATATGCTTGAGGTGAAGTTGCTGTTTTGTCATCCCCTATTCAGCACAAAGCTAGCTAGCCCATAAGAAATTGGAAATGAAAAGTTTAGCTTGTGTTTAATTGTTTGCCTGACTGAGGTAAACTTGAAGGTGATTTCTGCTGAACTGGGGCTTCAGATCTGAAACTTTGGAAGGTTCTTCAGGAAAAAATGTATCCATAAGGGGTCTTTGCTCCCCAGCCTCTAAACACAGCACGCCCAATAGGGCTGAACCTGGCAGGCAAGGGACAAAAGTCCATGCAGACACAGAAGTCCTACATCACTATGACATAAAAAGGAAAATACCAGTTCAATCCAAGAGTTTATGCTGACAGTGATGGGATCAATGGATTCCACATAGTGCCACCAGTGCCTTGGAACAAGCAGGACCTGGAATCAGAGACATCACATTAGGGTACTAGCAGAAGCCTGAAGAAAGATAAGGTGTTTTAATTAAGGCGATGTGGGATGCAGAGGCAGAATGAGGCAAGGAATAGGGGTCTGGGGCGGGGGAGGTGATCTTTATGTCTTTCTTCTAAACAGTCTTTTCTCAAGACTTAAATGCCCACTCTCTCCTCCTATTGTATTAATGCTCCCATGTAAGAAGTGGACATGATCCAGAACTACCTCTCATCCAAACTCCTCATGTGATGCAGGATTGTAACCTTGTAGCTACTCTAGGTAAGCAAGGTCTGGCTGTACAAAGGGAGTGCAGCTGGTGTAGCAGAGCAGGGCTTTAGAGAAAGTCTCAGCCAAGCAAGAATTGCTTTGTAGACTTTCCAACTGAGCAGACTTCCCAGTTCCTTTAGAAGGACTGCCAGCTGGCTTCCCCAAAAAGCAGGTATCCTAATGCTCATCTAGGTGATTAACAATATGTAGCTTTAATTCTGGTAAATAATCACCAGTATTAAACTCGTCACTTTTAGTAGATAGGCTTTTAAAAGAAGGTGTCCCAGAAATCACGACAGACTAGTTTAGATCAGAGCTTTACAACTGTATCAGGATGATAGCTGTGACATAAAATTGATTCTAACCCATGGCTTTTATGGTACAAAGACATTAATGTTGTTTTGATGATATAGGACAAGCTTTACAGATTACTGAACATTAGATTAACATGGAGCTATCAAGAAAAGCATAAAAGACATTTTTTGACAAGGAATACAAATGGTCAGAGACAGATAAACACATACACTTCAGAATGGGGAAAGTGAAACAATGATCTGTATCTGAATTGCAGACAATTCTTTTTCTTGGTAGACACAAATTACTTAAAAGAATGTTCTGCTACCTAGATAGTCCTGTGCTTCATTATATCAAAACACGGCTAATGAGAAAATGTCTGTGTAGGAGACAATGACTGTGGCCCCAGTCCTGAAAACACTTACTTACAGGACAATCAGAGCAGAGTAATTTTGGGGCCAGAGGACAAAATGTTCTCCCCAGGTTTCAATTTAAGTCAAACAAAAAAAGCATTGGCTCTCTAAAGGTCAAAAACATTTGGAAATTGTACTTTAATCCAGTACAGCATACAAAACAGAGAAGGAAGTCAGTCTGTGGAGGGCCATTATTTAAAAAATATCACCAATTAGTTATTCCTGACATCTAGAAGTGTACGAAACCCTGCACAGACTGAAGCCAAAACACATTTTCTACACTGAACAAGTTTCAGAGTGGTGCTTGTATCACAGAAACCTACACTTTAAATGAAAAGTGCAGTTGCATTAGCTGCAATGGGTTTATCTGTTAGCAAGTGTTTGCCCACATTTCACTGCCTACAGAATCATACCAAAAAACTGAACGCTCATCTGCTCTATTGGGGATCTTACACTGAACTCTGCTAAAGAATCTGGGTGTCCTCCAAATGACAGGGTATAATGATGAAGTCTGGAAAACTCTGTTATACAGCAGAAGAAGGCACAGCTTCTGGAGTAAGTAGCTCTTTCCAACAACGGGGTCCTTACTGTGAGACTTGTGTAGGCAGAGTGAGCTTGCAACATGCTGAAGTGGATGAAGGCACTAGGGAATTGGGGTATGGTGCAGAGGGACTATGTAGCAAGGGAACAAAAGCAAGAGGCAAATTAAGGGAAGTGTATAAATGTTTCAGTAAGAGGGGCTGCCTGGAAAAACAAGATGGAAATTAGGAATGGAACATGCTGGCTCAACACAACTTGCATGCAAAGCAGAGACAGAATTGCTTTGCAAAGAAGTATAACTAGGAGGAAAATACAATCCCCCCAACTAGTCCAGTCTTTTCAAACCAAAGAGGAGGAACTTGGACTTTGGAGAGACTAATCAGATTTTACGTGCCAGCAGGTTAAGGCTAGTAACTGCAAAGTTGTGTATTTCCACAGCTGGCACTGTTTGCTGACGTGATTTATAGAGGCACTACAGAGCTGTGACTCAGAGGCAAAACAGGTACCATAAAGACACTTGTTCTCCCTCTTTTATTTTTGGTTAAGTTTATGCTTAAAATAAAGATTTATAGCAGCAAGAAAATGAAAATTATCAAAAAGCAAAAGGACTAAAACTTTAAGGAAGACAAAGAAATGGAAAAAAAGTAATTAAAAACAAAAAATCCAGCTGGCAGGGGAGCAGCAGAACTAACAAAAGACCAAAAAATATCCAGCAAAGAGAGGAATAGGATTATTCTACCTTTACAAACTAGTATTATTCTAGGTTTGCAAACTAGAAGCAAAAAAAAACCCACAACAAAACCAAAACAAACAAAAACCCACCACCGCCACCCCCAACTATGAATTCCACAATAAAATAAAGCAGACTTCCATATGTTTATGAATATGGGACACAGATTTAGCTACATTTGAAACTACATTTGAATAGGAAATGTTTAAGTAAACCACAGTGAAATAACACACACACACACACGCACAAAAATGCAGCAAAAATTTTGCAGAGAAAATGTAAAGTGCAAAAGCAAGACAGAACTATTCCAAGCTAAGAGATAACCTTGTGTTAACCTGCTTTCTACAGAATGTATCTAGCATTGTGGGATGGGAAGATAATGATCTAAACAGCAACTAATCAGATAATTTTAATATTTAGGGTAGTGATAGGCAAATATAGCAGATAAAGTCAAAGCAGGACAGAAATCCCAGAAAAGATAAAGTGAAATTCTGGTCTGTAATGGGAGGAAAGAAACCAAGAGAACACTTGGGAGAGCAAGTGGAGCAATGCTGAAGACTTGTACAGCACGGAGAACAGAACAGGTTTAAATTCTCAATGGACATGATTAACTCAATACAGTGCAAAGGTAGGGCAAAGGTGGAATTGCTTCAAAAAGAGAGCATACCCTGAAGTGAAATATTGTACCAAGAAATTCCTGCTCATTAGAAAAAGATATTTGGGTAAATGTGCAAGAAAAGGAAGCACCAAAGAATGCTAGTGTGATGGGAAGAAAAAGATGGGGGGCTGTGGGGGAACCCAAGCAAAGCCCAGAGCTGCTTGCAACCCTGGCAATGAAAAATAAAATAAACAGATGTGTAGTCAACTCTGTGGGAGCACCACGTGAGGACTCTGAGAGTGCTGCCACCCCAGCCTATACCCCATCCTCAGTGGTGCCTGGCTACCCTGGTGCCAGGAAGATGTTTCTTACCCTGCCTCCCTCCTCCCTCCCGAGCTGGTGCCTTCCCACCTGCTGAAACAGTGCAGTGAAGGCCACTGATGTCAGAAACACAGGCCCAGCCCCGGGGGAAGGCCCTGTGAACTGGAAAGAATGGGGCTGTGTCCATAGGGACCCAGGTGAGGGACTGAGGGAAGCTCAGGGAAGAGGTGGAAAAGTAGAGTTAGGAACTGGCAGCTTTCACCTTTGGTTTGCTTGACTTTTTAGGCACTCATGGAGTTCTCCATGTGTGTGGCAGGCTGAGTAGTGTTTTCATCACCAGTTCTAGCGAACTTCTAGTGGACTTTTCTGCTGCTTCTGTGATGGAGATGATAATTCGGTGTCTAGAGGTTGAGCTGGGCTGTCTGCCTTCTCTATGGGGTGACTTGGGGCCAGCTCTGTAGTCTCCCACATGAAATTTCTTTCTTTCTTCCCCAAAACAGAATTATCAACCACCTGCTATGCATAATGCTGCAGACAACTCTGAATTCTCCTTTACTAAAATCACCTAAACTCTTTTCAAACAAAAGGAGTTTTTCACTGCAACTCCTTTTAAAAAGTATTTTCTATATGTTGAGCTGGAACATCTTACTGCCTTTTAAAAAGTTTGAATTACTGCATTTCCTGACTTACCAACATTTTATTTTGGTATCCACATTTGTCTTGGTTATTCAGACTGCCTGTTTTGTTCCCCACTTCAAGACCAATCTGAAGTTCCCCTCCCCTTTTCTTTAAAGGTGGCACACAAGGCATCTCTCCCTGACTTCCTGAAGATCTCTGCTTGCTCAGGGTTGCATTAGATGTCAGAGGCCTGCCTGTGCTGCTGAGAGCTCTGGCTGCTGAGCAGGATCCCATGGTGCGTCAGATACTGCAGCAGGAGCACAGAAAAGAGAAAACCTTGCAGCTACACGCAGGAACTTAGTGATAAATGCAGTTCTGGACACAGGTTGTCTTTGAGATGTATTTCTTTAGATGTTCAGAAAGCAGGGGAGGAGAGTTTCTGAGCAGCAGACCATGCTGAGAGACAGCAAGCAGTAACGATCTTTTTTAAAATAATTTTTTCCCATACTGTGACAATGTTTTTCAAGGCTGGAAGGGAGCATCCTTCTCAGACTTGATGTGCCTCTAAGACTAGCTCAGTTAGGCCTTTCCTCACACCTCTGGTGTCTAGAGCTGCACTGCAACTCCTCTGGCTCCAGGCTGCACCTGGGACACAAGGCCAGGAAGCAGGAGAGCAGGCAGCAGGGCAGCTGAGGGCTGCCTGTAACAGCATGGGTCCTGATCTCTGTGTACAAGGTGCTTGCTCTCCATTAGCAGGGCAGATGTGTGGAGCCTCACGTGTTTACCTTCAGACAAGCTGAGATGCATTTTCTCATCTTCCTACCAATGTCTAGTTACATGGATATGGATTAAGAGGAAGATGGATTAAGAACAATTACACTAGGAAGCAGGAAGGAAGCAAGAAGCTGTGAGAAGTGGGGCAGAGGAAAGAATGATCAATGATTCTGTATTTGTATAGCATCTCACTTTTTGTAGCCTCTTCAGGTGGGATTCATCTCTCCTAATTTTAATCATCAAAAAAGTTAAGCATCTATGTGTGTAGGCTCCTTCAGCAGCCTGTACTGAAGGACAAGATGGGATGAATGTTCCTTCAGGAATCGCCTTGTAAAGGTGCCAGGTTCTTCCCACTGATGACAGACAGGACATCTGTCCTGGATGGGTTTAAGTTGAGGGTAGCAGATCTTACCCTAACTCTCTTAACACTTGTCCCAGAGCGTGGGGTGGAATATACGCGAACAGACGTGTTTTGCCCCGTTTGCTATCTTTTAAGCAGTATATGTATATTTGTGAAAACAATCAAGGTGTTACTAGAAATACTGCAGAATTTATGAACACATAAAAAAACCACCTAATGCTTTGGGTGAAAACTCACTAGTTCAGTGAGCACAAATCCACCAGCAGTCAACCTCCTGCTCCATACTTACCACTCAGCCTTGCAAACATTGTACAGGTGACCAGGTCCAAATATTTAAAAGGAGCCCCTACATTTGTGTGATACAACGAGCTTGTAACTTTATGGATATAGTTGTGTAGAGCTACGAACCCTAAAACTACTCAGCTGCCTATTTAAATAAGTTAGATATCTAAATGTTACCATAATTTGTATCAAGAACAGATCAATAATGTATAACCAGCAGTTGCATTAAGACCTCTGTGGAAATTCAGCCCACAGTCACCAGTCAAGTAAAGGATGAAACCTTAGAAAACCTGAAGTCTCAGCTAACTACCTAAATTTGTAACAGAGATTCACCTCTGAACAATACAGTGAAAGGGCACAAAGGATGCAATCGAAGCATGCATTGTGCATTGGTACAATGTCATAGGAAGGAATTCTGCTTTAAAGCCTTAAATGGGTGTAGAAAAATGGCTTGTAGCAAACAACGACCAGAAGGTGGCATTTTACACATGAAGTTTTTGATATTCAAAGCTGCACTCACCCTATATGCAGTTACTCTCCTGAATACCTAACACCTTTGTCTTTGTTTTTCAACCCTTTATCGTTAAAATATCTAATCCAAAATGTTCTGCATACCTTCTGGGAAGAAGTGGAGATGCTATGTATTATCTCAAAATAAAGCTAGCTGCAATTTCTGCAGTAATTGTATTAATTCTACATGAAAAACACTGCTAAGCACATATCAAAATTGTTATTATTTGGGGATCCTCTCCCTTGTTAACAAAGGAGTAGTTCTAGGACATTCCTTTCCTCTCCATCAAATGGCAGCAGTCCCCAGCCACCTGCCCTATAAGCTACTGGATGTGATGCTGGAAAGCACCACCCAAAAGGCACTGATAAAACGGATGAAGGCAATACCTCACTGCTCCATCGTTGCCTCTACATTACTTTCCCCCGCAGAAATCCAAACGGCGTCTCCTTCATGGCAATGCAGACAACTTGTATTACTCAGTTGGCTCAAGATCTTTATTCCTAGCAAGATTTAATTTGTAATTGCTTTAAGCCTAATTAAAATTAAGATCATATTAAAGGTTCACTACCATACTTGATGATTCCAAAGGAGATTATAAATTGAAATAGTGTTGGGGATCGCAGATAATGCAGTGCTGAACAGATGTGGCATTTTTATCAATAGTAAAAATTAGTTCTTTGTGCTTTAAACAATTGAACTCTGCAACATTACAAAGTGCAGAATGCGAACCTAATCATTTGCTTTAGGAATATGACTAGGAGATAATGTAGTGCAAACAATGAAGGCTGATCACAGATTCCCCATTTTCAATTGTACCAGCAGAAGCACACATTCTTCCCAGTTGACAGACAGTTGTTGGAAACTACCATCCTGCTCCAGTCTGCCATCTCACCAGTTCAGAGGAGCGTTCCTCACTCTGCCTCCTCAAAATTAGCTGGATTAGCAAAAATCTGTTCTTAAATTGTTGAAGGCAGCTGGGTTTGCCAGCTAGGAGCAAGGGAGCACTTGCCCAAGTCGCTGAGCTGGCAGGTCAAAAGAGGTGACATCATCTGGTAGGAGAAGGGCAAAAAGGCACTACAAGTGGCAACTCCACTGCCTTAAGCGGTCAGAACAATGAACATTGCAAAATTCCTTTGGAAAGGCCTGACAGTTTGAGATGCGCAGGAGTGCATTGCAAGGACATGCACTGCTGAACAAATGAAAAAGGGCAATTCAGACTCCAAATACAGACCACGTTGATTAAATAAAGACGGACACTATTTACAGCAGGAGACTAGGAATTAAGAGTCCTGAGCCCTACTCTCATACTGCTGCTGACTGCCTGCATGACTGTAAGCCAGGCACTTAAAACTGAACTTTCTCAGTAAAACAGGGTTAATAATATCCCAACATCCTTGCAAAGCACCATGAAACCTCTGGATGGTGCATGCTCTAAATGCAAGTATCATCATTACAATACTCTGCTATTAAAGCAACAAGTTGGGCAAATATTCCCTGGTGAGGCTTACTCACTATCAAAATACGAGTTCCTCTGCTGGCTTTACACTCTTATTAATCAAATACACTTTATGGAACATACTGGTTTCAGAGTAGACAGGTTGAAGTACTGTTCAAGAAAGTTTCAAAGCAGACAAATTGGAGGTGATTGCAAGAACTGTGATGGAATTGGGCAGCCAACTGAACTAACTCTCCAAATGTTTGTGGTTTTCGTACAAAAAAGGCTAGTAAAATAACTGTGAGCAAAGAAAGTTCCCGTGCTGAGAGAAATGTATCAAGCCTGAGTGCAGAGTGTAGGGAGAGGTAAGTTCCACAGTCCATTTGTTAAGATTTCCTAGCCCTTAATTACCCAGTTAAATAATTTACTAGAATCTTTAAAGTAATGTAAAGCTCGTATGTGATTGGTACCTGTCCTGGACTGAGTGTAACAACATGGGCTGTTGTGTTCCTAAACTCAGGAAAGTGTTTCAGATCAGGGTTGGCAACATTGACTTTGCTGAATACGCTGGATTCCTCATAAGGGATCCTGGTGGGATAAAGGAAACTGGTGTCACCAGGCGGGAAGAGGTGCCATCTCTTCCTGAAAATAGAGAGAAGATAAAAATGTATTCAGTGCATGTCAGTTACAGCAAAGAACTAAAGGCAGTAGCAAGGTTTTCAATAAAACATAAATCTGCTTCGCTGTGTGAATCTCCTACGCAGTGAGAACACAGGCAGTGCTTACAGGCTGTCTCCTAAAAGTGTTTTTAAAATATTCCACTTTTTAATTTTTTAACTGAAAAGATTTGCAGCTTCTCACCAATTATTTTTAAAAGGCAGATAAAATAAAATTTAAAAAAAAGCTCTCCCATCTGGTTCCTCCTTCCTCCCTTTTACAGAGCAACACACAGCATTTACAGATGCTCAGAGCATTAAAAATTGTTCTATAAACCAGGGGAAATATTTTGTTAGAGACAAAGTACTTTCATTCACTGAATGAATAGCTGCCACACCTATGCCTGTTTTAAAAGAAAGGCATCCTGTGTTTAGGATGGCAACAGTAAGGGAGCATGGACATGATCTTCTCTTTCCTATCATCACCTTTAGTATTTACTTGGCTGTTAGTCACAACATCCTCACTCTTAGTAAAACTCACCTGGATGCTCCTATGCCAAAAATGGCATAAATAAAATAGAGACATCCACAGACATAAGCATCCTGAAACACCTGCATTTTTTTTGTCTTATCAGTACCACATGACAAAAATGTGGCTTGTATGGGCTGGGTTTAAAACTTACTGGCGTGACTAAATGCCAGATGGAGCAGGACAGGGTCGTTCTGCACATGAGGGCACTCATGTTCCAGGTTGCTCTCTATGTGCCCAAAGAAGCAGGCCAACACACCATAGTGCAGGGCCAAGCAGAGCTGAGACACGGACCTCGTCCTCAGGAGCTAATGTCTCTATTTCACTTACATAGAGAGAAAAAAGAATATGCCAGAACTGATGGAGCCAGTTTTATGGGTACTACAAATGAAGTATCTTAGCAGGTACATATGTTATTTAGAAATAGGAGTTTTATATGGCAGTACTTTAGGTGATGGAAATAACCAGAAAGGAATACACAAAGAGAGAATTTATTACATTTAAGAGGTGCCAGACAATCAGTACAACAGTGACCCATGCACTAAGCAATTGAAAAGTAAAGGCAGTACTTTACAGCACAGTTGGACAACTTGTGCAGTCCTCCTCTTTATTTCAGACTCTAGCGAGATCTCTTCTTTTTGTCCCTTTCCTTGGTACTCATTTCTTGCTTTCTGCCTACTGCTTCTGGTTGTCAGTTCTAAGTCACAGATCTGAAAATGGGAGAAAAGCGACCAAATGGCACAAAACCAGAAGAGACAGGAATAGCAGGATAGCCAGAACTGCAGAGATCGGCACAGATGGAAGTGCCATAGGCCGCTGACATTTCTTGGTAATTACCAAAGCTACAGCTGGGTGTAAGCACAGAAAATAGTTCTCCTGAAAGCCAAGCCCTCTTTCAACTTTATTTTGCCCTCCAAGCTAGACCCTCTGAAGGGGCAGAGAGTAACTAGGTTAGGAGGCTTATGGGTTAATCCTGCAGGGTCCTGACAAAGCAGTATCAGGAAGCAAAAAATTAAGAAGCCGGAGGGATGAAAGGAGGAAATTCAAGATAGCAACAAAGGGCTAAGAAGTTGTCCCTGGCTCTCCTGCAAAGGCAAATCTATTTAAGTTTAGCATAAGCTTATATTCTGTTACAAAGCCTGTCTTGTTTGTGAGTCTCAAAAGGGAATCTTTCTGCTCTGAAGAAGCACAGGATTCACAAGCCTGTGGAAGTTTGCAATCTATTTATAGGTTTTGCTCTGAAGAGGAAAACAACTTTGTCTTTTCAGGCCATGCAAAGGCTTTAGGCTTCTTCTTTCCCTAAGAGGAACAAGGATTTTGTTCTACCAGAGGGGGAGGAAGTGTCTTGGGAAGGCAGGCAAAATTGCTACGTGATGCTGGAACTCTGTCTTGAGTTCAACACCTGAAGGTAGAGACCAAAGAGGCAGGGCAGGTATCAGGTCTGCTAGATTACTGTACTTATTTAGTACACCCAGTATTTAGGTGGATCCTAGAAGCTATTTAGGCATGTAAGTCTCATGGTTTTCAATGAGATTTCTGGCTCCTAAATACACGTAAGTGTCTGTACTCCAATGCATAATACTTACTGATGTCATCTGAAGTCTACAGGACTGGCTGCACCAAAGCACAGTGCTGAGGGCAGCTTCCAGAGTGTCTCTGCTGCATGTTCACCCAAGGATCTCAAGGCTGTTTATAAACACAAATGAAAACCCACCTAAAAACTAAACAGAGTTTCCTTTCTTACAGATAAGATGATGACAAATTCATTTGCCTCAGGCCTTAAAGCCAGTCAACCTGTGGCACTGCCCGGCACAGAAGCCAGCATGCCTGACTTCCAATCCTGCACCTTAATCACAAGACCATCATGATTTTACTGTTCTATAAAATGTTGGAGTAATTAATCACACTAAAATCCCCCTGGAAAATTACTCCTTTCACTCTATACTATTAAACCTAAAAAATGCATGCAACTTGTTTTGTTACTCTAGCAATAATAGATAACAAAACCCCCTGAGGCCAATATGCAAGGAAAGGAGGAAAAAAAATAAGAATGAGGGGGGGAAAAAAAAGAGGGGGGAAAAAAAAGAGGGGGGGGAAAAAAGACATCATGCAAACAGGCAGAAAGATACAGCAACAAAGCCACATGCTCCAAAATTAGTTTGGAGCCTCAAATGTCCCTTTCAACTTTGCTCACAGCTGGCTGTTCCCATCCTGATGTTCTGCTTTTAAATTAATTCTAGCAGGCTATTAGAGGCTCTTGTGCAGAGAATATCGTAAAAGTCTAAAGTAGTTTATTTCTATTTTGTTTCTGTGCTTTTTATTTTTAACTCTTTAACTCCTAATTCCAAATTCCTGAATTCATAACTACTAGGAAGATTAAAATGTTTACCCTATTGGACCACATAACACACAGATCAGGAAAGATCTTCCTCAAACAGAAGAAAATAAAATTGTTACCTCCATGCCCCTGTCAAACTCCAACCCCCTGAAGTTCTGCTATTTCCTATAGAACAGTTCTGATACTCTTCAGTCATTGAGAGCTCAGAAAACTAAAATAATCAGGACCCAGAATTAACACTCAAGAGTCCAAAACTAGCTTTATAGCACAGTATAACTTTCTTCTGTATTTGCTGTATGTATATGCACTTATTACCTTCCTTGTACTTGCAACACTAAGTTGCAGCCGTAGGAATCCAAATGGCAGGGAGTGTTTGCTCCTTCAGAACCAATCCATAGCGTGCTCTCTTTTCCACTCCTTCCAGGAAAACCAAAGTCAGACCACCTTATATCCTACAGTAATGAAAAGGTTAGTTATGTCAGCTGTTGAACTGATTCACATCCCACCCTCAGTTGTCTGAGTCTCTTGTCTTCTCCCTCCCCTGCTCAGTCGCTCTTTATCCACTGCAGCTGTTGGTCCTTGGTAGGGTTTCTGCATGCATGGCCTATGTCCCTTCCTCCAAAATTCTTCACTCTAGTAGCATTTCTTCTGGTTTCTTCTTTTTCTGTCTGACTGCACAGCCTCCCAGATCTCTGTCTCCAGTCCTCATCCCAGTCTTTTGTATCACTCAAGCTACCCATTTGCTCTACAGAAGGACTGCCCGACTGCTCGTGGCCAGATGTGGCTTCTTTTCCTTCTTTCCAAACATTCTTTTTTTCCTTTCTCCACTGTTAACCAACCACCCAAGCTCAGGATTGCTTTTAGAAAAATTGTGATATATGGCATTTAAAAAAAGAATGAAAGGAAGGAAGGAAAAATCCCTATTCCCTTTTTAAACCAATTTGATAATCCATTTGGCATATTTGCTCTGTCTCAGCTTTTCCCTATGGAAACATAGACTTTACCCCATCTATGACCCAGTGGTATACTGGTTTTTATTATTTAATGGACACATTCTTCTCCTGCCTTTGCAACTGCAGAGGCAATGAACTTAAACCAACTCGATTACATGGTGAGAAAGAGCAGAACACGTATGCATGTGTTATGAACATTACCCTGGAGCTTTCCAGTCCATTGATTCTCCCACAAGCAATCCCTTGGGGATGACAGCTGGAATGAGGGACAGTGAGGTATTTTTCAGCTGGTTCAAGTGTTTTGCAGGATGGCTCTGTATAGCTTGCATAAAGCTTTCCCATATTTCTATAGCTCACCCTGCCACCTGCAGGGCCTGATCATTTGTTTATTGGAAAGCACTTGAAGTACACTGGCCAGAGATATCGGTGCCTTTTGGCTGGAGCCCCAGATTGAGCCTTAGGAAGCAGAGATTCAATTCCTGGCTTCCTGATGGCCTCAGGCAAATCACTTCATCTCTGAGCTTTATTTTTCCCGTCTTGAAAAGGAAGATAACGGTATTTGTTTCGTTTCAGTAAAGCACTTTAGGGTCATTCACATCACCTAACTTCAGGAACCTAATTTAAGTTTGGCTCCTGCTCTTGTCAAAGCACTCTCAATCACGCCTTGGCAAAGCCTCTCTTTCCGCTGTCTATAAAGAGAAAATAGGAGTCTAGCCTCCTAATTTAAGTATGTAAGCTAGCTGCTTGCAGACAGGTGGATGACTATCCTTTTTTAAGATCTGTGGATAAGGAAAACTACAGCTAGACATTATTATAAGGATGACTTCACCATGACTCTGTATCAGGAAACCCTCAAAATGAGTGATCGCCTTCCCAAAAATTAGGTGTTGCTGAAGATTTTGAATTTCAGAGTTATTGATTTTAAAGATATCATTTGAAAAAAATGCAGAAGTGTAATATAAACATTTGTCAAAGGCAGCAAAAAAATCAAAAAGTTGCTCCTATAGATTTCAGCAGCCATAAAATTTAAAATCCAATACAACTATTTCAGTGATAAAGTTAAGCGTAACACCATCTCTACACTTTAATCTCACACCTAAATAGTTTTTGTATTTTGTTACAATTTAAGTGGAAAGAAAGCACACATAATCAATATTAGATTTAAAAGAACTTTTTGAAAATGCTGTAGCTGTAGTAAATAGTTGAAGCGATTATGGGTAAAATAGTTTTTAACCAATGAACTGAAAAGGAACTGGTAGGATTACTGAAATCATGTCACAGTGGGTTCCTTTTCTACAATAAAAAGCCACACTAAGAAGAAATGCACTAAAAGGTGTTCCAACCATAACAGATGGCACATTACTTGTGAATTATATTTATTTCATTTGCTGCTTATAATGAAGTTAATCTGTACCCGTATGTCACTTTAAAAGGTCTCATTTCTATTTAAACTTCACGCATATATCTTGCTTCTGATTTATATCTCAAATTCTGTAATGAAATATCAACTGAACAAAAAATGTAAGACGCTAGATACTGCTCATAGATTAGAATAATGGAATCATTACCTTAGCCCACACAACTGTAAATGATAAACAGTGCAATCTAAATTTCAAACAACTTCTAAATGGCCCTATTAATCACTATAAATAACAGTGCAGTTGGCCTTCTTTTCCCCTTCAAATCACCTTACGTAAATCTAAATAAAATCTAAAAAGAAAAAAGGGGTTATCGTCAAATTCACACAAGAATGGAAGAGAATTTCTACAAAGAACTCTTTTGGCTGGTATAAATTGTGTAGCAGTGTTTGAAAAGCCATATGAGTCTGGAATTGATGGATGCATTTCACTCCCATGCCTGTGAAACTGGCAGATGACATACACCATATTTGCTTGCATAACACCATCGATTTTTTCCTTCCCAGATTCTGCTTTAAAAAAAATCCCCAGCATAACCATTACATTTGTCTATTCTAAAATTGCAGTTCAATCTGTTGCTTGTTATAGGTCAGGTGATGAGGTTGTGGCGTGACACCTGCACAGAAACACAATTCCTGAAGCCTCAGTTTTGTTCTTGAATGGGGGCAAGGGGAAGAAGGAGGTAGGAAAATAGTTGTTTCCTTCAGTGTGTTTTTATTGACCGAATAAAGCACCAGGCTAGTCAGGTCTTCTGAGCTGCTATGATCTTGTCCCATAAAACACAGGAAAATGCTGTTTGTTGAGGCAGAAAGACAGAAGACCAAGGCAGGACCACAGATAGAAGTCATCACTCAAAGATCTGGGGAAGCCTGAAACATCCCTGGAGCTCCCAACTTTCAATTTCAAACGACCCAGTATCAGAGTCATGCAGTCCTCGTTGTGTTTCAGTGTGCTGAGGAAGGGAGGTGAGAAAGAAAGGTAGGATGGTCTCTGTGCCCAAACCTTACCTTTTAACCCACAGAAGAGTGGGAAAGGAGATAGTCTGAAAAAAGACTGAGCACTGAAAAATACTAATTTTACTTGTATAAAAGAATAAAATACATATAAGGAGCACAGGAAATGCTGTCTGAGGAAATAATTAATTTGAGGGGGCTTATCATTTTGTACTGTCTGTCATCCCAGTGATACAATGTTTTCAGGGAATTATGATTCCATCTTCACATCTGAAAGTAGAGAAATGAGTAAGACTTCATTTACTACTCTTTCCATATATATTTGGAAAAAATACATGTTTTGTATAGCTATCCTTAATTTTGCCCTCTTACAATTTGCAAGGAGAAGTAGCAGGAATGTAGATGAACCAATACATTGAAATAGCAGATAGACACGGAGAAAGTAAAAGAAGATATCCTAGGTAGGTGTCCTAATACCTACATTTGGAAATTACCATAGATTATGTACTTCCATGGACAGGTTACTTCATGTATTTCACTGCCTCCACGATAATCAAGGTATAATAATCCCATAGACTCAGAATCTCTCCTCCTTGCAAATAGTTAATCTAAATATATTAAGAGAAGGAACTGTGCTACTTGAGAAAATGAGTCACAAGGCAAAGCACGGAGTGAAACCATGTTACAGCCTTGTTGCTACAAGTGAATCCATGTTCTCCTGAGTGAAGCTGTTAATTTGGGCACCATTCGGGTACAAGGTGGATCAGGGTATCAAGTCTGCAACATGCCAGGCCTGCCAGCTGTCTGTCATCACCATACCCTATTCCCACCTCACTTCCATACCTTCAGCAGAGGTGCAGGGAAGGTGTTCAGCTGCAGAGGTCACACACATGACTCAGTGCTCCCCAAGCCTGTCCAGTCACAAAATGATGCTGGGCTAAATGGGAAAGGGAGTGCTGCCAATCTAGTAGTTATGTTTAGTCACTTGTGGTGGTGTTTTTAAGCATATAAAGGAGACACAGAACTTTAGATGGCTGCCACTTGGTACTAGTTCTCCATTAAACTGAGAGCAAATAGCTTTTATTTCAAAATTTTAAAATAAATGGCCAAAGGAGCACAGAGGGGATACCAGTAGAAGTTTCAGAAGCTACTCGGTAATCTAAAATGATTAAACTTGGAAAAGATAATATTAATGTTTTACCTGGAAAATTTCTGGCTTGTCTTCAAATATCCTGGCAATGTATTTGTAGTCAGCGTAAGCCCAGTATTTGGAGTACTCATAACAACTGAATGGTCCAGAGAGGCAAGAAGGCTGCCCACAACTCCAAGCCAAAAACTCTTCAAGTGTAGCCATCACGTAGCTACACCTGGTTTCAAACTGGGGAACTAGAGCAACAAAAGAAAAGCCAAATATTACATGAGCACTGAGCACAGAACCAGTAAAAATAATACGTAGTTTCTCTCTCAGCTCTGGTTAAAAACAACATAAGAGATGAAGTAGGTGACTTGACTCTGGTCAATAAAATGGTTCTCATCACTTAACTCATAATTAAAGTCTAAGACTATTGCTTTTTCATTAAAGTTTGAGTGAATGGCTGTTACCGTGAACTTGCTGTGAGGTAAAAGCACACCAAGAGTTACTGTTCTTCATGTGCAAGGCACCCTTCAGCACAGTAACTCAATAATACACCCAAGTTCCCTAAGCAACTGAGAGCCTGTTCTTTGCTTCACTTCTCAAGTGTAAGCTGCAAATGTGCACACAAGTATTTGTGTACCCTTTATTTTGTCTTTGTGGATTTATGTAGATGGACATGTTCGTCTCTCCCTTTCCCTAAAGCAATAACCAAATCAGCACGGTAATGCATAGGAAGCAAATTATGGAGCCACATGTGTGCCAATGATCCATCTACAATGCTGTGCGTCCTTATTTTTCATTTGGGACTGACAAAAGCATAGTGTGGTGTTCCTTGGCAGACATAAAAAGTATTTACCAGCAGTGTTTTGCTCCCGTCATGCTTTGGTCAGGCTGACTGATACAGCCTTTCAGCTCAAGGTCAGGTCACTTCTGGAAGGCCTACAAGATAACCCACATCACAGGATACTGTAATTGTGGTTAATCAAAGATCTTCGTTTCCCACAGCCGCTAATTGTGCCAGCTTCAAAGAGACTTATCCAATGTTAAAAAAAAATACTACTTTACTGTAACTACTTCTGGGAAAAAATTACTGCAGCCTGCATGAATGACAACGATAGAGCTGCAATTTAACCTTGTGTAACTTGCACAGAGCTGCTTAGAAATGGGATCCTTTCACTGTTGTGCAGCAGCAGCTCTTCCTTCTTTACTGCTTTCATTTTGTTATCACAGCAATTCCCATAGAGTCTCATACATTTGTTCTTACTTTGGGCGGGAGAACAGCTTTTACAAACCTTTATCACGATCTTTTTGCCATTTTCCATTGTAGTAGCCTAGGTGGTGGGTTTCCTTCCCCTCACTATCAAATTCATTAACTAAAAATGTCAGATAAGCCCCTCTATTCAGCAATCCATAATCTGGGTCTGTGCAGTAGCAGAGCTCCCTACCTAAGAACTGCATACAAGACATATAAATCACCTGCAATAACCAAAACCCCCTATATCTGATTCCCTGTGTTTGCAGTCCAATGTCCTCTCCCAATACCCAGTCATTAATGCAATGTGCATCATTTTACTAAAAGATGGTCTGATAGAAAAATTAGACAAAAGATACAAGCACTACTGAAGGTGGCTCAGTATCTGTATTATTTTGATGAGAACAAAGAGTGCTTAGGACAGTGCCTATTCTCCAAGATAACTCAGGAGCAAGTGTTTTAAATGCAAGAAATATGCTCTTTCTACCTTACAGTGTATTTCACTCTGAGCTTCATTTAAAAAAATCCAACTATGAAAGACAAGACTATCTTCTAGGATACAATCTCCTCAGCAAAGGGTTCTTTGTTTAATTTATAACTTGTTCAATGCCAAGGTATGGTGCTTATGGAAAAATGAATAGTAATAAAAAACGTATTTGGGCAATCTAGACAGACTGCTTAGACGGATCTGTAGACTGCAACCAGGGTGAAAATGTTAGCAATGGGCAGTTGAAAGCAAGAACATTATTAACCAGTTTGCAAATACTTCATGACTAAAAGCTGAAGGGGTGTTTTGCAACTAATAAATTGTAGATTAAGCCACATAAGTCTGAAGTAAGCTACCAGTGCTGTCTGATGACATGGTATCTGAAGGCATGACAGTCTTCCTCTTTCCACGTAATACCACAGATTGAAACCAGAGGGAAGGGAGAGAGGGAAGAAGTGCTTTTTGGAGGAATCAGCTCCCCTCCTTAGTTAAGGTCTGGTCCTGACAGACCCCAAATTCTGTTCTACTCAGAAAGACAGTGTTTGCAATGTATACTAAAAGAAATGTAGAAAAAATGGATAATAGCCTTAGAAAATACACTGAAGCTCCAGAAAGAATGCAAGTGAAATGTCTCCTTTATTTCTTTAAACTTAAAAAGAAAACCAAATGTCTGTACACAGCTGCTGGGGAATTAAAACTATTTAAATGAATAATCCAAGCAAGGAATAGTCATTTAATATGGCAACAAAGCACAGGCACACTCACAAACCAAAAGACTGGCCATCCACATCCACCTCCAATAACACCTCAAAGCCCAGCTTTATGCGACATTTATTCAGTGTACAGCATCTGTACTGCATTTTCAGCCTCCTATTCAGCTACTGAGTCTACAACCACCTTTGCAGTCCCCCTCTATATCAAACCTGAGGCTTGAACTCTTTTGCTGTCTTTAGTGGTAAAATCTCTTGGGCAGATGTCCAAGTTGCAGCCCTTTTCTATTCAACTGTGTATCTGCAGCATCAGCTCTATCCAGCATCTCTAAGAGAAATTTCCTCCAGAGATCTTGTGACTCATAACTGATCAGCATGAAAACCTCTTGCTCTCTACAGCTTCTTCACAGTAAATTCACTGTTTATTCATTTTAATACACAGAGAAAAAGGGCAAAATAAGAAATGTCTGCATACAGAAGTCAGTTTTGTGTAAGCTTTCTTCCTTTGCAATTGCTGCTGTGCTCCAGGTAGTTATCAGATAGATGGGCTATAATGCTTTGCCAGAAACTCCACTTTCATAGCTGCTGCCCACCCTTTATCCCACCTCAGAAAAAAATCTTTTAGCGTGGCTGGAACTAGATGGGTGGGGATTTCCTGATTAATAGCACCTTCATTGTTCTTGTAATGAACGCTGGTACTCTCTCTGGAGGTATCTTATCTCCGTCAATGCTTAATCCTCTGATTGTATTTCTTCCCCTCTTACGGACACATACTGTTTAACTTGTGTAATCAGACATAATACTATCAAACACACAAACTTAGGTAGGCACAAATAATTCACACAAATAATACTGCTAGCTCCCACGTTTTCCATGTTTCAGATGTGCCTCAGGAAGTTCCAAACTAACAAGAAAAGCAAATACAACTCCCAACAAGTTGCCCCATTTGCAGTTCTCACTTTTTTTCATTAAGGAATCTTCAGTTTGGAAATCTCCACCCAGGCTGCACATGTGGCACTAAAGAAAGATGAGAAGTCAATAGTAAGAGGTCTCAAACCATTTTGGATCTTCCAGATGAACCTCATGGCTTAAAACTGAAGCGGCCATTTCAGAGTGACACCAAAATACACCTACAAGCAGGAGAACGGTTTCTTTCTTGTACATGTTTCCAACTCATTGGCAGGAGTGATCCCATCTAGTCTTAAGGCAATTCATCTATTGTAAATATGGGAGGAATATTCAGAGAGATCAATACAATTTTAGTTGTATTCTCCTCTTGCTTTCTCTTACCACATCACTGCCTCCATTTCTTCTGGGAAGTTAGTGTGAACAATGATAGGAGAGGCCCTCATTGAAAAACAATGTTAAGCATGCAAGAGTGAGATCAACCATCTTCCAAATGACAGTGGCACAGAAATGTATTACATTATTTCAGACTCTGAGATGGCTTGGCTAATGGCTTCACTAATATATCCCTACAATGCAAATTTTTTACAGCATCACAGGTCTCATTCAGTTACAATATAACCCCTGAAGGCTCTACCCATCTTCTTGAAGACATTTCTAGCTCACATTAGCATATAATGGAGGTTCCTGGAGACAAACTGATTGCTGCCTAGGGACTGATGCCTTTAGGAAAAAGCAAAATACAGATAGATGCAACTTCAAGATACAAATTCCAATTTAAATCCACTCTATATCCCTAGTGACTACGAGTTATTGTTAAGTGATGACTCTTATCTACTTAGTTGGTAGCATCAATCCATCACTTAGCTACATAACACTCCATCAATCCCATCAGAAGCTTTCCCAGTTGGCATACCCATTTGGCTCTCAAAAAGTGCCTACAAATGAATGGAGACTAGGACCAAAACTATCCCTTTATCTGGTAAGCCTTGCCTATTACAACTGAGATATATTAACAAGGTATCAAGGAAAATGTCATATATATGCAACATCTTCCCTACTGGCAATGGGATGCCTTTTACATGTAGTGCAAGCACTGGCTGATACCTCATTGAACAACAGAGATATTGCTGTGAAG
Organism: Strix aluco; assembly: GCF_031877795.1. Taxonomy (NCBI): domain Eukaryota; kingdom Metazoa; phylum Chordata; class Aves; order Strigiformes; family Strigidae; genus Strix; species Strix aluco. The sequence continues at coordinate 13,543,304 of NC_133936.1, read as the reverse complement.
ATATGCACCAACGTATTAATTCTAGACCTCAGTCACCCTATCTGTAGAAATAACTAGAAATAGAATAAATAACATCTGTTTTCCCAGGAATGGCATAGGAATCATTAATCCTTGCTGGTAAAATGCTTTGAAATCCTAAAATTCCAAGCATTTTCCCTCTAACACTTCTTTCTGTTTCATCACTTCTCTTGCAAAAATTGAATGTGAAATAATATGGTCATGATGCTGTGAAGAAAGCAAATTTCACACAGTGTTGTTAAGTAAGATAATGTGATGTAATTCTACCACTTCCATAGGAACTAGCAGACTCTCATCTGGAGTCTTTGTGCAGACCCTATATTCCAAGAAAGAGGTAGTCCAACTGAAGAAGGTTAGAAGAGTAGAGAAAGACTACCTAGGTGGGGTCTAAAAAACCATGACTTAAATTGAACATTTTTTAAGAACTGGGTTTGTCTGGCATAGGAAAAAACAAGATTGAAGGGAGACAAGATACTTTAGGGAAAAGGGAGAAAGTGCACGGCAAAATGTATTTTGGTATGTGGTTGGGAGGGCAAAGGATGTACAGGGCACAAATAAAACAATGCATAACCTCTGCAGTGGCTAGCAGATTGCCACCTTGGAGCACGTTTCCTGAATCTTCCCTCCCTGCTATGAAACTCTGTCTGTCCATGGATAGACTATGACTAGTATTGTGTGGCTACAGACAGAAATGAATCTGTAGTATTTAAAATCAAGTGCAAAAATTGTCTTTCTCCCACGGCACGTTCCTAGATGTCTGAGTGAATCTGGAGGGTTAGAGGTGAAATTATTGTACTGGTTTCAAGTGATTTTCTTAATGCTTTATACTTCTATAGCATCTTTCATCACAGGACCTTAAAGTATTGAAAACCACCACTGTCTTATAAAACCTCTGGAGGAAGGTGAGAATTATCACCACTTTACAGATAAAAAACCCAAGACTGGTTAATTGGCTAATTCTTTAACACACTCAGGTTTGTGGATATGGAAGCTCAGCTCACATGAACAACCAAATTATGTACAAGACCAGGACCAAACACACACACTACAAAGCAACGAAAGAAAACTGAGGTGCTTGATTCTTATATGTTAGTGTTACCCACCACACTTCCTACTAAGAAAAAACACACAAGAAAGAGAAAGGAGAGTTCCACTGTTGGCCAAATCCCATGTCCTAAAAACAAAGCCTGCAGTGAAAAGTAATATATTAGAGAGTGAACAATGATAATGGAGAGGCAGAGGATTGCAGAACCTAAAAAAGAGAGTTGTGACATGTAACGTCTGTCTACCTCAGTCTCACCTAAATCCACCGTCTTCAGACCTAGCCTAAACTGGATCATCTTTCCATCCAAAACCGCAGAAAGGTATTTTGCATTCCAGTGCAGGGCTGGCCAGTCACCAACCATGTTACAGAAGACTGCGGGCTGCTGTAGAGACATCACAATTTCCTTGGTTTTCTCAGGAGTAAATGGTTTGACATCTTCACCTATGTAAAGAAAAAAACAGCTGTAGAGAGATGATTTATGATACATGAAGTGTTGCCTACCATCTCCCCCAGCACAGGAAACATTAAGAACTAACACCTCCTATGTTTATGGTTGTTTTATTACATTTGTAGATTGTTTTAAGTCAATTTTCTACTGCAAACACTGAAAGGACATTCTTACACTAAATTAAAGTTTGAAGCATTGTATTAGCACACAAAACATTAAAAAAAAAAAAGTAGGCATGTGCTTAGAATTTTCACTTGTAGCTTAGGCAATAAAGCACTGTAGTCAAACTGTTTAGAATTAGGCTAACAATAAAAAAAACCTTACAAATAATGTCCAGAGTTTAGAGAACATAAATTTTATGAGTTACAGTCTTTCTGCATGGGATTCTTTCCAAGAAGTGTAGCGCATTGTCCAAGATAGCAAATCAGGTTCCGATGCATTTGATGTAAACCAAGGAACAGCAGTGTAACTGAAACAGCAGGTATTTTTAAAGTGTTTTAAAATTTCTTTTCATCTACAGAATTTTAGAAAAAGGAAATTGTGCCAATCCAAGAACTAAACTAACCCAAGATTTCCATTTACTCCTTTGCTGTTTAGAGATTTATATGCCCCACTGAAACTGTCAAACTGAAATGCTGGCAACCTTGAATAAACTCGGCACTTTCAGAACAACTTTTCTTTAGGGACATATTGAGAAGGAAAACCTGATTTTAAAGAAAAAATAACAGCTCATAACATAAAGTAATAGAGCTGAAGCAGTGGACTACAACTTTGGATCATAAAAAAATCCATCCATTATTTTAACCTCTATTGACGTTAACTCATCCAGAATTTTTATCCATATAATGCCTAAGATTTAACATACTGAATCGATACGTATGGTTCCCCATGACTCCTAGCAGCTCATTTAAAACAAACAAACCAATTCAGTCACTCTATTTAGGGGTCAAATTATTGTCTGGCATGCACAATGGATTAAATAAATACAGGACAAGAAATTTCCCTTTACTGCCGGGTGCTTATTTTGCCTCTCGCTCCTCCCTGTGTGTGGGTGGTGGGACAGGTAGTGGAGAACCAGCCAGTCCCATGTGGGGCAGCCCTGCAGTGCAGCTGGGGGAAACAGAAGAGCCACAGAGAACAAGGTCACCGAGGAAGGTTCTTCAGGATCATCTCAAACATAACAGTTTAAAATAAATATATCAATGCTGAAGTGCAAATGGCAGGAATTAGAGGAGCCCTGTGGACGCTGTATGACATACCTCTTTGGTAACTTTTGTGAGTTTCCCTCCTTTTGACAGCATTTATATTCCAGCATGGCTGTACTTCTTAGTTTTCTAAATTAAGCTGCTGTCTTCACACAAATTCAGTGGGAGGTATCTGGCCTTGGGGTTTCCTACAGCCGAGGGGTCCCTTCTCCATGGACTGCCAGGGAAACTGAATCCCCTTCTCCTTTCACTCATGAAAACTCCATCTTAAAGTTTTAAAACTAAAGACCTCTGATATTTTATCTTCACAGAGCAAAATTTTTAAATGGCTTCCCTTTCTTAAGGCAGATGACAGGAGGGAGTTTGGGTTTTGGTTTGTTTTCTGCATTTCCTCTCATACACAGAGCAACACTTGACAGGATGGTGTTGCTGTGACACAGAGATGTCTACGACACTTGGCCTTCAGTCTCACGCTCCAGCAACTTGCACAACCAGGACATAAGGAGGCCTCACGGGGACCGTATGTCTTACCATATGGTCTTCCCTACCCCCGGAAGGATGCTCTGGGGGTTTCCGAGCAATAGGTTAGTATACCTAGAGGGAGCATGTCCAGAGAAGGCAGAAAGACCATCTGCAGACACAACAGCATGTGCTGGTGCAACTACCTGGAGCTGGCTGTAGGCATGGTAAGAGGCTAAAAGCTCAGCATGATTTTTTGCAGTGATGCTGTTTAAAGACTAAGGCAAGACTCAGTCCAGATCTAAACACTCCCAGGGGGTTTATAAAACTTCTGCCTTTAACCAGTGCAGTTTTAGTGTCGTACAGAGGCGGATTTCATGATGTGGTAGCTAGCTGGCCTTGCGTACCTTTCAGATTTTCCAACTCATAAAAATGAAATTGTTCCTGCTTAGGCTAAGTTTATCACCACATGGCTATCTTTTTTACTATTCAATTGGTTTTGTTTTAAGGGCAGTACATTTAATTACTTTAGAAGATGTAAATCCAAAGAAATGCAAGAAATTGGTGCCACTTTTATGGAGGATTTTGTAAAGCTGAGTTTTATTTGCAAAAGCTTCAGGTTGACTTCAGTCAACAGTTGGGATGTGCTATGAAAGCAGAAATTTTACTGGGAGACAGGAAAGCTCATTGAAGCCAACTGTTGATTCTGTGTGGCTTTCTAATGTGATTTCCACATGCATATTGTGCTTTTGAAAGGTGTGGTTTTAACCACAGTGAACACACAGTGGGAAGCACAGAGCTCAAGCTACTGGGAGACTTTGTATCAATGCCAAACAAAAAAATACAATTAGACTAAATCACCTCTCCTCCACTGAATGTTAGTTGGAGGTTTTTGTCATGTCACCACGCGTTATTCAGTTGTAAACCTACTTTCCTGTAACACTTAGAAACAATGACAGAAGACAGTCTGTCTTGGTAAGATGCTAATCATTCCTATCTTCAAATAGTATTAAAATCATTGTTAATGAGTATATATCTTTTCCTGATAATCATATAAAATACATATGATATAATCAGCAGTGAAGTTTGAAACATTTTAGAAAATTTAAAGCATTAGATAAAAGAACATTGGTTTTTGCAAGGACAAATGGGGATTCTTGGTGAGTTTGTGAGAAGAATCTTTAAGTGCCTTGATTCAGTTTTATGTATTCCTTGGTGAGAACAGCAGTCAGCTAAACATAATTCTTTCCCCATAATATTTGTCATGCATATCTAAATGCCTGTTAGAGAAAAGGCACATGATAAAAAGTAAATATCATATACTACATCAAATAGATATTATGATAATTTGGACAACTCATGACCAACAGAGATTTCTGATGGAACTCTATGCTGTAGGAGTGGTAAAAAGTAATTGAAAGAGATATCTGAAGATATGTCTTGAAAGAGAGATTAGCAGAAAAAATTGTAATTTAAAATAATAATAATCTTTTCCTTAGTTATTGTTATCATAGCTTCATGAAGACCTCACAAGCTGGGCTCTTGCTTCTCAGTATTTCCTAAACTGAAATTGATGGTAATTGATTCCTAGGCAAAATCTGAGATTGTATAGCATATGTAAGGAAATACAGTTTGGACACAGATGTGTGCAAGTAGGTGGTGTATAAATAAAATGTGTTGCAAAGAAACAAAATGTCCATGGCACATCTTGGGCATTAGATATCAAATTCCTAGGGGAGATCAGGTAGCAGGAGAGAATAGAAATGCATACTCCCTTTGAAAAGAAAAGCTCTGTTGGAGTCTTCATTTTCTCAGTTGTACTCTGATCCAAAAGAGAAAAGGAATACTTTAAATTAGTTCTTTCTATCAGGCTCAACAAATGATGTGGCTTCACAGTACAAAAGGAAGCAAGAATAATTTGTCTCATGTTTTGACTTTACACAAGGCATGTACAGAATCCAACCAGGAACTGAAAAACTGAACCAAGTTTTAGCTCAAGTTTTGTAACTGTGACAGCTTATATAATTGGCAAAAAACGTTGGTGTTCTTTAGAAAGGTAACACATTGCGAAATAGAGCTCTTCCAATTAAAAAACAAATATGAAGACTCATCCAGACTCGGCACAGAGGGCAAGTAAAAGAAAAGCGATGAATTGTCTAAGTACTTTTCAGTAGACTTTGTGCTTCTAAGAGAGAAAATAATTTCATGTTTCTGATTAACAGTTTTTCTGAATAACTGAGTGGGGTTTGGGAATAAAGAGTTTAGCACAGCAGGCTGTCTGACGAAAAGTGGACTTGATCAAAGTTGTTCAGAAGTTAAATGTACTGTCATTAGAAACTAAATGTAATGTCATTCATTTAAAATAATTTAGCAAATTAGAAGAGTTCATTAGTGTGTGGTAGTTGCCTTCTGCCAAAACACCCTGCTGCTTAAATATGAGATTTAATTGAGAGGTATTAAAATTATTTTCTAAAAGAGGGAGTACAAGGAAATCCTGGTAACGTATTTGGTATAAGCATCATCAAATTATTTTTCTTGCAATTCTGTAATGCTTCATTATCCTTATTTCTTTAAAAAAATATAAAAAATTAAAAGAAAAATTTGGCATTTTGAATACATTACTACAGAGCAGTCAGGTCACTCAAAAAATGAACTAACCTCCAAAATCTTAACTATCCAACAACCAGCAGTGGGAAAAGAGAAGGTATGGGGGAGGATGGGGAAACTCCCCAAACGAAAGAGAAGTGACTTGATTTGGAGGTCAGACTTAGTGATTTCACAGTACATTAACTCTGTAAATTAAAAAAACAACTTTAAATAATCTGCATGTGATTACAATGTTATGCACTATAATCAGCCTACTCTGGGCAAACAGAACGCATCTCAATATACGCGAGTTGTTTTCAGGATATACCACATGAACATCTAGGTATTACTTCCCGAGCAGTTATTGCTGTTACAATTATTTTTGGCTCCAGGAATGTCAATACTGCAGATGTAGCATAGCTGGGGGGGGATCTAACCTCGATCTGCATAGATATTTTGGCTATGGAAGGATAGTCAGCAGTTGCATGGAGCCTCTCAGGATAGACCGGTCTGCACTGGTAAGACCAGCACCTGAACTTTACTCTGGAGTCTGAAGTCAACACACCCTTCCTTGCCCTCCGTGTCTGCTACCGCAGAAGGAGGACATCAAAAGAAAAGAAAGAGGCCAAAAGAGGAATTTGTATTTGCACCCACTTGCCAGTCCTCCTGTGGAAGGGCTGAGCATCTTACAGTTTTTCTTACAGTAAGTCTGAGTGACTCAAGACATGAAGTAAGATAAGAGCATGGGCTATGCCCTCAAACCTCAAACTGTCCTTACAATAAACAAAAGGAAATAGCTGCCAGACTTGGTAGGGGTGGAGTAAGGGGTTGAGCCCAGAATACAGCACTGGGAGGGACTTCCCGACCCTGCTCTAAATGACAGCATATCATCTCAAGCATACATTTATGAAATTCCACCCTAAATCCCCTAGGGCTCTTCCTAGAAAGCTCTTCCTGAACCCTTGGCCAGCTTCTGCTTGTCGTCTCTTCTCCTCCCATCCTGCAGTGCACTTTCAGAAAGCAGTTGTATCGGTTTTCAGCTGGCTGAATGTTGAATGACCTCAGCTCCTCTGGTCTCCTCTAGTAGAAGAAATGCTTTCCTTTCCCTCCTTGTCCTTACAGCTCCTGCCATTTGAAATACCCCCTTCCCCTCCCACTCCCCCAAATCCAGGAAAATTAGGATATGTGCAAGTGAGAGAAGTCACACTAAATGTATTTCCAATTAATTCTGTATACTTCTTATTGGCAAAATTGCTGAAAGCAAAATGAAACACAATGAAACTTGTTGGATAAATGGCATTTCATTTTCTTTTGAAGGAGAAAAATACGGTCTTTGACCAAAATCTTTCATCAGGATATAAAAGTTTCTTCAAAGGAAAGACTCTTCTTCCTTAAGGTAGGCTGCTACAGTTCCACCTTTCTGTTTGGGGTGTAAATTACACCCACCTGCTACTGAAGAAATTTAGTAGCAAAGCCATTTCTTCCCAATACCCCACTGTCACTGATACACATTTCTCACATTTCCTAATAGATAGGAAATTTAATACTAATATAACATTACGATTGAAGGTAAGGGAACTGGCACGTCAGGGAACTAACGTCTATATTTCTAAGAAAAAAAGAGTTTGTTCATGTTGTAAGTAAAGTTTATTTCTCTTTTTCTGTTCCTTCTTAGTAGTAAATATGAATGCACTACTCGTAAATTGATGAATGCACTGTATAAAATTTACTGCCAGAAACTGTAACCATGTATGACTACTGTTGTCTTATCCTGCAAACTTGACTGACAAGAACTTCAAAATGACAGCAACAAAAGAATCTAAATCTTCTAAAATACACCATTTTCCCATAAGCAATTGTAGTAAATAGTCAATAGTATTCTAAAAATATGTTTTTCCCCATAAGCCATTGTAATAAATAGTCAATAATACAACTGCGCCTTTTAAATTTGATCCACCAAGGGGTTATGATGGAAGCATACATGACTTTGTTCACTATTATACTACATAGGATACAAATTATGATAAATGACTGAGTCAATTAGAGACATAATTGTCAGAATGGAATTATACTTTAAAAGAATAAAACAAGTATTTCTAAATTACATTAATTATTGAATTGAAAGAAATGAGAGAGACCCACCATGTGAACCTCAAGAACAGTTTCTGAAATGCACAATAACCAACATGCACTATCAGGGTATTAGGTTCAGGGATTGCCATTATTATAGGCATATTAAACAAAAAGTATCGCTATTATCCCATCTGTTTACATCATTCCATTTCTTTCAGCATAGGTAAAACAAGCAGAAGCGAGCTTAACTTTTGTTTCAAGTTAAATTTTCTCTTTATAAATGTTCTCATGCAGCAACATGAAATTTGCCTGTGAAAACCCGTTAACAGTGTATGTTTTGAATCTGGGCATTCATATAAAGAATGTAAAATCTTGCTTTGACATAATGTAGAGTTAAGGATACATTCGACCTAATACAGCTAACCAAAATGTGAACTACCAAACTCTTCTAATTTAATTTTCAACCTTAACATTTAGTTAGTTCTGCTTTTTAATATAAATATTAAAACCTAAAAGAAACTCTGTTTTTACTGAAAAAGCACAGCCTTGTTACATAGAAGCTTATCTTTCACAACTTTATAATACAACAAGCAGCTGCTAGTGGTGTCAACATATCTTTACCATCTTCCCTCCAGAGATTTTCTTTCTCTTTTCTTTTTCAAATAACAACTGACTGCAAAGTTTCTTTATCTGTAAACACCAAGAGCTAAATATCAGAAAAGATCAAGGACTCTCTGGGCCCAAATCTCCACTCAGATGTGCATGAACTCTTGTTCTAATCAGCTGCACCTGCTTTTCTGGAGACTGAGGGTGACCTTTAATTTTAGAAGAAACCATAACAGTGCTGCTGCTTTGACTTTTGGAAGCTTCTTGTGATACGCAAAATTTACCAAAACTCAGTATTTGTCAATCTATTACTGTATCTGGAAAAGTCCTTTCAGTAGAGGTGTTTCAATATTTTCAGATTCCTTTTAAACATTTATGTCACTATGTCAACCATTGACTAATTCAATATCAGTATCAGAAGCAATAATGTCTTCTCTATATCCAGTCTTCAAAAGCACACGGTACTTATAAATTTAAGATAACCCCCTGAACATTAGCACTTTTATACCAAGACACCCAAACTGCCTTACCAGTGCTCCTGTTGAAATAATCTAATAGAAATAAAAATCTTGTGTTACTGTATCTACTCCCAAGAATCTCACTGTGTCTGTGATCACAAAGCATAGAATAATTTAATCTTAAATCATATATGACCCTGTTCAGAAAAGCACAGACACAGAAATAATCAATTTAGCTGCTTCTTTCTATACAGAATTACGTGATCAAGAGTTACATTTCCAAACAGACAAACAACATTTTGTGAGCATTATGTCTTCAATATGCATCTGATCCCAAACACCTACACAGACAATCAGGTCTTCAGAAGACTCATTTGGAGAGCACACAGCATACCTATTGTATGACAGCCAAGTCTGACTAGCCAGGCCAATAGAAACCAACTCCCTAATGCCTACATCATTAAATATATCAGAACAATAATTAAGTTATTCCTTGCTGCTTCAGTGGAAGACAAAAGGAGAGCAATGACAAAGTCTGATCAGACATGAGAAACACATTCACCAGAGACACAATGGACAGACCAGTACCAGAGCAGTATGACTAGCTCTTCTCGCTGGCATCAGAGGCAGTTCTAGTCCAAGGAGTCAGGTGGAGATTCTCACCCTGTATTCCCAACTCAAGCCTGACATCCTCATGTGACTCAGTTCTTTTCCATCATTCTCAGGTTTTCGGGAAGACAGGAAACCATAAGTCTTTGAAACTGGTTTTCCCCTAACACAACTTTAGGATGCCAAATACTCTACTGATGTTGTTTGCAGCTACTTGCACATGGTGACCCTGAATAAAATGAAAGAACATAGGGACCATGGTCTGTTGAGGCTGGCGCTCCAACATAACATTCCTAAAATACCTAAGACACTGAGCCTGAAGGCTGTCTGAGTGAGGTAGGGAAGTAGCCATCAAAATTAGCTTGGATGAATGACATGCAGCTTCCACCTGCCCCTCAAAAAAGATACAATCATCATCTACATGTTCATCGTTACTTGGATGATGAATGGCAGAACAAGCAGAAACGAAGTACAAAATGCTTTAAATGTACTCAAAGACCAAGTTAGGTGTGACTTTTGCATATTTCTTTTGAGAGCTACAGTAAAGAACCTACAGTGCGGTCTACAGGGAATCTGGTGAGATGTCTTCATTGGCCAACCACAAAGGTAGAGTACACAAGAAAAAGGAGCTACCCCACATCTCCCTAAAGGACCTTGCAATGGGCTCTGGCTCACGACAAACCTAGAATCATCTCCACTACAATGGTCACTTTGCAATGTGGATATACACAGCCTGCAATCAAAACATACAAATGAATGCCCACTGGATAACATTGATATTTGAATTTAAGAATAAGCTTTCGTAAGCTGAAGATGTGTCTATATTTTTGTTTCTTGTTGATACTAGATAAAAGAAAAAGGAAGCACTGTAAAAGCTTTTTCCTCTGGAAGTACAAGGAAATAATTGTACGACGTTAGAGCTGGAAGTCTACCTATCTCTTGATATAAAAGAAAGGTGAGAAAAGATGCTGAAAGGTACAGAATGCACAGATTGGAAGGTGCCCAAACCAAGCCCAAAACAGAGCAGATCCTGAACAACCTGTTCCTAAGTAACTAAAAGAAAAGGGATATCAAAACCTAATGAGGGAAGAACAGGATTTGCTCACACCTCACAGGCTCACTTTCAAAGGTGTTGTTCAAGACAGGGGGTGTAAAGAAGAGAACCATTACAGCTCCCTGCTACACTAGTGCTGTTTATGGCAGCTCTGACACGACATTATCACAACTCCAGCTGAAGTCTAGCAGTTGATGGAATCCCTGCAAAACAGGTCTCCTTTTGGGTGCTGGAAGGAATATTTGTAATTGGCTAGATGCCACTTTTGAACCTTTGAATGAAGTTCGGGTCCTGCCCATTTTGTGCCAAAATGCTTCTATGCTTTGTAGGGAATACAATCAATTGCTACTTGTCAGATTGCAAGATACGAATTGCCACGAGAAAGTACATCATTGTACATGATGTTAGGAGTTGTTGGGAGGGAGGTGTAAGAAAAGAGGGGGATGCTGAAGTTCACCGAATCTCTCTGAAGAAAGTCGCAAGGAGAGCAAATCTGTCAAAAAGCTGCTGTGTGGAGAGAGCAAATGGCACTTCCTAATGCACTAGGAACTGGGGGTTGCACCACGGTGGGGATATTCTCCTGGACTGCTCAGCTCAACCATTACATGATAGGTATGTTTAAGTTAAATTAGACTCTCCAGATGCCTCAAGGTTGTAACAAACCTGTCAAATCCTTCAGTTTATCTTAATAGGTCAGGCTTAAATCAGCACAGTCTAGGCGCCAACTCATAAGCGGATCAGCCAGGCCTGCCTCAGGGATGGGATGAGCATTTGGCAGCAATAACAGCTTCAGCCATGTAATTTTTATCCATCACCACTAGTCTATCAGAGCTCCAGGCCACCAACTCCTCCTAAGATGAATTCCAAAAGGTTTTAGGCTGGACACAGAGATAGGAATGAATACAGAGATGCAATCACCTTGAGAGATTTTACGCACCTACCAATGGATACGCTACCGTGGTCGGGCAATTAGTAAGCGGATGGGTTTCTGTACCACAATTTTGGATCTGGGAGCCATTAAGTCCATGCAAGTCCTGCTACAGGCACGAAACTTCTGGGCCAGGAGACAAAATAACCTTTCCACTTGCCTGAATATATGTGCACTTCATCTGATAATATTCACATCTCTTTAGCTACATTATAATGAGGTTAAAGCAAGAAAAGATTTCCCCACCCCAAATATTACAAATGTCAGTAATGAGAACAGTAAAAATGTCACCACACAGAGAAAAGAGTGAAATTAGCATATTTAGAGAAGTATTATACCCATGAGTGAAATAATGCAATCAGCTAGCTGCAAGATAAAGCTAATTTGGTTTCCAACAGTTTATCAACAATGCACTGCTCCTTTACATTAACAAATTTAAATGGTACCATATCCTGCAAACAAGAATAATTCACACAGAATATTACACTGTGTTAATTAAATAGCTGGAATAGAAAAGGTCAGGCTATGACTGAAAGATGCGCATATGGGTTGTGAAGCTATGAAAAGATGGAGCGATTTCAAATCAAGCAATTAAAATAAATTATTTAAATCATGATTAAGTCAACAGTAAATACACCTAGATTTTTCTGAGCCTATTTTGACAGCTCCTTTTTTCAGTCGCTGTTTCTCAGGAATTTCTTGCTGATCCACGCAAGAGCCAAAATATCTTTAAACCCATCATAAGATGAGACTAAGTTACCAAACAGTTATCCTGCTTATATTCAAGTTTTCATTTTACTATGCAGTAAGAGGCAAGAGGCAAGTTTTGCAGTTAAAGGACACTGCAAAGCCCCACTTGCCTTATTTCTAGATGGGTTTCCTGCCACTAGAACAACCAAGAAACCCCCACAACTACTACAGTTAATTGAAAAATGTTCAAAGAGAGAAGTATTTTTTCACTTTGTTTACTTCTGCAAATGACAGCACTTTGTCTTTGGCATCATGCCACCAAATCAATTAAATTATAATAGTAACAGAGCCATTTAAAATTGAAGGAACATTCTGGCATGGGCTAAACTATGCTGAGCTGGTAATGTATGAAGAAGACCTAGTAAAACAGGGAATTAATCTACTTGGAGCCCCAAAGCACTATTGGAATATGCATCCATCGGAACCAAATCTGAATCTCGTCCAATATTTTTACTGTATTTTTGTCACTAAAGTTGTACACAGCAAGCTCAAATTTTGTTACTATCCGTATGTCCCCTTGCTATTAAATTGTGCATGAATTTTAATTTTCCTGGGGAATTTCCTGAACTTTTCTAGACCAAGTCTCATTTTCTTTTTAACCATAGTTTTGCTGATTTCAGTTGGTATAAATGTCCTTTTTGCACCTTCAGTGCAACTTCTAATTTGAACCTCAGTCTAGCAGAGCTGTGTGGGCTAAACAAAATGCAATGTCCGTATGTTTTGGGAAGAATCTCCTGGGAATGTGTGTGGTTTTGGCTGCAAAAACGTGGGACAAGCACCATGTGTGAAATTCAGTTATGCGCTGCCCAGCACATCCCCAGTTATGACGTTAACACTGGATTTAAAACCAGCCCGCGTGGATCCCACTGTTCAGCTCTCTCCAATTACGTATACTGGCATTAATCAAGCCAACTTCCAGACTTTGTGACAGAATGCCTAAGCAAGCCAAACTGAAACACCTAATTTTTTCAGGGAAGATGAAGCACTGCACAGCATACGAGCCATTAATTTTATGACAAGTGCAGATGGTAGATATACAGCTAAATACTCACACAACCTAATGGAATGAATATATACTTCAACTATTTAAATGATGATAGTTTCTAATGAGCTTAGTGTAGCCCACATGATGGTATGTTCACGCGAATAATTTTTAAATGGATTTCGGTGCAGGCTGTAACTGAATCCTACTATTTTTTTCCCCCCAATTCGGACCGTGGCTGATTTGTATCCACCTGGACACGGGCCGATTTACTTGTCCCTTGGAAAGGAGAGACACCCCAGAGCGGCTCTGCGGCCGCGCTTCCCTGCGTGGAGGTACCCTCGCTCGCTGTGGGGCCAGCCGAGCTCTGCCCTCCGCGCCCGCAGCGGTAACGGGCCTACGCCCGCCAGGGCCGTTTCGGAGGAGGAGCTGCTGAGCAGAGGCCTGGAGACCCCCGCGGCCTGCAGACAAGCCGCGCAGCCGGGCCCGGGTCTCGCCACGCAGCCGGGCCGCGCTAGGCCGCAGCGCGGGGGGCCCGGGTCGGGTCGGCGCCCTCCGCGGCTGGGCGGGCGCGGAGCGGCGAGGGGCACCTACCCGGCGCGGAAGGACGGCGGCTCTCCGCCCCGGCCATGCTCCGGCGGCTCTCCCTGCGGGGCGGCTCCGGCGGGCTCAGCTCGGCACCGCCCGGCCCGCCGCGCGGGGCGGAGCCGCGGTGGCAGCGTGACGGCCGGGGCTGACGGCGCCCCCGAGGCAGGGGCTCCCCGGCCCCTGCGGCGACACCCGAGCGGCCCTTGACCCCCCCCCCCCCCCCGCCCCGCCGGAGCGGGTCCCTGGCCGTCCCGGAACCCGAGACCCCTCTCCCCGCGGCGTGACGGCCTGCGGCTCCCGGGGGCTCCCCCGCCCCCCCCACAGGCCGCGGCTCTCCGCCGGCCCGGCGCCCTCCCCGCAGGCAGCGGGCCCGGCTCTCCTCCCCGGCGCCGCTTCCCTCCTCCCCTCGCCGGCAGAGGAAGGAGGCGGCCGCCGGCCCTCCCCGACCGCGCATGCGGCTGTGCCGGGCCGGGGCAGCGCCGTCGCGCTCGGGGGCTGAAGTGTGGGTGTCCCTTCCCCCGGCCCTGTCCCCTCCTCCCCGGCGGGCCCCCGTCAGCGCCCCCGCAGATGGGCTTAGGCTGGAGCAGCGCGGAGGAGCGGCAGCCCCTCCTGCCGCCGCCGCCGCCACCGCAGCAGCAACGGCGGCGGCCGCAGCCGCGGGGACCGGCGGGGGGCCCGGCGGTGCCGGCGGCGGTGCCGGTGCCGGTGCCGGGGCTGGCGCCGTTGGCGGGCCGTGTCTACGGGCGGCGGTGGCTGGTGCTGCTGCTCTTCTCGCTGCTGGGCTTCGCGCAGGGCCTGGTGTGGAACAGCTGGGGCCCCATCCAGAACTCGGCCCGCCTGGCCTTCGGCTTCAGCGGCTGGGACATCGCCCTGCTCGTCTTCTGGGGGCCCATCGGCTTCGCGCCCTGCTTCTTCTTCATGTGGCTCATGGACAAGAAGGGTGAGCGGGGCCGGGGGCGGCGGGGCCGGGGGGTCGGGACTCCCCGCCCCGCTCCTGCGGCTTCTCCCGGGCCTGGCCGGGTGCCGTGGCCGTGACCAGCGGTGGTCCTGAGGCCGGGGGAGGGGGCGCCGCCGCCCGGGGACACCCGTTGCCCTCGGGGCTAGTGACCTCGGCCTTAAGAGGGGATGAGTAATACTTTATTTTCAGTACACTTCTCAAACAAAGGCACATCAAAAGCCATTCCCAAGGAAGGTATGCAAGCTGTTCCTAAAGCTAAGGGGAATTACGGCATCATGGCTGAGGTGTGGGTCTGGAGGAGATACGCTCCAGTCTGGCATGGCCATGCGGGTATTGGACCCGGAGATGGTCGTGTTCTCTGGTAATCAGCTGTGAAACAAACACCCATGTTGATGGTTGGATCAAGTAAAGTCAGCGGTCAGGGTGGCCACTGCATCTTGAAAGAAATGCTTCATTTTTAAAAGCAAGCTGGACATGAAGTTGGTGGTTAGCTTTTAGTTGCACTAGGGGGATGCAAAGATAGAGAACCTAAACCAGAAGTTGCGCGTCAGGATTTCAGAAGATGAGCACGAGGGAGAGTTTCCTAATTTGTTTTCAGGCCATTGCGTCTCTGTAGCAAACTACTGAAAATGGCGTTTGTCTCTGGAGAACTTCTCCAGGGCCTGTGCAGTTCAGCTGTGGTCACCCCAGGGACTGCTCTGGTGAGGTCAAGTACCTCTGTTTGCAGATATGAGCTTTTGGGCCTAAATCCACAGAAGCATTTAGTCTTTTAACTCCTGTTTAAACAGGCCTCTAAACAGGAGATAGGAGCCTACGTACCCTTGTGGCTCCCGATGTTAAGTGCTACTCATTCCATTTATTTAGGAATTAATAGCTCATTTGTGGGGAGGGGGGGGGGAAAGTGAAGGCAGGCAGGGAGAAAAGTTGTATCTGAGAAGGCCTGTGTCTAGAAATTGGAATTGCTTTTCCTAAAACTGAAGAGGTGTTGGGGGAATAAAACCTATTGGGCTGAAAATACGTTCTCCAAATGAGTCCATGGTGGTTGTACAGCCAGTCTCCTCTCAAGCAATTTAGACTTAAGTCGATGTCTGTCTAGACTGCTGTATAATAGTGTTGTTAATTATCTTAAAATTAAAGTACGTTTTTTTGTTTTGTACAGTGAAGACATTAACTCTGCTCATGGTATGAAGGAAATAAAGCTAAACTTGAACCTATGCTTGTAGAACTGAGTGTATTTTTATTTCTTCATTTTCTACAAAGTTGATTTTGAGCAATGCAAAAAAAATACTGGAAAAGTTTTGAAGTAACTTATGGGAGAAGAAACATAAGTGTTTTGTTGTTTAATGTGATTAGTTATGTAGTTGCTGGATTTCTTGGTTTCACACGTAGCTTGTTTTAATGAGAATGTGTATAGAAGTGTTTTCCTCATTACCTTAGCTGATTGCTTGGGTGTTTTTTTTAAATTTCCATGTTCACAGGAGATATCAATATGAACTACCCCTTTGCTCTTGGTTTGATGCTTGCCTTGCTGAGAGAATTTCGGTTGATAGCCTAAATAGAGCATCTCAACTCATTGGCTTTTTGCATACAGAGTATATAAGGGCTTTGGAGCATGTTCTTTGCTCAGCAGCAGATTTTGTGGGGGCCCTGTTGTGTTTCATGCTGTTTTTCGAGTCTGGATGATTGCCACAGAGAATGGGGTGATGTTCACTTTGGAAGTGACAGTTGAGTCCTTACCACTTGGTTTCTCACGGAGCAAAGAGGAGAGCTACTGCTGCCCAGCTCTCCCGTGGGGCACGTTTCCGCTGGAGCACGTTGCAGGGAGGTGTCTGCTCTTCGGAGTATGTGTTCCGGCAGGAGTGTGATTCTACTGCTTTGAAGCTGTAAAGTTGGTTGGGTCTGGCTTTGGAAGGGCAGTATGTCACTTGCTTAGGGGTACAAATGCTTGTTGTTACACCAAATTTACTCTCTGTACCAAAAATATAGAGAAATGACACCATTTACTCTCTGGCTTCGATCATCTGTCATTGGAGTTAGCTAGCAAAGGAACTGTCAGGAAGAAAATGTATTTGTGAAGTGTCAACATATAAAACCTGGCACATATCAGAAGTATGACACTATAGATGACGCGTGTCAGAATTTGAGAGGAGATTCTGCTGTTAGATAGTCCTATACTTCACAGTCAGAGGTATATCTGATATTGATAAGTAGCTGCCTGCTGTCAGTGAAGTCTGATTTTTTTGTTATGATGCTTCAGACGAAGTCCAAAAGTACTTGTCTTTTTGGGTTTTAGTTGTTTATTGTAGCATGTAGTTTGAAATATAAATCTGTTTCCATACCAAACTTCTGCTGTTATTATTTTTGTGCCTGTTCCTTATTTCAGTACTGCTTATAAGGGTTTGGTAACTTTTTTTTAACCTTTTAACTAATTAGAAAATAATCAGCAATAGGTATGTTAATAATCCTGTTTGGAAGAAACATTTCTTGGGCTGCGTGATTTAGTTCCATCACAGCTTCTCAGAGAAATGTGGGGTCTTCTATGAAGAGGGGACAGCAGTGTTTATTTTTAGTAAGAGGTATGCTAAATAAGGTCCAAATGATCTGTTCTTCAGTTCTGTATGGAAGGGATCTAGGATGGAGAAATTGTGATTATTTTTTTGTTGTTGTTTTCTAACTTCAAAGGGTTTCTTGGCCTTTGTGACCTTTTCCCTCCTGGCCTGCCAAGTGTGTCTCCTGGATTTTTTGTGGAGGTCTGTTTGCAGTTGACACAGGCAATGCAGTTGGAGAATGGGAGGAATACATGGGCTGGGAAGGGTGTGCAGATGGTGTCACTTTTGGCTCCCTGGGGAATTTTTGCAGCAGATACTACAGGCAACCGTATGTGTCCCCCAAGGACTGATGACCCAGAATGGATGTTGGTGTCAGAAGCAGCATGACAAACAGTCTTGGTTGGCTTAAGCTCATGTTCCTGTGGATCTATAGGGACTTCCTGTTTTTTATGAAACTGAGGGTGGGTTTTCATCAGGAGTGTGGTGATGGTCTTCTCAAGGCTGTGATTGAAGAAAAATCTTACTTGAAGGTCTGAACAGACTCAGAAGGAGTAGAATTTTTTTTAAGGGTGTTAACACTGTATTTTAAAGGGTCTCTGAGGCATTGGAGGAAGCCTGGATTTAGCTGGTGTTTCTGTAGGGCGTTTAAATTGAAAGCTAGTTTATAGGTTTTGCTCAGCTCTTGTCATTCTCAAAAATACATTCATTTTCAGACACTTAGCAAGGCTTATGTATCACAGCTGGAAGTTCTTTGGGGAGTGAGCCGTGTTCCCGTTCCTGGCTCCCAACTTTCCCTGGTTGAATGGAGACTTCTGCCAGGGTGCTCTTCCTCAGGAGCCTGGGGAAGCTTTCCATGCTCCTTGGCTGGCTGCTGCAATAGGGACAGCAGTGGCATCCATGACGTTTCCTATTCCTATTCTGGGATGGGTGCATGTTGAAACTCAGGAATTATGTTTACGTGTGTCATTTTTGAGTATGTGCCATTTTGAAGTGGCTTTGAACACCCTTTTCCGTAAGTAGAATTACAGGTGTTGTCTTGATTGGTTGGTTTCTTAGTGAAGAAAGGTTAAAAATGGAGTGGGCTGTGGAGCTACATGTGTCTGATCTGGTGCATTTTCTTTAGCAATAGGATTAGAATCCTTGTTTAAATGATAATTACCTTTAGAGATTCAATAAGACTGAAATTAAATGAGAAATGACTTCAGTGTGCTGTTGGAGGGACCCTTGTTGTTTACATGATTAAAATTAGCTACAATTTGTCACATGATGCTTGAGTGTTTATGGATGTTTTGTGCCTTGAGTGTTTCATTTCCTGGGAACTGTAAATATAAGCATACAGAACTGTTAGGATGTTTATATATCTAACTCAAAATAGAAAGCTTACATAGTTCTATGGATCTGGTTCACTGGGTTTTTTTATTAGTTAAGTTCATAACATTGCTAAGTGAGACCTAGAAGCAATATATAATGTCAGTCTTCATTATGTTCCCATATAAGCAAGAAGAGGCAATAAAGAATGAAATACTTTATGATAATTTACATTAAACAAATTGAATAGAATGGTGATATTTTTCATTAATTTTTGGAATACAGTGAACACAGTTTTATATTGAGTTTGAAGAAATGTGACATACTACTTGTAAAAGTGAAATGTGATCTATTTCTTGGTCCTTTGTATAAAATGATATATGCTTACATGGGTTGCATAGACATTCTTAGTAACTTTATTTTGCTGAAATTAAATTTACATAGCATTGTTATCCTAGTGATTAAATTATGAAGTAGAGAGAAGACTTCAATAATCAGATTTTGGTTTTTAATGGAGATTGGCTTATCTCTTGAAACCATAAATGCTTTTACTTGTATGAATAGTTTTTCCTTTCCTGAATATCAAACTCTTGATTTCATTGCTGTCTCATAAATCACACTTCTGTTTCCTTCTCTGAGACATTTGATAGTTCTTATCTCTTCCACCTGGGAATTTTGAGGTTAAATCCTTTAATATAGTCTGACAAAATAGTCATGAATATTGAGTATGAGTACTAAATCAGGCCTTGCTAATATAAAAATGTCTTAATAACTATTCTCTGTATAAAATACATGCAATGGATAAAGAGGATTCTGCAGAGCAGCTTTCATATTTGAAGTTCCCAGATTTTCACTTTGTGCTGCATGCATGGAAACTCAGATTTTACTTTCAGGGCACTTTTGGACTCCTCTAACCCACATCTAGGGTCACTGGGTCAGAAGGGAGAAGGCTTCAAGTGAACTTGTTCTCACACTAGATTTTCATCTAGGAATTGTTTGTGAAATGCTTTTGGGTTTATTTTGAGAGATGTGAAGGTGGGTACAGAGAGCAAAGAGGAAGCAGGTGGTTGTTCCAGAAGTCAGTGGAAACATGAATGATCAAGTGAAGCCAACATATGGGGAAGACTTTCTTTCTCTTAAGTGTTTCCATTGCACTTGGCATCTCAGGGTCCTTGTCTGTCATTCAGGCTCTCAGACAACATGGTAGTAAATATAAATCAGACCATGTTACTAATATCTTAGAAAAATTGCAGCAGGTCTAGTTGCTGATAGGTATCACTGTTGGTATAGATGGATAGGGTGAAGTGCTTTCCATGGTGACACTCACAAGAACATGCAGAGTTTTTAATGGAAATATTCATAGTTCTGTTGTGTCCCATACAATCATAAACACATGGGGTTTTGATTAACAGAAGGAGGACAAAAACAGGTGAATCGCAAACCTTTAAAGTTTGGGAGTTTTCACCTTGTGGTGAAGAAACACATTTTCAGCTCCTTTTTGTCATGATCTCAGAAATAGACTTTTCTTATCTCAGATGCACGACTGCAAGATATGTGGCCAGTATTTCAAAATGACCGATTTGATAATTCATGGGTAAAGTTCAAGCGTGAGCCTCAGCTAAAGATGCCTAGGATAAGACTCAGCGTAAGACTGTAAGACTTTAATATAATTTGGTGAGATCAAGCTAAAGGATTTACACACTTCAGCAACACAAAAAGTTTATACAGACATTATGGTTTTGGTAGGTTAGTACAGCCTACAGGAAAGAAGTGCCCATGGGAAAACTTATAGGTGTGGAAACGTGGGTAGAATGGCAAGGAGCCAGTGAGAAAGGAGAAGTGTGATGTTTGTGGTGCTTGACTGATATATGCTGGTATTACAGAGAGCAGTCTTATCATAAACAACTGTTTCTACTCGGTACCATTTATGTTAATGGCAAAGGTCTTGTTAACTCCAACAAGAGCAGCAGAAGGCTCTCTCGGATTTAATGAAAGCTAAATGTGAACTTAGTGCTTCACTTTAAAAAACAAAAGGGGGGTGGTGGTGGAAAGAGAATGCCTTGACTCATATGAAGTGAAAGCTCTATGTATTTGGTGAAAAGACAAGTGACTGATGCACTTCAACCAAAGCAGAAGTTTGAAGGAAAATACATGTTTTACCTCAGTCTGTTCTCTCATATCCTGTGGAGATCTGCTGCATACTATGAACGATGCATATTTCATTGTCTCGTAAGTGATACTAATCCACACCTATCAAATTCCGTGAAAGGGATTAATTTTCCTAAGCTAACAAATCTTGGAAGAAATGAGGTGAAGTGTTGTTTTTCATGTGGAAAGATGAAAGAAGCAATTAGAGAGCTGAATATAAGTAAGTCCCACTAGAGCAGATATTTGATCAGCTTGATTTTACAAAACTTACTTTGATGAGTTGCTGGTGTGTGTTTGTGTAGCTATACTTTTCCACCATACCATCAGAAGAAAAGAAAAAGGAGGACTGAATGAAACTTAGCTTTTGTTGCTTAATTTTTATGTACTGTGGCTGCATGAAAGTCCACAGAGCACTTGAGCAAGTGCTTGTAGAAGTGAGGACTCATTAGAGAATTGATTGGCCCACCCTCACTGGAGTCAGGCATGCTGCAAAAGACCACTTGAGATACACAGAGTGATTAGCAACATAGAGTGGTTTAATTAGGATCTGATGAGTTGTATTAACTTGATGCCACTATGATTCATCATAGCAATACTAGCTTGATTGTTAGCAGTACTTCCCATACCTCCTGATGGGCCACGTTGAGTTGAAAGCATCAATCATGGCTGTAGACAGATGTCCTCTTCTGGAGCTCGCTCCTTCTGTTAGATGGTATCACCTCCTGTCTCTTTGCACCATGTTTCCACAGACATTTCTCTTTGTACTGCTGCCCTTCACACAACTGCCATGCTCGTTGCACTCTTCGCACGCTTCTTTGCAGCTGTGGCAGTGGTGCTAGGACAGCTGTTTGAAACACCACATACTGAAGAATATCAGGAAACTGCATGCTGGATTTAAAATAACTTTTTCATGATGGAAAATAAAATCCTAATGTGTTTGCATAGCTCATGTGAGAATAGTAACAGCCATGTTATCTGAGGATAACATTATCTGGAGGCTTTGGTGCACTGAGCATACAGGCACAGTGAATGTGGGGTATGTAACTTGTTGTGCCTTGATGTTGACAAACATGAATATGGAAATCATTTATCAGTGTATAAATACGATCCCTTACTTCCATTATGCAGCTGTTAACACAAGCAGAGTTAAAGCACTTAAGCATCCTAGAACTGGGTCAGGACGTAACTCCAGTTACGAAGGTATTTTGTCAACAGTAGCTTTTGAAGTTAACTACAGAGAGCGTGATACCAGGGCAGCTATGCGTTGATATCTCCCTGTTGTATGCTCATGTATTTTTTACTACCCCTCATAACCTTCTCTTGACCCACATTCTTCCTAATCTGACTGCTTCCACTTCTCCGTCTCCTGCCGTAGCTGTGTGACTCCTTGTTGTTGTGGTGTGCCCATCTTGTCCTCCCATTTCCCTCTGTCCTCTACTTCTCCCTCTTTTTGAGGAGTAGAAGAGGTTGGATGCAAGAAGCTCAGGATTCGAAGGAGTGAGAGCAGATGTGAGAAAAGCCCTTGGATAGGTGGGAAGAGATAGAGAGAAGGGCAGAGTATGGGACAAGGTAGTAGGTGAAGCATGGGAGACAGGGATGCAGAAACAGGATCTGGTGCTGGAGGGCAGGGAGTGGTGGGGATGGGAAAAGTGGAGGAACGAGATGAGTAGGAGGCACAGGGAAAAGGACGCCAAGCGAGCAAGAGGCGGTAGTGAATGTGACTTAGGTAGCCAGCACCAAATGATGGGGTGGTGGATGCCTGCACCCCTCCTGGGCTGCCTGCATGGCACCCTGGCCGCAGATCAGCAAGCACAGCTTCTGTGAACTGGCTTGAGGAGCGCATTTAAAACCAGGAGCTGGGAAGTCTCTTTGAACGCAATTGGCCTTTTTTCCTATTCTAATCTCCAGCAAGGCCCCAGTCTTTTGCTCTGCACAACCCAACCTCTGAACTCCGCCTGGCAGTGCCTCTTGTTGGCCAGAGGGTGTATCGGCCCTTCCTTCACCGTCCCCTTTTCCGAGGTGCCCCCAGCCACGGTCGCCTGCTCCCTGCGGGGCTCCCCAGGCGCCGCCGATGCGGAGGAGGGTGGCTGCTCCTCTTGTGTGGGTTTGGTGGTGATGGATGTCTGGCCTTGTGATGGAGGCACGAGTGGGATGCTGGGGATGTGGCCCCTCTGGCTGGTGTCTCTCCCCTTCTGGAAAGCCTTATGGAACAGGGCAGAAAATGCTAAAATACCATTACGTTGTCCACTGCCTTGCTGCATTTTAAAAGCATTTAAATTTTGCCAATCTCCTTTCTTCTAGGAAGTTTTTAACAGTGTGGCAGCTGTGCTGCATAAGGGTAGCTGGTGCTAACTTCTATAACATAAATGACAGCAGTAAATCCACTGTTATCAAAGTCCTTTGGGTTTTCTTGTAGATTTTTATTATGGAAGTAGTAAAGTACTTAGGAAGGTTGTATTGCATTCATTTTGCTAGCTGTGTGTTTCTACTGTATTTATAATTCCTAGCTATTAGTTTAAAATTCTGTTAAAAAGAAAGAAGAGTAGATCAGGTTTTGGCCTGCAAAAGCTGAATCTGCTTCCTTTAAAGAAAACTGAGTCTATTTCCTTTAAAGAATTAATACGATATTTTTATTTTTCCTATCAGAATAAACTAAGTATGAACAAAGAAAGACTATTTTCATTTGGTAATGCTGAACTAACGGCAGCTTTACTGATTTCTGAATTCCAGTAGCAGCATTATCATTACATAAACAAAACAAATTTTATTCATTATTTTTGGCCGATGTTGTTTTTAGGAGTTAGTTGCATGTTATGTTTTAGGAGTGAAAAACAAGTCTGAAGCGAATGCAAAAATGAGGTTCATTACTTGTTAATAAAGTTCAGATATTTTCTGCATTGCCAATTTCTACCTATTTTTTTCTTCTGGTAAGAAATACCTTGCTTGTGGGAAAGGAGCCATGTAAGCCAGGGGTATTTGCTTGCCTT
Source organism: Strix aluco (assembly GCF_031877795.1). NCBI lineage: Eukaryota > Metazoa > Chordata > Aves > Strigiformes > Strigidae > Strix > Strix aluco. The sequence goes on along the minus strand of NC_133936.1, from coordinate 13,519,545 downwards.
TTTGAAGCTGAAGAAGTAGATAGTATATAGCACAGGTCCTGAAATAATGTTCCCTGTTGTGTCGTGTAGTCTGACATTGCCAAACAAAAATACTTGGTTTACATAAAATATTTGTTTAAAAACACCTAAACCCCCAAAACCAAGGTCAGTGCTGAGATTAGCAGAAGTAAATTTAAGAAACATGATGTTTTGGTAATTCTCTGTTAGAATATTTTTCAAATTCTCTTGGAGAATGTTGTTTGAATTCTCCAAGCGGCAACTGGATATAGCCTAAACTGAGCAGACCAAAGACCTCGCTGGTACAATTTCTTTCAGAATATTTTTAGTTCTAAACCTGGGGCAAGGGAAATTGTGGCTTGCTCTGCCCTTCTCTCACAGCTGACATTCAGAGCTTTTCCATCACTTCCTGCCATAATTTTGGTTTTTAATGCTTCTCATATGCATGTGCTATTGTGGCTCTGTAGCTGTGCTGTAACTATAATTGTGCTGCAGAAGCTTGTGATCAATGCTCCAACTTCCTCAAAAGCTACAAATTAAGCTTTCTCATACAGATTTGTAGTAGAGAGGATTTTTAGATTTTTCCTCTTTTTAAAGCTGGAGATCTGTATGACTCGGCCTGAGGAAGTGTGTTTTAAATGTGTTTTAAAAGTGAGAGGTCTGCTTTTTGCAAAGTCTGCTGTTGCTTTTCTGGAATACAGGACGTTAAGCACAACTGCATTTAGAAACTCTTATTGGTTTATTTGGGGTTTTTTTTTTGATGAGTGCTATCCCTTTTGAATACTTGAGAAAGATAGAGTTGTTATATTTTTAATTAATCACGCGAACCTAAAGAATTGATCAGGAGCCTTAAAAAATGTAATGGGTTTAGGACCCATTACATTGCTGCACAGGGTGTTCTAGGATGAACTATGTACCCTAAATAGTCCCTGATGCACTTTAATGTTAAAGTAACATTGAAACTGTTGACACGCAGGAAAATTGAAAGGTCACTCCAGTGACCTTTCCTACGAGTCACAAGACCCACATGGATATTATGTCAATGAGGTTCTTTCAGCTCTTTTCTTCCCCAACTTGCAGCAGGGATAGTAAAAAGAAGAAACTGCACTTAGTGTCCTTCTTAGCACATGCACTATTTAGCATAGCTGCTAATCCTTGCTGCGTGGTTGCTTCTTGATACTCTGCTGTGGCAAAGCAAAATACTTCTGTATTTCTTAAAATGAAGAATTTCATGCACCATTGGGTGGTGTGGGCAAGTATTGCTAAGATAATGACAGAGCATCTTCCCTGATAGATGTGTACAAGAGAGGTTGTTTTTTCTATCTGTTGCCACAGGTAAGGATCTGTAGTTAGTTGTGCAGTAATTAAGCCTGCTGTGCAATCAGGAGTCCTTGAAATGAGTGGGAAGAGAAAAGAAAAAGCTTCCCTCCCCTTGCTTGGTGCTGAAAGGGCTTCGGTTGTCGGCGTTTGTCCAGGAATACAACAGCGAGAGCTGGAGCAGGGACTTGTTGTCTTGTACTTTCTCTTGACTTGATAATGAGCATCCATAATTCAGCTTCAAAATTAATGAAGAGGTTTAGTCCCTGACTGCGTTATTAGCTATTTTTGTCAGTTGCTCTGCATCTCTCTCTGTATGTATACACTAGCACACGTGTACACACACACATGCCCTGTTACGTAGTTTTTCAGTTCATCAAATGGCAAAGATGGATTAAATGATTCACCCAAATCTTCATGTTTCAGTAAATGCTGGAGTTGAGAGTAGAAGGCAGGTGCCTCAGGAGAAGAAAGAAAGAACAACTCTTACGAGTGTTTGTGTATTAATTTCACAGATTTAGTAAACGCTCAAATAGCTCTTCTTTTTATTGTATCCCAGCACTGCACTGACCCCAAATGAAGATCTGATTTACTAGCCTTTCTAATACTAATGATGAGACTGGCTCCTCTTTCCATGTGTTTATAGCCTGAATAAACAAGGCAGAGAGGGGATAAAAAAGTGAGGCAGAAGATACGTGGCCTGCCCAGTTTCATAAGGCACGTCAAGAGATGCAGGTTCTGCTGCCCCAGGCCAGTGTTCTCTTCTCTGAGGTGCTCTGCAAGCATTAAGAGAGGTTCATTGCGCTTAGATTAGTTGCAAATAAAATGAATGCTTTCTACAGTAAAATATATAATATCAATAAACAGCTAAAATAATTGGTCTCCTTTGAAGCCAAGAAACATGGTATTAAAGGAACAGGAGATATTTTAGTAAAGAGTCTAAAACTGATTCTAAAATCAGCATGTTGATCTCCAGGCAAATACCATTCAACTCAGCACTTTGTTTTTCTGTTCAGGCAAAATGTCAGTCTCTGAACTGATAAATAGAATTTACAACACTTGTAGAAACTTGCAATGCAGATTTTTAATCTGCATCTTTTGCCATTTGTTTTTCCATTGTTGATGTTAAACTGTTAAGATGCTTCAAAATCCTTAGCTGACATATGGAAGAAAACTGCAATACTTGCGAACTACCTTTTCATATATCCAAAAGCTCAGATTAACTCTGTAAGACACCATAGAAGAACTTGGGTCATTAAGTTTGTAACAACTAAGCATAGAGGAGTAGAGAGCTGGAGAATTAAGCTATACTTTTCTTGGCATCTTTTTAGAGATTGATTATGTGCTTGCTTAATATGCTGGTATAATGTTAAAACAGGATGGGTCCGGTGATCGCGTTGGCTTGACCACGTTGATGCCAATGAGACAAAAGCATCCTGCAGCCTCTTTGATGTGATTGTGATAGCTTGTTACTTCTTCTAACAGATGCAGTCAAATTCTTATATCTAGAGTAAATAGAAAAATAAGGATTGTGTGATTGTTGTAATAATTCTCAATTGCATTATATTTAGCTTTGCTTCTCATAATTATGTCCTAGAAGTTTTTGTATCTGTTTTAGTTGTTACACGTGTTCAGTCATTTCCCTCAAGATGAGAGTCTTCTCTCTGAAACACTTGGCTGGTTAAATTTTGTGCTTTGAGTCTCTTAGTTATATTGGGATTTTTTTTGCAAGATTCTTGACTAACCTCAAAATTCAGGAGTGATGCTCTTCTTACAGGGACTGATGTGATGATGTTTATGCAGAGAATGCATGTTTTTAATCTGAGAGTTAAACTGAAAAAAGGTGGGGACATGTGTTGGCCTTCGTATTTTCAGTTTTGCTTGCAGCCTTGCTGTCTCTGTCCAAGAAGTGCTAGAAGCAGAAATAACTTTATCTTTGGGTCAGATCTGGTCCCTGGCACCAGTCCTTCTTCCTGATTTGGCAGGGACTTCCCTGTGGGTTCCCCCACATTGCTGGTGATGACACCTCTGGGATGCTGGCTCTTCTGAATTTCTGACCCTCATTAAAAAGTCTGTATCAAACCACAGGAACTATTTTACTTGAAGTTGTTGTGTTTATATATACAGAGTTGGGTTTTTTCGAATGTAAATTTTGCAAATAAGTTATAAGAAATTTCAAACTCCTCCTGATAGCCTGCGTATTAATTGGGCAGCTATTGCTGACAGATTCTGTTACAACAGCTGTAACATATTATAAAGAGAAAGGGCCCCTCTGAAGATCATTACCTCCTACATCTACATTTCAAGAGGTTTCTAGTGCATATTTTGTCTGGGGATCTCAGTCTGCCTACTATTTATGTCAGACAAAAATTGGAGCACAGTGTCTAGTGGAATCTGCCCTTTCCATGCAGTCCTCCGCTGAAAGGGAGGGCTGTGTTGTGGAATTTGTACAGGAAAAGGTCTGCTTTTTGTATCCTAGACAAGATGGGGGGTTGAAATGTAGCTTTGGGTTTAATTTATTTCAGACAGGTTCTATATGATAGAGCTTGTTTCTTACTATTTGATACTAGAAGGATGCTGACACCTGTCTTGCAGAATGCTTAAATTGAGTTTGCTTCATTTTCAATCAGTAAAAAAAAAACTTAAGTCCTAAACCTTTCCAGTTGAAATTTGGATGCTATTTTGGCAGTGCCACATAGAGCCAGGGGAACAGATGGAAACAATTGGCTCTAGTTTGTTTTAAAAACACAGCTTACAAAAGATGGGTCAATAAGAGAAGCATCAGCATCATGTAGCCAAAGAGAAATGGAGATCCAGGTTGTGATTAATAGCACCCCATGATACCTTGGCCATCAAACTAGGAGTAATTTTTGATTAGCTGCATATGACCTGGTGGTTGTTCTCTCTTGCATGCATTCTTTGTATTTGGTTCCCAGTTTTTCTTGCTTCCGAGTATAGTTGGTGCTATTCTTGAGAATGTATTTATTTTCCACTGACTTTCCAAACACAATTTATGCTCCTCTGCAATCAAGTGCTTTTGTGGAATCTGAGGCAGGCCTGATATACTGATTTTTCAAGTTTGTTCCAGGTGCTAGCAGAAAGATTTGGACCACATCTTGGCTATGAAGTCTTTTTACATCAGTGAAAAGGTTCTTCTCTTTTGAGAACTGTATTGTTTGGTGCAAGGATGCTTCTTCTGAAAGCTTGCCCTTCTTATTGACAGTAGTCAATTTGGCAAAGTGCAGGTACAACGGAAGTTTTATTCACTGTGGTTCATAGAAAGGTAGCAATTTTTTTTGGTATTTTGATCATGACAAAGATAACTGATCTTACAAGAGTAAATGATGCAACTATTAGTATAATTTTGCTAGAATTACATTTAAAATACAAAGATTTCTGGAGCAGTAGGTAATGATGGAGGAAGTTCTGTGCAGAGCTTTCAGGATTCCCTGACAAAGTGAGCTTTTTAATCAAGCTTTTGTTTATTATGGCTAAATATAAAGGCATGCATTAAGGAGGAAGAGAAACAGACCCATCCTGTGAAATGGAGAATTGATATTCAGCAATGAAATCCATTTAAAAAAGGATGCTTAAACAGTAAGGAGGATATTTAGACAAGACACAGAAACAATTCCAGGATCAAAGAAAAATTGTGAAAGACTTGGAGCTCAGTGCTTTGCTTACTGAAACCAAAGGTAAAGGTTCTTTTTTGTAGGTTAATTTCATAGCAGGAAAAATGCAAGAGCCTGTGCTTTGTTTTGTCAAGAAAGGCAAAGCAAGAATTTGTTTGAAAACTGAATTTGCTTTAAATTGGAAGGAAAAGCACAATTTAACAGTGAATTGTTGGAACAGCTGTTGAAATTGGGGAGTTTTTCATTTCCTGGTGTGTATGCATCGAGACAGGATTTTATTTTTTTGTAGCTAGATATGGTTTAGTCAAAATAATAGTAGAGTAATTAAGCAAATGCTCTCAGTTTAGTGTCAGAAGGGACCATTCTTGCTTCCAGCCTGGTCTTTAAAAACTGTGAAAATGTGCAGCAAGCTGATGTCACTCGTTTCTAATTAGAGCCTTGTTGTATTCTGTATTTGTGAGGACTGATTTTAGTATCTGCAGCTGAAGGAAGGAAACCCTTCAAATGTTAATGCATCTGAGAGCAGGGTGTGTGAGCTGTATGAGGGAAACCCACTGCTGCCATGCCAGGCGGAGGGCTGAATCTGGCAGCCTTTCCTCTGGCCAAACTTCCATTAATCTCAGAAAGGTGAAAAGTGTCTGCTCTGCACATCCAACTGGAATTTCCCCCTAAGATGGATGCTTCATTAGGAGGGTGGGAAAAACCAAACTCAAACAAAATCTGCCATTTGTGTCATGATCTGAACTGGAAGCATGTTGCTCTCCTCGGGGCTGTACCGGTAGCTGGGGACGTGCCATACGCTGGCCTCGGCCGGGGGGGTGCACAGGGTGTTCGCTGCCACTAGACAACAGAAGTAGAAACTTCCACTTCCTGACGTGAAGACAGTTTTGACTTGAATGTATGTTTTATGTGAGTAAGGATTTGGTTTTTACGGTCTTGTTGGTCACGTGTTTTATGGTGTTTTATTGTAATGGGTGACTGACAGGTGAGAGAAGGAATGGTCATACTTCTCAAAACCTTACAAAAGCATTAAACAGTTGTTAAGCATGTTCTCTTTCAAATGACAAACTGATCATGTATAAATAGTTGGAATGAGGAGTTTGTTGTAGGTGTACAACATCTTTTATTTCTTATTAAGCTGGGCATAATAAATCACTGGGTTACAAGCCAGTAATGCAGTGTGGGGGGGAAACATTTTTCTTTTCATGTGCTTTAAAAAGAGTCTTGAAAGTAAGGCATGCTGGAGAGTTGTGGGGGATGCAACACCCACGTATTAGATGCTATCGCTTGATGTTGCGCTGAGGGAGCTGAAGAGCAGCTGGGTGCCACCAGCAGCCGCTGCCGCCCACTGCTGTGTGAGACCACGCTGGGTTTTGCTTGTTTTCTGTGGTGGAGGGCCCTGGGTTCATCACACTGTGTGTGTTGCTGCAGCAGATGCTTTCCCAGCAGAGAGGAAAGGAAACTAGTGGGCCAGCTACAAGTATCCTGGGGCCAGATCCAGTCAGCATTACCTGCTGGCACAGGTAATGATTAAGGTTTACCAGTACAACATGGTCTTCGCAGGATTAAAATTATGTGTTTTGCAGGAGAGTTAAGAGGATTGTGGGTTGAGAGTTTATGTTAAATCTCTAGTAGTGGCAGGAGTTTGGCGTAATTGTTTTAAAAAGAAATAACCAGTAAATGCAGCATGGGCTGCCGAAGTTGTAAAGCAGACTGTGATATTAGCTGCAGGAGGGTTAAACAGCTGAACAATATCAATTGTTTCGCTCATAAATGATAATTAATATGTCTTTTTATTACTGACTCAATTTCTGCTGCTAGCTCCAACTTTTCTGTTGCTGTCAATGCCATGTGGCCATTCTGAACGTGGCCACACTTTGCTCAACAGTCAGTGCTACCTGTGGGGCCCAGAAACCTGCAAGAACAGGGTGGGGATGAGCAGCTAACAGGAGGGGCTTCAAAGAACAGAAAACTTCTTCCATTGGCAGAAAATCCCTTTAAAGGAGTTTATTCCCTTTCTAGCCATGTGTCAGAAACCTCTGATAGAAGGGGACTGGAAACTGGATGATGGATTTTAAGAAGCAGTAGCCCACCCCCCATTTAGCACTTGCATTTACAGGGTAAAATTAATGAAGTTAATTACATCTACTCAAAATCTTGGTTATATGAATTACGTAGATCTTTTGAAATAGAGAAATAATTTCTTGCAGGATTCATGGGCGCTTTTTTTCAGGCTTGGTTGGTTACTTTGTTTTATTGTCCCCATGATGGATGCTGTTATCTGAAACACTCTGGGGTGTATCTTTTAGAGTAATACAAGATGTCCAATTCAGATTAAGGGCCACTGCAAGGTTCAAAGCAAAATTAATGAAATAATTAGAAAAATACCATTAAAGACCAATTTCTAACAAAGATGAAAAGGACAATGGATTCAGAGCGTTAAAATGTAAAGCAAAATAAAAGGGGAAGGTGCTTAGAGGGTAGAAATACATTTTGTAATTAGCAAAGAAGTAGTCTAATACACAGCTTGTCTGACACTCATTTACTTGTTCACTTTGGTGTCATCATTTTCAACATGCAGCTTTAACCAAAGGAATTTTTAGGGGTGTGTTTACATGTTAAGGTGGGAGAAAAAAAAAAAAGGCCAAAGAATAATCTGTGTGATCCAAACATTTAAAAGTAGTACATTACAGTCTATAGTATTCAAGATGAGGAGTTCAAACAATGTTTGGAAAGATCAAACATACATGATTTTGAGGCTTTAACTGATAATTTTATTTTAAAATTTAAGGTTGACATTAAAGATAAGCCTAAATTTAGGGCTGTGGGAAAACTTCAGCATCCAATTCAGTTTTCACTGAATTGCATGTTGTTTTTCTTAAGAAACTTTTCTGCAGACTTAAATGAAAACTTTTTCTCGGTTTTTGTTTTTTTGGTTTTGGGATTTTTTTTTTAAATTAAAAATCAAATAGAAGTTTTTTATTTGGAAACACTCCTCATGTGTCCTGTGGTGATTTAAACTTAGATTTCTGTATAATACTTATTTACTGCTGTGCCCTGGGCTCGCATTTGGCCTGTGCCTCCTGTGGCACCCCATGAGCAGGGCCTTCCAGGCTGTCTGTGTCCTTGTGTCTACTGAAAGGCGGAACGTGCCATGTTTTGTGAAATGTAATTCAAAAAGAGCCTGGTTTACATGGAAAATAAGAAGGTGAGTATGTACCTTACTAGAGCTTTCCTGAAACATTGCAGCAGCACTTCCAAATGGAAAACTTCATATTTTTTGGTTAAAAGGCTTGTGTTTTGATTTTTCCGTCAATAAAATTCTAATTCTCATTGCGTGCAAGTTCTCATTATGCACAAAAGCAGTGCTAACAGAGATTCATTTCCCAGGAGAAAAGGCAAAAGCATCACATCTGCAATCCTGATACAAATAATTACCCCCATAACATATGCAGTATGGTAATATGAGGTTAAGCAAGGCACGAAGGCTCATGCGGTGGCCCAGCAAACATGAAGAACAACAGGATTTTGAACAGCCATATTATTCTGGCATTTAGTTAGGGCTCTCTGAACATGCACACTTGAAAAACCAGTTTAACAGCAACATGTGCTGGTTGAGCACAGAGTCAGGCAAGTAAGTCTGGGCAGGCATTGGAAATCCTTCAAGGAAACAAATATTCTCAACTGATGATGATACCTCTCTAGGGCATCAGGGATGTGAGGTGTCCTTTGGAGTCGCATGACTGCAGGTGGCATTCATTTTGTTAATGACTGAGCCATCCCAGAGGAAGTCATACTTCCATTTCAGAAAACCTATAACATTAACTTCTTTTTGGTTGGGTTGTCTTGGGCTAGATTGATTGAGAGAGGAGCTGTCTTTGGTTTGTGCAGTGTCCAGCACAAGGAGTTGCATACCTGAGAGTGAGGTTCACTAAGAGCTGTTGCAAGAAGAGCAAAGTGATGTCTTGTCCTCTAAAATTACATTTTAGTAAAATACACGTTCTAAAACCCCAATAAAATTCACATGGAGATAAAATTTTTAATGTGACTACTGCTTGAATTGTACTGATTACAGGAGTCATTAACATAGAGGGAGCATTCATCTGAAAATTGGCAGTTTTAGAAAGAATCAAAGTCATCAGTTTGTTAGGCGAGTTATCATAGGGACTTGGGTTTTTTCCATCTGAGTTTTGGGTAGTTAATAGTTTCACCTAAATGTTAGAGATACTGTGTGCTTGTCATCATTTAATTGTTTTTATTATGTTCTGCTAAGAACACGGAAGCCCTTTATTTTCTGTTTGCTGCTGTGAAATTGTTTCAAGTTTTACAACTTCACAGATATAGACTGTGTCAGCAGTTTTTAATTGTTCATATTTATGATTTTGCAAGATCCTGGAGGTTAAGCCCCTCAGCTGTCGTTCTCTTTCTATTCACTGCTGATGGAAACACCTTAGCAGCAGCAAGTAAACTGCTGGCAAAAGGAATTGTAGCACTAAGATAAAGTTGTTTGTAATCTAAGTGCTTCTCCGTTGAGAATCACAGAATGAGGAAAAAACATATTCAAGGAATCAGTCAATTGTAGCTTTTTTCTAATGTACTATATTTACAACCTCTGACAATTTGAGCTGAGCGCAGCAAAAACCTGTCCTAATTGCAAGGACTGCAAAAAAGTACATGCACTTTTTTTGCCCTGAATAAATGGTTATTTCGTCAGGCTGAAACACATGTCTGCGTTACGAAAGAAAGCAATAACAGTGCTGTGTCTGTGCTTATGAAGTGGTTGGAAAAGAATGTACAAGTCCATATTTTTCTTTGGATCTACCTAGATTTCAAATCACACACTGGAGCGTATTCCCTGGTACTTCCAATTCTAAAGGGAATATTGTACATTTTGATGATACTTTTATTACCACTTTTCACTTCCAAGAATGTCTGTAAGATTTTGGGTACAGTCCTATGCAATAGTATGCCAAGAGTAAGCTTTTGTAATTCTGGAGTGTAAGTATAGAAAATAACACAGGGTTTCATACCATATCTGTAATTCATATCAGCACCGAAGTGTTTATGATTTGAAAGAGACATGCATTACTTTTGTGAGTCTGCATGTAAATATATATATTTAGACAATATTTTTTTTTCAATGTTGCTGACTTGACTTGTAAGATACTGTTGTTTTTTTTTTAATCTTAGGTCTGAGGGTAACTGTGTTACTAACATCATCCCTCATGGTATTGGGAGCTGGCCTGAGATGTGTTCCAGTTTCAGACCTAGAAATTAGGAAGAAGTAAGTGAATTCGTTATTTTTGATACACATATTTTATATTTTCTTCTAATGTAATTTTTGCTGCTACTGCAAAGAAATGTTAGTACAAATTTTCTGGGTGAATTTGATACACCAAATGTTTGTTGCATGAACATGGGCTTACATACTACTTTGCTTCTTAAATGGATTTTTCTACTCCTCCTCCTACATAGTATCTGAAGATCAGAAAGCCCTTTACAACCTTGAGTTAATTAAGCCTCACCCCATCCTGCCTAACTAATATTAATCTGCTTTGCAAACAAGGAAGCAGAGATTTAGAGAGGTTCAGAAACTGGCCTAAGATCACACAGGGAACCATGCCACAAACCCCCAAAATATGTAATCTATATGCAAATGTTAAATAATTAGTTCGTGTTTCTCATATTGGATGTATGGGATTGTGCAGTGAGATGGATGAATTTATGCAAAATGGCATTTTTCATGTAGTCTCTTCCAGACTGCATTCCGAAGTATCTCTGTACTTTCCCTGTGGTTGAAATGAATGCCTTCTGTACACATGCTATTTAAGAGTCTGTGATAGAGACAGATTACTTCCTAAAAATCACACGATCCAAACAATTCAATTGTCTCATTAATGTATCCTGAACCTGGGAATCCTCAGTAAGCGCAGGAATCACACTCGCTTTGTACAGCCAGGGAATATGGATCACTTGTTCACTTAACTTTCTTTTGCCTCTCATGCTGAAGGAGGAAGGAGCACTGACATTACTACATTTTTCTGCTTCTTTAAGAACAGCTAGCTTTTCACTAGTTATGCTTGCATAATACGTAAGCACTAAGAAAATAACTTATTTATAAAAGGTTTTTATGTGGGTTTTTTTCCCCTTGAATTCTAGTCTGCTTCCAGGCTGTCCTTGTATTATTTCAGCAAGTTCTTTTTTTTTTTTTTTTCCTTAGTATTGCTTACCCTGAAAATCACTTGGAAACCTTTAAGTTGAGAAAGAAAATGTTTGGTGTGAAGTAGAAGGCAGATGACTGGGTACCATGGATAAAACAAAGGAAGAGGTTCGGAGGGAGGACTGAGAATGTAATAAACACATTGATTGTAAAACTAGCCCCGATCAGGAGCAAGTAGCTAGTATGTAATGAATGGCTTAGTAAACTAAATGCAGTGTGGTGAGTAGGGGGATGCAATTTCAGTTCTTAGGTGCTTAGTGAGTGTATAAGGAAACACAAGGTGCTCCTGATGTTAGTTGCCCAGTGTTGCCCATTTCAATGTGGTGTTCAAGGACTTTGTGTGCAAGGCAGGCTGAACTAGCCGTATTGTGCTACTGTTCTCAGTGACCCTTTTAAGGTGAAAATGTACTGTTGAGGTGGCCAGGAAGAGCTTTCCTCATTGTGCCCTTTTTTTTACCTTTTCTCAAGATGCTAAGGGGTGCTCAACATCCAGTTCATCCATCTGACCAATCTTGGATTAAATATATATATATCTTTTAAATGGGCCAGATGGCTTAAATGCAATGAAATGTGGTGTCTTATGTAGCTTTTCATTTATGATTTATGCCAAAAGACTTGTGCTGTCCTAGGTTTTACCAAAGCAAGGATGAAGACTGTAAGAACCCGAGAAGAAATTCCCAAATGAGATTCAGATGTGAGGTATCATTTGGGGAGTGGAAAGGAGAGTTTCCACATGTTCTGATCACCTTTAGACAAGGTTTTCCAGTGTAACTGCAGCAAGGAGACCTAGGAGAACAATGGAATAAATGCCTAAGGAGAAACATTCAAAGAACAGCTTCTTTAGCTAGGGAAAGAAAGGCTGTAGACTGTATAGAGTCTGATGAGATGTACAAAATATGATGATACATTTTACTGAAAACTATATAGGCAAAAAAAAAGATCATGAGCAGAATCCTGATGCAAAAGGTTACTAATTTCATTTACTCATGCTGTGAAAATATGCATCATCTCCAGCTGAAATTGTTAAATTTGCTTATGTAGCCTGCTCCAAAAAAAGAGAAATTTTCAAGAATTGCAGCTCTACCTGAGGAAGTAGTTTGATCTTTTACACACTTTGATTAAAAATCTACGGAGAATTAATTATAGCTGTGTGAAGCAAAAGGATAGTTTTCAGTGGAGGTTTCTTGAGACATTATAAATAATTGTACAGACTGTGCAGTGTTATTCCAGCTAACCTACATTGTTTTGAGGACTAAGACTGAAGTCCAATTTTCATCTATTACTCGAAGCATGATACCAAATAAAATAATGTTTTTGAGATGAGCATTACTGCTTAATTCACTGACAACAACTGGTGGAGCACTAAACTATGCACTTATTCTGAATGTGTATATTCGTTAATATGACAGTTTGAACATTGCAGAGCCAGTCAGATGAGCAAGATCACACACAAGCTAATATTGGAGTATTTCAGAAGCCAGCATAGCTGGAATTTCTTTAACGTGCTTTTGCATGTTTTGTAATGTGTTCCTTCAGTCCCCAGGTAATCTGCGGTAATATACTGAAGGATTTCCGTGGGGCAATTATGTCAGAGTTAAGACACATAAAATTACAAGAACGTTCATGAGGTTTATCAGGTTTAGGGGTTTTTTTCTGCTTTGTAGCTGTCTCTGCTCCCTAAGCTCTTGTAATTTAACATTAAGGAGAGCTACTAAAGCCCATCGCCTATCAGAGCAATCACAGACGTGAGGAAAGCACTGTTAAGACTGATATTTAATCCTGACTGCTTTATGCTCCTTATCTCACAGAGCTGTAATATCCAAGTGCATTCTTAAGCTCCTTTCTAGTCTATAATTATTACTTTGGCTCTAGCGTGTAACAGCAGACTATCTCCAGTTCCCCAAGTCATGTTTTAAACACAAAACTTAACCTCTGTTTTCAGTTCATTTGATGCCCATGTATATGTGTGGCTCGTATGAGGGAGAATTCAGGTTGCACATTTGAGCGTCTCTCTTGAAGCAGCTGTTCCTTACAGTGAATTTTTGTTCTCTGCCAGTGTGTGACCTAACACCATACTGGGGATCCATGGCAGAACTGCATAAATTCAGCGAAGGCTGAAGTGGGAGTGCGTGGCGAAAATGTGGAAGTATGGATTTGCGTGTGAGATTAAGAAACCAGTCTATACATGGACTAGTAAAGTCCCTCTCACTTACACATATGCTCTTACTTTCCTGCTTTCCTCCCCAGCCCACTAACCTGTGAGGTTAATGTGTGTATCATACAGGCAAGGAAGTTAAAAAATAATTTTTCTTATGTACCATGTACTTCTTTGTTTGTCAGATATGCAAGATATGTGACGGTGAATTTGACTTTTAAAAATAAAACCCCAAACCATTATTCCTTTGTAAATGTTATGAAAACCTCATTTGCCACACCTGTTTTTTTAGTTCATAGTTAATGTAAATTATATAGAACATTAAAAAAAGATGTTATCAGATTGTACCATTCCTGAACTTGTATGTTCTTTCCTTCCCCGAGGGTTACAAGAGCATCACTACTGCTTCTTTGCCTGCATTTTGTCCAGTTCTTTCCTTTTTTGACTACTGCTTGGCACTGAGTGAATATTTTCATTGAACTCTTTTAGAATTTGATTATTTTATCCTGAGCATTAACATTACTAGGAGGCCATATTTTTATAGGCAAAATCAGGATTGTTTTTTTCACCCCACATAATACTTCATATTTATCTCGTATCCTGTGTTTAGGGATAGATTTACACACAGATCGGGTCTTCCATATGATTGTGAAATAATAAATCTAGGCAAAAAGCTGTATGAGCTGAAACATATAAGAAAGAAGAAAATAAATTATTAAATCAGCCCATAGCCATAAATCTGTGACTTTTAAGACTGACCGTGTGATGTAAGACGTCTTAAAATATTTTGAAAGACAGGATAATTAAAGACATGGATGTAAAGGATGTAACATAATTTGTTATTTGTATTGAATATATTAATTAAGCAATTTATTAGAGCTTAGTATGCTGTGGACTGGTAGTGTTTGGCCTTCACATTAGATTTCACAACAGAGAAGTAGTTATTGAGGACCTTGAGTCACAGCAGTGAGAGGGCACTCCTTGGCAGTAAGTACCATTAAAACATTTGTTGAGAAGCCAGCAAAACAACATCATGGAGACTGACAGTAGAAACAGGAGCGGTTATTTACAAAGTCATTTATGGGGGACACACCAGTAATTGGTAGATCCTGTAAAGGGTTTTTTTCTTTAATAATAACACTTCTTAGGATTTTTAAATGTTTTGCCTACTCTTAGATATATTGATGTTAAATTTTTCCTTTATTATATTTGAAAATTTTCTCTTACCACATCTTTGGTACATTTTCTTTCTATTAGGTAGTTGCAACCTAGTTTGTATTTATTCTTGTTAGACTTATTCTTTAATAGTTTCACGTTTTCCCTTTTTCATCCCTGAAAGCCTAAAGAATGACATGGTATCATCTCATTATTTGTCTTTCCTGATCCTAAACCAACCATGAGCCACTATTTTTATGCATGAAAAACATAAAGGGGTGCCTCAGAAGAGGTAATTCTAGTAAAGAAAAGACATATTAGGATTTTCATATTCCCTGGCAATACTGAACATACTTCTGTGCTCCAAAAAACACCCCGAACTGGAGCAGCTGCAGAGAAGAGGGATTAAAATGTTCCAGGGAATGAAAAGAGCCTTTTAGGAGAGAATGGTGGAAGAATGTGCCTGCAAGAAATAAAGACAGAGTGTGATGCATATTGCGCACTCCGTAACTCACTGGGGAAGAGAAATGAAAAAAAGTATTTAATCTTAAAGCATGGTTCTGGAAGTACAAAGATGAATAAACATACCTGTTTGTACACTGTAGCTCAGTGGGCTTAGGAGGAAGATGGCAAGATGGAGCACTTGTCTGGCGCTGATGGCACTTGCTGGTTTGTGCTTTGGCTACAGTGCTGGGGGAAGACTGAGCTGGGTTAATCCATACTATCAGAAAAAGAGTTAAGTGGAGAAAAAAGCAAACAGGTGATTCATGGGTAGGTTCTCATGAGGAATATTTAATTTTTATACCCATGTAACTTAACAGTTTAACTTGTTTTTATTACCTCCACCAGCTCCATCTTGTACACAGGTTTTACTTTTTAACTTCTGCTCCAAAGCTGCTGTTTTAGGTAAGAGGTGTTGTGAGTTGTTCCTAAGTGGCAATGATTTTTTCCTACTTCACTTACTTGTCGATGGCAGCAGTGGATTCAGTGGGTGATTGTGTGCCCCTCTGGCTGCCCTAGCTCCACACCCTGTGATGCACCAGCAGCTGCTGGTCAGTGCTGCCACTTCGGTGGCAGCCAGATTGGCTTCTCCTTCAGCTGAAACAGCCTTCATGGAAAAAGGAGGTGGCTTGACAGTTTTGGTGGTACATGCTCTTTCCTCTTGCTCCTGTGCTGGGTTTTGGCTGTGGCACTGTGGGTGTCATCTGCCTGGTCCAGCAACGGGGGTGACTGCTGAATTAGCAATTTACAGACCCTGTGTAAATTCTTGGAACGGTAAATCCAGTAGATGTATTAAAGGAGACTCTGAAATCTCAGAAATATTTATATCTGCAGTAATATTTAATGGGCAGCATTTCTACAGAGCCTCAGCTAGTATAAGCATATGCTGGAAGGGAAGAGAATTTCTATTCTTTGTGGGATATTTAGCTCCATTTCATAATGGCAGGTGCTATCCTCAACTGTAGAAAGCTTTTAATTTTTTTAATCATATTGAGCTCTTTGCTTTAGTCTTGTGACTCATAATTCTTCTGGCTGATTTCTGTCCTTAAAGAAGAATTCATATTAATTGAATTTATATTGAAGTTGCTGCATTATAATCAAAACACTCTCCTGCTCTTTCACTGGCCTAAGAAAAATTGTTTAGGAATGTTTAAATAGGTCTTATTTATCCCATTCCCTAATTTGTTGTATCTCCTGTACACTCTGTTTACTAAAAAATCCTATTTAGGACCTATCTTGTGCTAACTAATCTCCATCAGCTTTCTCCCATGGCAGCCCTGATAGCAGCAAGTCCTGGTGCCCTTCCCTGATAACTTGTTTCAGTATGTTTTGCCTCATTAGCCTGTAATGTAATTGCCTACTTTGTGTTTACAGCAATGCTGTTTATTTTGGATCTGTTCATATTTGATGAGCATGTCCTCCGTTAGTGTTGCTTTAAAGATGTCTTCTATTAATAATGGGTTTGTGTAGTGGGTTAGCTTTTAAAAAAAAAAAAAAAAAAAACAAAACCCCAAACAAAAAAACCCCCCAACTTCTAATAAAAAAAAAAAAAAAGTCAAAAAGAAGCTTTTGCATGTGCCCTCATCCTTCAGACTTGGATAAAGCTTTAAGTGAAGAAACCCTCTTCTCAGCCGTGTGACAGCTGTGATGGCTGTGTAATAACATGGTGTGATGATGTGAGGATGTGAGTGAATTTGTCACCATACTGCTGGGGTCTCGCTGTATGCCTGCCTCGTCCCTTTCCTCTGTCAGGACATCTGACAGAGACGTCAGGGTCTTGGCCTGAGATTGCTGCTTCCTCTCCTTGCAAATCCTTGTCTCTCTCTTGGCAGGCTCTCAGTAATAATAGTTTTGGAGTAACTCCATTTTCCAATTCTTTTAAATTCAAAACTGAAACTCACTGTTTTTCAGACCATTGCAAATGTGTTTGCTGTTTTCTTTAAGAGTGGGAGAAGAGGCATGAGTCTGGGAAGCCTGGGAGATGCTCTGGTCCTTTCCAAGTCTGCTCCCATAATGATGTGACTGACTGTGCTGAGGCCACGGTTTGTACAGGGCATGAAACACGAGCCCAGTTCCTGATGAAGATGATTCAAAAGTATATTTTAAAGTTTTTCTCTTGATGATCAAAAGTACATTTTAAAGTTTTTCTCTTTTTCACTTTGCTGCTGGAGATAATGTACCACACAGTGACTCAGGCTTTCTTCTTGTAATAATTTTTCTTACTGATGGGGAAAAACAGCTTTAAATTATTCCACATATCAATGGTCACATGCATCAAAAACAAGCTAAAAAATGTTAATGGCTTCAATCCATGAATATCCAGGAGGCATAAAGCTTTTGTAGTATAAATATATCATTTAATGAAAATATTGAAAGGAAGTGCATTTCCATGAAATTCATCTTTCAGAATGTTATTTTTAATAGATGAATTCATTGCTTTACCCAGAGGTATTTTTCTTTCCAGTCCTTTTCCGGACATAGAGCCTTACTGCACTCTCTTTGGGTTATGAACAGAACAGCATTTGCATCAGGTTCTCCCCATACTCCATAGCAGTGAATTGCTGTAAAGCATGAATTTGACCTCCCTGATTCTATCTTTGCTTTAAAAAGTCCCTGAAAAGGTTCTACTTAATAGAGGATTCTTTTGTTGTATTTATTTTTGTGAATCTAAAAGAGAAGCTCTGTCCTTTTCTAGTAACTTGATTGTGAAAAATCAGAGGTGGTTCTCCACAAAACTGGTATCAGTTCCCTTTGAGGTATAATAAATCTCCTAATGTATGAAGTGGGTAAGTTCATGTCTTTTCCTGTTCCTTTTCCTGGGCAAACAGCTTGCATCATACATCAGTGTAGATGCTCTAGAATAGGAGGTATCTATTTGCTTTGTTGCCATGTAGCGAGGTGACGTGGTTTAACCCCAGCCAGCAGCTAAGCACCATGTAGCCACTCACTCACTCGTCCCTGCCCAGTGGGATGGGGATGGGAATTGGAAAGAAAAAAAAAAGTAAAATTTGTGGGTTGAGATAAGGAAAGTTTACTAACTAAAATAAAATATAATAACAATAAATAATAATTGCAATGAAAAGGGATATAACAAAAAGAGAGAAATAAAACTGGAGGGAAAAAACAAACAAACCGACCAAAACAAGTGGTGCACAGTGCAATTGCTCCCCACCTGCTGACTGATACCCAGCCAGTCCCTGAGCAGCGATCGGCCCCTCCCAGCCAGCTCCCCCCAGTTTATATACTGAGCATGTCGTTCTATGGTATGGAACATCCCTTTGACTAGTTCAGGTCAGCTGTCCTGGCCATGCCCTCTCCCAGCTTCTTGTGCACCTGCTCGCTGGCAGAGCATGGGAAACTGAAAAATCCTTAACTTAGGATAAGCCCTACTTAGCAAGAACTAAAACATCAGTGTGTTGTCAACATTATTCTCACACTAAATCCGAAATACAGCACTGTACCAGCTTCTAGGAAGAAAATTAACTCTGTCCCAGCTGAAAACAGCACATGAGGCTAAATTCAATAGCACTTGAAAAGTGCTCTGAAGTCCTCCAGTGGAAGGGTCTCTTTCATTTGCTTCCAGTAGTTCCCACAATGAGCTAATGGCTATATAAACCTATTTGTCTTCCAAATTAGCAGGAGTTGAACAATCCTCTTCTTTCAGTGAGTGAAAATGTCAGGCATGTGAAAGAAAAATTAGCCATCCATTTCTGTAAAACATTAACTTCTTTATCCAGAATCACTTTTTGCTTAATTGTTAGGATCAGCAATTAATCTACTAAACTTTTCCAGACTAAGAGACACGCTACAGCACTGTCTTCGTGCAGCAGCAGACTAGCACTCTCAGTGAATTTGTTGCTCCTCACGCTTTGCCAAACTGTGGCAAAACTGATTTACCAATTTACCTATTTTTTTCACTGCATTTGTATAGAAGTTTGAATAGTGACTAAGTGGTCAGTTCTCATGGCAGCTAGTGGGAAAGGCATGGTAAAAGTTTCAGAAAAAACAAACTGCACCAAAACCTTCTTGTCTTCACAAGGCTCTTGAGAATGAGCTCTGCTCCCTCTTAGAACGCAGAGGAACCTAATTTCTTAGTTGACTGGGAACACATCAGAGGCTAGTAGAAAAAAATCCATGTTTGGAGAGTCAGAGCAATGCAATGGGGCCGATGGCCTCACTCTTCCCCTGTGGTGCCTGACAAAGAAAAGGTGAAAATTCTATTTCCACTGTTAGTCAGTGGTAAAATACTGATACGACTTCTCCGGTCCTAGGCTTCCCAAAACAAGTTCAATTAACACATCTTAGAATGGAGCTTTGGAGACTTATTTTAGTGTTGTGGTTTAAATTTGTTGTATTAAAAGTAATTTTCTGAGTAAGTAATTTTCCCTCTACTGTTGCCTTTGTTTCCCCACGTGAGTATGGAACTGATGAGATTTTCTTTCCTTTAAAATTCTCTTAAGTCCAGGCATGAGACATATTGTGGTAGAAACACTAAATGTCTATGTTTTTTACCTAGAAGAAGCATTTATAAAACACACAGCTTTTAAATAGCTTAACAAATCCAATACCTGACAGAACTGTGACCATGCATGAAAAGTTTCAACCTGTACAGGGACAAAAAGATAAATAAAGCCAACTGTAAATGGAAGCTCTTTCCCATCTTAACTCTATGATATTATCATCAATCACTAAAACCTTTTTCCTGTATAATCTCACTTTTTTTTTTTTCATACCCAGTTTGCTCAGTGATACTGTAATTTCAGCATTTATAGCCTTACCTGATTTTTTTTTGTTGTTGCCTGTTAGGATATTGCAACAGCGACAGCAGGGAGTGAATAAAGCAGGTCTGCAGGTTACTTCTTAATACTCATATCAAGTCTTCTCTCAGGGAAATGATGAAAACCATATAATTTAAGTTATTTATAATGTGACTTGATAAAAATTTGGAAAAGAGATGACGATATAGTACAATAAGAGTTTTTCTTCTCTAATTTCTATTGCTGTATTTCAACTACACCTTGTTCTATCTTTTTGCAATTCAGAGGCCAGTTTAGGAACAAATGTGATCTTTATTTTGTGCAAAAGGGTATGTGTGTGTTTATATATGTCTGTGTATTTATTTTTTTAATACATATAGATAGGTAGATACATAATGTAAATGTATAAGTTATCCATTACTGTGATGCTCTGGTGCATGATATTTCGCACTAGCGTTTACTACCAGTCTTCAAATAACTTTTATTTATTATTTTTCTGTAAATGGCTCATGTTCACTGCAAGTTACAAGTTTGGCAGAGCACACAAATTCATTAGTGAGAGGTCAGATGTGCAAAAACCTTTAAATTTCAAAATGAGTCCCTGACCTGGCTTCTGAAAAGGTTAGAAACAAGATATTTTGGGTAGATGTTTACTTCCCCACTTTTGCTGTAAGTTAGACAGTCATCAGTTATTTTGTAAGTCAGGGATGAATTTCTGGTGTCATTTTTTCCAATTTTCTCTTTCATGATTGTGATTAAAAGCCTTCTACTCTTGTGTTATTTTCTATTATTTGAATTCAATAACTTTCTACTTTTTGATACATGGAAATAATTAGATGACGACTGGATAAATAATGCATCTGAAAACAGAGCAGAGCTGAGTAAATAACAGATGAAAATTACCTTGTTAGTGTAATAAGGCTGAAAAATATTTTTCCATCCGGGTAAGGTCCTGAGCTAAACTTCTCTTTTTAGCCCTTTTCTCAGGGAAGAGAATTCTTGTTGTGCAGAAAGAAACTGAAATAGCACCAGGGAAGAATGCAGTTGCCCTTTGCACCTTTTCAGTAGCAGAAACATGAAAATCGGGGAGTAACAGAAACAAATGTCTTGGTGTTGGAGCAATTTTTAGCACTGATGGTGTACAAGAGGAGACTCCTATGGGCTGTGAGACCAAAATCTAGCACAGTGATGATAAGACGTTGTAACAAACAGCAAAAAGCCACCAATACTGTTGTGTTCGTATTCCTCTGTCAGATGGAGCAGCTGCTACACATGTCTCCCGGAGTAGCAGCTTAGTAAATGGACTGAATTGTGTTTTCAATTGCTCGTCCTTGCCTCTCTAGGGAAATGAGTTAAGAATGTGTAGAGGAACAATGCAAATATTTTTTTTTTCCTCAGGAAGAAGTAGCTTAATTCAAGCCAGTATTGAAAAACAGATAAAATATGGCTTAGGCTGTTATCATATGCAGAGATATTTGAGGTAGTAGTCTGTATATCAGTGGAAATTTAGTCTGAAAATAGTGTTTATTAACCCAAATATGTTAGACTTGAAAAATTAAGCATTAGGAGGATAAGAGATGCTCTACCCTGGATGATAATAGCAAGCTTGGTAAATGCCAAAAACGCAGACGGAAAGGCAACTCTGTGGGAACAGACAGCACACGCAGCAGGGCATGGCAGGAGAGAGAGCAGCCAGGAGAACACCAGCAGAAGAGACCTAGAGAGACAAAAATTGGCTCTTTCTTTGAAAAAACCCGAGAAAAGTAATGTAGAATTAAAATTCGGGAGGAAGAGAATACTTTCTCCCTTTAGATCTGCAAAGTAAAATTAACATGTTTCTCCCTCGAGTATAGAGGTCAGTTATAGAGCTTTATTCAGATGGTGAGGTTTGATAGACATAATCTAAATCTGAAGTGTAAGTACATGAAAAGAGTATGCATAATTCTCACAATATATAAATTGGTTTTTCTGTTTGGTGGTTTGTTTGGGTGGGTATTTTTTCAAAACTTTTCTTCTTCTACCAGATGAAGTGTCTACATGCCCATAGGCACTGCAGAAGAACTAATGTACTTTTTTTCTGATTTTAGTGAGTTTTATTTGCCCTTAGGATTTCTGTAGAGTAGGCGTATTTGAATTAAAACAATATGATCATAGTGGTTTAAGTGAACAGAAGTGTTAGTATGGCGCCTATAGCTATAAAGTTTATTTTGTGGTCACACGCTTTTCCTAGCATACAATAACAAAACCACAATTTAAGCATTAAATTCACTTTGGAGCAAGAGGAAATACTAAAATAAAATCTTTATACGTTGCAGTAGTTGCCCACTTGCTACTGTTTCTGGGCATATAGCTGTTTCTGGGGTCGTAGCATAGCTCTGCAAATACCCTGAAACAGTTTAGGATAAGTTTGAGAATAACTTGTAGTGAGGGAAGTAGAATGAAAATACCGAAGTGCGCAAGGATACCTTGGTTTGTGCAAAGTACACTGGGTCAGAGAGTAACCATAAGGGATTCATGTAACGTGTACTCCAGAAAACATGCCAGAGCATTATTTAAATTGTGCTTTTTATTTCTTTAAAACTATTTAATTTTATTTTATTGGGGGGCGCCAGTTTAACAAGCGTTATAAAGGCATGACCATGCCATGATGGTGTCCATCTGAAGCACATCATGAACTCTATCCTCGCTATGTGAACTTTATTTTTTTAACGTTGCTTATATTTAAGAGTGGATATTACTGCTGTCCCAGCTTGGGAAGTGTTTCCTTCAGATGATATGTAATAGCTTTTTCTTTTTTCTGTATATTTGTATAAATTTTGTTTAAAAGTTTGATTTCTAATCCACTGAGAATTGGTAACATCTATTCCTTTTTATTGCAATCTAGCTTGTTAATTTGATAAAGAGTCTGTCAGCATTTCTTTTGCATATTTTGTTCCTTTGTGTGCTTTAAAAAACTCTTGCTACACTGTACATTATTCAGCCATTTGTGGCTTGAAACATTGCCTAAATGCTAGCTTATGTTTCCCCATTTTCAGGCCATAGCTTTTTATGTCTGACAACTCAAGTCTTGCAGCAATAACATCAAGTTCCTGCTATGCTTAGAAAAACACCACCCATTTAAAAATATCATCTGCCACCATTTTATTGCACAATGGATAGATCTACTTTGGAGGGTTGCAATGTTTTGTTTGACTCACTAGCTGTTTTTTAGACATGAAGTTTTTATATAAATTCCAAAGTACTTTTGCCTTTCATGGCTGATCACTTTTTGGAAAAGTCCAAGTGGAAGGTTTCTGGCTGACTTCCACATGTAGAAGAGCCTTCAAAAAGTCCTTTCTGTATGTGCTCATTGTACTAATATTAAGCCAAAGTTTACAGAGACTTCACTGCTTGGAAGTACTATCTCTGTTCTGTCACCAGCCTTATCTGTTAAATCCCAATGAGTGTGAAAAACGAGAAAAATCTGGGTTTGCTTGGCTGTTTCAACAGTATGTTGAGAATGGCCAGATTGCTGGAGAAGACGATTCTCTTGGAAACCTCAACAGCCCGGCCTCCTCATCTGTAGGCACATAGAGCTCATCTGAGTGTGTAAATAAAAATAAATAATGCAGTGAAAAAATATGCAGAGTATTTTGATGAAGTGTTTCAATTTTGGATCTGCCATAACTAATTTAAATCTTCTGGTGGGATTTATGCAGGCAAGGGGTCAGGTTTAAGACATTTATAATTTAAAGCTTTCTTGCTACTACACCTTTTCTACTTTTATATCCTATCATTATACCTTTTTTTCTGCAAAGGAAGTTCCTTTTATTCCCTCTTCCTTTCCTGCTTTAAAAAGAATATTTGCTTCTCCATTTATCTGAGGTAATGAGACCAGAGTAACTCTGGATTCTTTAAATCAGTCTAATTAGGCTTCTTTTAGTGTATAGAATATCCTTTTTTTGCACAGGACTTCCATTTCTTTGTGCAGTCGCTCTATCTCCAGCACTCAATATCTTGCATGCTTTTTTAATTAAAAAAAGGCAAGCAATTGTCATCCAAATGACTGCGTTCTCTGTTCTCTATTCCAGGCTGATTCACGGAGGGCAGCTGTTAAATGGCTTGGCGGGGCCAACTGTGATGAACGCGGCACCATTTCTTTCCACAACGTGGTTTTCTCCGGATGAACGTGCCACAGCAACAGCTATCGCGTCACTGCTCAATTACCTGGGTGCTGCTGGCGCGTTTCTAGTGGGACCTCTTGTAGTGCCGTCTCCTAACGGAACATCTCACCTCCCCCTGCTGTCACAGAGCAACACTGAGCACATCAAGGACCGCATTGAGGCTGTGCTGTATGCAGGTGTGGTTCAAGAATAACATTTTTTTTAAAAGAAAAAAATTATAAAAACTTTATATACTTTCATGTGTGTGTTTGGTACTTGTGAACCACTACCCTCTAGTGGCTGGTCTGCCCAGAAAACGGTTACTGAGTGATGGAAAATAATGAAGAGGTAAAACGTTGTAACATCAGAAGGGTTAATTTTTTTCCCTTTTGTGTAGGAAAGATCTAAAAATAGCCTTTTGTACAGACTAATTGCAAATGAAATATTTCAGTTGTTTGTATCGGCTATCTTAGGAGAAATGTCTTCTAGGAGAGCTTATGCTTTCCCTGAGTTTCCAAACTGGTTTTTGCTTCTTGAATTTTCATGAAAAAAATGCGTTCCTGACAGGTTGGGTTTTTTTCTTTTGTTTCTGTAAGGCTGGAAATCCAAAAGTCTTTCATCATTAAATTATTTCCTATATTAAATCAGCCTTAATTTATGACTTGCATATGCCTTTCAGATGTGATTAGATTATTAGTATTTGAGAATCTAACATTGAAATTAAAACTCAATAGATTTTGTTTTTAACTGAAACCACATAATTCTTAAGTGGTGAGCAATTTCAATGAAGTGACAAGAGTTTAGGTGAAAAAAGAACACTGATACAAAATTCATCTGATATAACTTAGATTTTATGTCCTTGCTCTTTTTCATGCAGTGGCTTCTACGGCTCTTTGTGTCACTTAAAAAAATTAGCAGCAAGCTTTAAGGAAAAAGAGTTGTGTAAGTGGCTTAAGAGTCTACGATATAATTCTTAGTGGATATGAATTGGTATAGCATTAAGAGCAGCTGAACTTTGCCATGTTATGGCAGTTGCACATTTGGTTGGGTTTTTCCCCGTTAGAATTTCAGCCTCTGAAATTCAGCCAGGAGTTAGCCCTAAGTGTTCCAGAAGTCTTAAAGTATATATACTGTGTAGTTCATATGCAGGTTTATGGGACTGAGTTAGCTGTTTGTGATCATTTACTCCTGGATATTACTCTTACGGAAATTTTGTCAAGTTAATACTCCTGTTGGGTGAGGGCCACTTTACTGTTCATTTTAAAGAAAGCATAGTAGAAGTTGGATTGCTGTTTCAGCAAGTATTTTTGAGTAGCCTACTTTTTACTGGACTCAAATGTGTTGGAACAACAAGGAAATTTGGGTTTGGCTAGGCCTTTTTCAGAGGTAAATACGATGTTAGACGCCGAAAATCTTATGGCAGATGAAAAGGGTCAGTGTGAAAGAAGGAAAAATGTCAGCTTTTGTCCTGAAAAGCGGTAGATAAGGGGAGGAAAAATCTAGTCATTACAGCAGTGCTTTAGCTCTTCCTCTTCAGATTTTCCATGGAGAGATAAGTACTACTTCTAGACAGATGAATTCAGTTCTGTGCCTAAAACCACTGTTTTGAGTCTGGTAGCACTAGAAATGTTCCTTTCAGCAGCCCATTAGATTCACTTTTGTTCTCTTCTGGGAAGTTTTCCTAAGCATTTTCTTCAGAAAGTGGGATGGATCTTGCTTGCCACCAAGGTTCAGAGGTGTGTCTTGCCTGCCCCATGTCTGAGTATGGCTCTTTCTGCCTTTCTGAGCCAGCAAGGATTTGGGAACATCACATAGGCCTATTTGGGATCATTGGTCCCAGCATAAGATGATACTACAGCAGTTCTTCAGCTTCCTAGGAAATGTGTTTTATGGGGCATCTGTAGTTCTTAGTATTTGAAAGTGCTTTGAACAGAGGTGGTTTCTTTGTGCAGCTGTGCTTGTGGTTGTGTCATATAGGTGCATCTTTTCAGGAGCTACAACCCCTTTAGCTGTTCAGGCAACAAAAAAGAGCTGGTTTGTGAACATTACCGCCTGCAGTGAATTGCAGTAATGGTGGCAAAACATCCAACTGGTTTAAAATTGGTAGGAACTATAAAAGATGAGTTTGCTTTGAATCCCTTATGAGATTTGTCTGGTCTGACCTTAGCCCTGTGTCCCCGGAGAGCTGAGGAAGCAAGGTCCCTGCTGTCTGCCTCCCCTATGCTCTGTTATGCCAGATGGACTCCAGAGGTGAAAGGAAAGGTGCCTTGTGGTGGTTCACCTGTGGACCAAAAAACATCTGGAAGGTGTGGTGGGGTACTATTTGTCCCCTTAATCAGCTGGGCAGAAAATGAAGCTCAAATAGACTGCACAGATTACTAGTAAAGATGTTACAGGATGTAGCAGAACAAGGAGCTGGACCTAAAGGTCCCACTTACCCACTTCTTCAGCAAGCGT
This sequence comes from Strix aluco, assembly GCF_031877795.1. Taxonomy (NCBI): domain Eukaryota; kingdom Metazoa; phylum Chordata; class Aves; order Strigiformes; family Strigidae; genus Strix; species Strix aluco. The sequence goes on along the minus strand of NC_133936.1, from coordinate 13,493,212 downwards.
GGTCAGGCTTGCTATGACTTCTCCTTTAAGATACTACAGGAAAGCTGGTTTCACAGGATAAGCGCTCTGCATTCCTAAAGGAGTTGTGTTTGTGATGGAGCTTGTTGTTTTTCTGTGAGGTAGCCTTAGATAAGCAGCCTCCAAAAGTTAGGTGATGACTTTTAAAAGACGGTAATGATGTGAATTGTTGACTTGGGATCAGTAGCATGCCAAGAGTGTGCTAATTTTCCAAGGACTTAACCTCGAACATGATTACGAAGCAATTGCTTATATACCCATTCTGAAATTGCTCTGTTAATTCTAGTCTCTTCTGTGTTTTAATAAATTGTCTGTGTTTTAATAAATTGCTGTTCCTTTATCTCAAACGCAGACTAAGAGCTCAGCTGAATTACCACAGCCTCTTTCTGTGTCATCTGTGTCACTGCATATTCTGGTTCAAAGCTGAAATAGTACAGATGCAGCAAATCAGGATTGAATTGTATTACCTGAATCGCATAAGAAAGCTTGAATTATTCTGGACTGCCTCTAGAGCTTTTAGCCATGTGCTTTCCTAAATATCAATGTAAAATCATTATTTGTTTAAAAAAAAAAGTGTGCGTGTAAAGTGCCCTCATTGCCCCTTTCCATTTCAGGACAAGATTGGGAGGAGGGTTTCTGGGTTTGGGTATGTTTTTGTACTATGAGTAGTCTATCTGAAGAAAAAAGACCTGTATTGAGGAGGCCTGTGTCTCTGTAAACCTCTTTTTTCTGTTTGGGGCTTACACAGGCAGCAGGGTGCCTATTTCCTAGGCTAAGATGTAGCCATCTCTCCACCTTGACACAGATCACTGTGGCGTGGTACCCAGCTTTTTGATTCACTCCTCAACAACAGATATACACGGTTGTGTTTCTGCGCGCTAATTTATGCTGACTTGCCCAATTCTGAGTGCTTTGCTGCATCCATTGCGCTGTTGAGAAGCCAATAGCTCCTGTGGAAGAGCTTCTCTTTTGTGACTACAGCTGCCTTGGTCTCAATATTGACCTATTTCTTACCTTTTCTCTTTTGCTTACTTTAACTCACTACTTATAATCTAAATCTTGTCCTGCGAATGTGTTTATGTGTTTATCTAGTCTGGTAGAGTAAATGGTGATGGAGATAAAGGTGCGGGTTTCCTAATGAGGAAGGAATGCAACATGTAAGAAATCAGATGTGTTTGGCAGTACCTGGACTTCTGATAGAGATGCAAGTGTGATACACAAAGCTAAGATGGCACTAAAGACTTTTGTTCTTTAATAGAGGGATCTGCTTTAGTTTCCAAAGTGAATTCTGCTCTTTTCTTTTGTGCATGAGGGCAGTGCTTGCGAGGCACATTTCTTAGCCTGGAAAGTATAACACTGGGAAACATTAAAGAGTTGCAAGAAGGTACTACAAGGACTGCATGCTGAATTTAATCATTTTAAACAAAAAAAAAAAAAAAAAAAGGAAGTGTTACTATACTGTTCCTACTGCAGCAATTTGACTGGCAGGAATCTTGAGGCAACACATAGAAGAGGCCCCAGATGGGCACCTGTTATAAAATATTACCATGACTTAAAAAAATTATCAACGTGTTTTACATTCTTCAGCAAAAGACCTAGCCTTTCCCCTTAAGGTATTGCAGTATAATGAAGTTAAATAATAAGCATCTCAGACAAAATTTATGGGGCTGTGTGGTCACATTCTTGTTGTCTATGCCTGTCTGCGTCTGAAATCTTCCTTTAATATGTGATTAAAGTGTGAGTATGCATGTACATAGGTATACCTATAAACCTACATACAGACCCAGATACAGGAGAGGGGAATAAACAGTTTTTGTCAAGCCTTGCTTCCTTGTCTAGTATCAACCTATAGGACAAAGCAACTCATCCCTTTCTTACATCTAGGATGATCAGTTATGGCCCGTTCTTTATTCACTTCTCATGGTCTCAAAAACAGTGTAGACAGAAATTAATCTATCCTCTGGAGAACAGAGGAGATATAGTGAGCAGGTCTAGTTAAAGTGCCCTTGACTCTCAAAACATGCAATTAGACCACAGTAGGAAAAGAGATACCACATAATTCAAAATGAATCCTTTAGTATTTGATCGTGAGGAATGGTATTGTCACATTCCTGGTATGCCTTCAAAAGAAATTTAGTGTAGACTTTTTTTCTGTATACCAAATAGAAGCATTCATTTCCCTTCCCCATCTCCAGCTGATCCATTTAGACTCCAAGTGTTATTTACTTTTCAGTTTCCTGAATTTATTTTCTTCTGGTTTAGCAGAAGAGCTGGCAAAGTGCCATGTTCATATTGATTTATTAAAAAAGAGAAGAAAAAAGAAAATTAATGCAATTGAGTATCCAGCTCTGCTGGAATTTATTTGTGGTGTCGGTGAACACTTCTTTGTTATAAGATCACAGGTTCTTTTAAGATAACAGACTTCAGCTATACATTTTTCTCTCCAGCAGCAAAGAATTGTTTTCAAAGGGGATATGAGAAATACTGGGATTGAGGACTGTGGAGAACATGATATACATTGTAAAAGGCCTGTAAAACAAATTAATTAGACTGACTGGGTAGAGTTGTTTTTCCTCAGAATGTCTGATCATGGGGCTTGCTGAGTATTTTCTGTGAAGTGCTCATCACTTTGCAAGTTCAGGTCCAAATTTCTGCTATGAAATTTTTCAAAGATCTAGAATACCTGCTGCTGAACAAGAGAAGCATCTGCAAACAGCTGTATTCTTTCATTTTTCTCCCTATTACCCATGCTCTTTCTATTCCGGAGCCGTAGCTGCTCCTATGCTTTTCTCTTTATATTCTGTTGCCATGTAATACTGTTTGTGTCCGAGATGCTGCCTTGCTTGACCCTTCGTTTGTCTTCATCATCCTGTGCGCCAAGTAATTGTCATTCCATGCCCTGGGGCTTCCCCAGTCCCATCTGTTTAAAGTCTCTAGCACGCTGTTACCTGCACTGCGTTACTTCCATTGCGAGGAAGCGTGGCCAAATCTTCGTAATGCAGTTCTCTCTAAAGAGAAAAAGCAAAAGCTTTCCTTCTGCTTCACTGAGTTCCCCATGTGTGAGCCTGGTTCTCTGCAGCTCCTGTCACTGGAATGGACTGCTGGTATTTCTCCATCTCATTGATTCTCCATCTCGGTTTGAAATCTTGCTTGGGGAGGAAAAAAAATTCTCTTTCAAGTTATGCAGTTCTGTTGTCAGGAGCAGTAAAGCACTTGTGGTGGGATTTATGTATCAGAGGCTGGCTGATAACAATGCTGTACCAAAATAAGTCTTTTGATGCTAACATCTGTTCTTGGTTTTGTTTTTCTTTGCCCTCTTGTTTAGAATTTGGGATGGTTTCCCTGATATTTTCTGCAGCGTTGGCCTACTTCCCCTCGCGCCCTCCATTCCCTCCTAGTGTGGCTGCAGCAAGTCAACGGCTCAGCTACAGGAGAAGTTTTTGCAGACTCTTAAGGTAGGTCCTCATTGGGTTTCCACTTCAAAGCAGATAAGCACCTAAATAAATAAAAACAAGTGTGCTTTAATCTTCTCAATGAGCAAACAAGTTGGTTTGTAGTGCTTTTAAACAAAATAAAATTAAATATTAATGCTGAGGCTTAAGAGGATGCTAACTGCTAAAAAGCAGACATTAAATTTTCAATCATTGGGTATATCTCAAGCCTTCATACCAGAGTCCTTCAGCACCAACACTTCTTTAGTCATCCTGTTAGCACGGCTTCTCTTCTGCAATGCTTCTGTTACATCAGGTTATACAAGATTGTTAACAGTGTGCATGCTGCTAGGTGTGAGAAAACAATTGACAACACTGGGCATAACTAACTAATAAGCTGCTTTCTTCCATGCTTATTGTATTGGAATGAATTTGAGGTTTGCTTGTCACTCAAAGGAGTATTCAGCTGCTTTCATTCAGCCATGGGAGCAATGAATGAACTATCCGAAACCATTATATGATCTATTAAATCTCATTAATTGTATGTTAAAATATGAAGTGGGAATAGAAGTGTCTCTAGATGTGTTTCTGGACAGGTTCATGGTGAATTAGTTTCCTTTAAATTTTGGGGTTTAAAAAAAAAAGGTATAAAGAAAGTGACATCTCCAGCTTTGCAACTTCTTCCACTTGGGCTCTTTTGGTAAGACCCAGTCTCACCCCCACAGTGTTTGCACAATGTCTTGCACAATGGGGATCTGATCTCAGCTAAAGCAACTGTAATATTAATGCTGAATAATTGTGAAGGCCTGTGCCCTGTATGTGATACTGCACAGATGAACTTCCTGGGGCAAAGAAGAACCGCTCCCATGGTGCGGAGTATGGTGGACTTCACTGGGGGCCTTCACGCTCTTGCTGTAATTGTTTCTTGGGGCATGTAGTGATAGGAGCTGGATCTGTGTACAAAGGGCTGCTTGAAACTTGATAATGGTGGAGCTTTAGGTGTTTAGTTATTACAGATCTATTGTGGACTGTACTTTCTAAAAGTATGCGTAGAACCAGCAAAAACAACTCATGCCTTGTTGTCATTGTTTTTTCCTTTTTTTTTTTGGAGGCTTGTGTTTCAGTTTGAGGGAATAAATAGTTGACAAGATGCTTAATCCTGTCTGTTCGTCCTGGAGCAGGCTGGCAGTTGGGAGAAGGTGTGAGTACAGCTGGCTGATTAGTTTGCAAAGTGACCTACTCAGGATATTAAAAAAATAGCAATTCCCATAAGGACACTTAGCACACACAGTAATGCTGTTACACACCCAAGCTGGTGTGCAGTGAGACCCTGCCTGAGGGCTGTGTTGTAAAAATGTTGCTGTTGAACAGAAATTCAAACAGCAACTGACTCCACAGGTGAAATATAAAATTTCTGTTGACAGTACTCCATTTGGGAGCTTTATAACCATTAGATTCCTTGTTCAAAGTGTTGTAAACAGTGGACCTGAGATACAGGTAAGGTCAGGAGGTAAACAGCAAAGCTGGCTTACTATTCACAATCAGTGAAACTTAAGAAAACAAATTGGATGATTAAATAATGAGCGTAGTTGATAGCGTCTCCAAGAACCAAGAGGTTTTTTAAAATGCGGTCAGGTAGATCATGATATCTCTCTTCCCTCTGGTCTTTATACATTCTTCTGTGCTACCTCTTATCAAAGGCACTTCTTCATTCCTCTGTACATGAAACAATCAACAGTTCATCATTAAACACACTTATCTTGGGGAGCCTTTCAGCAACAATTCATCAAGCAAGGGGGTTTTATAAAAGAAAATGGTATCTGCTGTGCTTCAAGAGAACTCCATCATCTGGTTCATTAGGCTTCTAAACTCTGTTGCCTGCCTAATCTAGGCTTCATAATTCTTGGCACAGAGAGCCTTTCTTTTGACTTAATGGTGTAGACTGAAGGTAATCAGCTGATGAATACCAGGAAATCGTGATTTCCCCTTATTGCAGACTTACACACAGTTCTTATACCAGAGGGTAAGGCATTTATGATTTGTGTGAGCTGGTGGATTGACCAAAAAAGTGTGCACCAAAAAACACTCATGAGAATTGACATGTTCATCATCTCCCTCTTCTCTCCCCCAGGCTGCAGTTTTATCACTTCAAAATAAAGCTGCATAGCATAACTTCACCATTTAAGTCATTGACCTTTTTCCTTGGATGCCAAAGGGATCTATCAAATCCTTGCAGCTCCCACACTCCTTCATGCCTTCAGGTCCTGAGCAGTGATCTTCACGAGCTACTTCTTGCAGAGTTGTATTATACATATCTTCTTAGGGTTGACCATCCCCTGTAGGCTGTTTTTTTGGGACTTGCTTAGGAGCTTGGTTCTTCCTCCTTGATTTGGAGGATTCCTGTTTCTGACAGATTATAATGATTAGCTGGTGTCTGGTTATCTTCTGATACCAACTCTCTCAGCCTGCAGTGGGAGACGACAGATTAGTCATGGTTTGGGAGCTAAGCCCAAATCTTTTAACAGTCTATCACACACTGTGACAAGTGTAGTTTGAATTTCCATTAGAAAAAGTATGGTGCCCTTTCTCAGTTTCTTGGGTGAAGCAAATATGACTTCCCCCCCACCCCCCATGTCAGAATATGCCACAAATTTCCATGGAAAACTTTCTAATACAAGTAAATAGTTGATAAGTCTTAAAATCTGCATTAAGAAAACATGCTATGATTTTTGCTTTGAAGTATTTAGTTGCTTTTAGCTGATTACATGCCTTTTATATTTTCAAGGGACTATGTAAACAATTTTGAAATTTCGTAACAGGGTTTTTGTGCATCATTATTTCTTTAATGAGACTTTCATATGATATCACCATCCAGTGGTGGAAGCTGCTTAGAGTGTGCCTGATCTTAATAGGTGCTGTCAGAGTTATTCTGAAAATGGTGACTGACAGGGCTACTGACAGGGCTCTGCTCTGAACCAACCTGTCTTAGAGATTCTAGTAGGTTTTTGAAAAAAACAGAAGAAAAAGACAATTCATATTCTAGCAAAATGGTTTAACAGAGAGGCTAATGCCGATAGCCTGTCGTAAGGGCTGATATGATGGAAAACAGTGTGGGTTCACCAGCTGATGGTGTGACAGACAGCACATTTTTCTATCTTCAGTGAAGCAATTGCAAAATTGCAAAAACAAATACAAGTGACTGGAGCCATGAAAAGTGGAGCTGCTGCTTCAGATGTACGTTTCAAATAGCTTTAGCACTTAACGTAGCCAGCGCCAGCTATTGCTGGACAAGGGGACAGAATGACATCTGGTGATCAGTGCCGCTTTGTCACTGCCATGCACCCTTTCTCCTGGTCGCTTTCCTTATTCTGGAGACCAGGCAGGGTGGCAGCCTCTGTCACTGGAGGATGTTGTGATGCCGAGCTGGTTCTCTAGTACTCGTACTAGGAGCTGGACGTGGCACAGAGCAGCTATCCCATGTGCCAATCTGTCTTGTTGCTTGAGTTACAGAAGGCAAATATGCCACAGATGATCTCGGTCAAGTAAGTTACAAAGTACTTGCCCCCTCAAAAGTAGCTCTTTAATGAAGACGAGGTTCAGATAGCCAAAGATTTTGAATATCGAGCAAGTCTTGTTTTGGAAGAGTGCATTCAGACTTGTTCCCTCTTTGCAATCTATGACATGGCTATACGGGCCCTTTCCCTTTTATTTTATTCTACAGATGTTGAATTAGCTTTTACGTGGATAGTATTAAATAGCGTCAGAAAACCTGCTTAAGAGATGCCAAGATGATACAAGATAGACTAGGATAAGAGGAATATGACATTCTTAGGAGAGAAAAAAACATGGTCAGGAAGACAGCAAACGCGTTAGCATTCAGAGAAATATAAGCAGTGTGTAGAAGAGCTGAAACTTTGGGAGTTGTTTTTCTTTACATTAAAAAACAAATCTGACATGAATGATATTGAAAGAGGAGGGTATGTTCATGTGATAGAAATGTGTTATTCAAGAAGAGGATGTGTGAAAAAGAACAGTGCAAAAAAACACTGGCTGGTGTGCTGTGCGTGGATCTTCTAGGGGAGTAAAACAGCGTAAGCTGCAAACCTCTGAATGTTTTGGAAAGTGTCTGAAGCTCTTTCTCTCCCTCTTTGTAACTGTGTGCTATCAAATTGCCGCTGCATGCCAAGGAACTGGTACTGATCAGGATCAATTTTATGTAAATCGTTTGGGAAAGGGGGGAGCCACATTTTGTGGTTAAACAGATATCCCATGGGATAACCTTGGAATCACCGTAAAATCTTTTCATTTTAAAATATCACTGTTGCAGAGTCCAAAGTATATTTTTCTGGGTTTATTCCCAAATTGAAACATTTTTGATGAAAAGTTGGATGTCTCTTAGCAAAGATTTCGCATTTGCTTTTGGTTACGGTGGGTGGGAGAAATTGGTGGTGGTATTTGTCTGCCAACTCCTGTTTAGCTGTGTACGATGAAGATGATGACACAGCTTTGACTGCTTCGTTTTCACTGAATACTAAAGGTTGAATAAGTTTAATTGGAGGAAAAAGCAAACACATTGACTATTTAGAGCAGAATATTATACTTGTCTCTGGTTTTTGACAGTTCAAACTGTCAAAATTTTCCCCTCTTGCAGCTGTGCCCATCTCATTCTCAGAGCTCTCCCTGCCTTTCACCAAAATTAAGAGAAGTAAAACAGTTAAAAAAAAAAAAAGTACAATTCAAAAAGTATGAATCTCTGATTTTATTCTTGAAATAGGCTTTTTGTCATTTAAATTAGTGCTTATTGTTCCTAACATACACCTAGGCTAAGTAGGTTGCCCATGCAAATGCATGGAAGAATTGCTTGCGGAAATGAGAAACACATGAGCCCAGCGTGTTACAAAAATCTTTGAACTATGTGGAGACACTGGCTTTTTTATTATCACAGTGCTAAGGCAGTAACATCTCAGCCACTGGAATTTCAGTGACATGGCCAGATACCTTTCTTGCTTTTCCTGGCTCACTCTTCCTTCATACCTCTGCTATTTTTCTTGAGGGGCAGAACGTAGATTCTAGGGTGTCATTTACTCTAGCAACTAATCTTGGTGCAGTTTCTAATATAAGCTGCAGCTAATTGCATATATTTTGTCTTCACAGCAATTTCCGATTCTTGATGATTGCTTTAGCCTATGCTATACCACTGGGTGTTTTCTCTGGCTGGTCTGGTGTTCTGGATTTGATATTAACGCCAGTTCATGTAAGCCAAGTAAGTATCTCCTGACTGATAATCAGCAGCTATTTTGTAAGTGGCATGTTTTTATTTTGCACTGGCATATAATTTTATCGGGTTTTTGTGTTTAAGCTGCTATTAATCCATATGGACCACTTTTCTCCTGAAATTTTAAGCAAAATAAACTGTAGCTTTTGCATCCCAAACTGTAATGATTCTCCTTGCTGGCTCTCTACCAGTGGTATTTCCAGAACGATACCCACCTTTTGACAAGAAGGAGGAGGCAGGTAAACAAAGGGGTGTATTGTTGGCTGCTGCACCTTTAGTAAAAAACCAAAAGTTTTTACCAAGTGGAAAAGATGAAGTGAGAAGAGGATTTCTAAGCTTTTGATAGAGTGTTATTAAAATCCAGAGGACATTACTCAGATTCTATAAAGAGAGGGCACATTTAGGGCATAGGCTACTTAGTCATACTTCCTTTTAGTGAATTTATTTCCTTTTGGATATCCTAGAAAAAGTCTTGCCCTTCAGGGGCCTGTTGCTAGCAGTTTGCAGCTCCTGCATACTGTTTGTTTTGAAAGCAACATCTTACCATCTTATTTTCTCAGCTTTAACATATTTCTCTATGTTATGTTTTGTTTTGTTTGTGTTTTTTTCCTGTCAGGTAGATGCAGGCTGGATTGGATTTTGGTCTATAGTTGGAGGTTGTGTTGTTGGCATAGCAATGGCAAGGTAGGAATAATTACATGTCCTTCTCCATTTCTTCAACTGTGATTGACATTTAGCTTATCCTCTTAATAGCATAACTTGTTTTCTCTCAACTTCTAGAAACTTGAAATGGAAAATACATTCTGGGGTTATGATGTGTTTCTTGTAGAGCAATAATTTGTATATTCCATGTTAGTGGTTGTTGGGGGTTGAGAACCCCACATGTGTATACCTCAATTTGGCAGGTCATACTGTTACTCCTGACAAGTGCTTCCTGTATGCTTCTTTTAAACACAGTTCTTGCGAATGCGGCTGCCTGGTATGAAGGAGAACCCGTTGTAGCACATTTGGAAAGCATTGAAGAAATTAGTCTGTCTCCTTCCATCAACGCTTTTGGGCATATTGATGCCCAAGGGGATATTGGAAGTGTAGCACAGACAACCTACCCACAATAACGTCACATTCCTCCACAAAGAAATTAGTCTGGGCCCATTTTGGCTGGGTTCCTATATGGCCTAACTATTTTTTGCTGTACTGCTATGGGCTACAGTGTGGGTGTACCCACACTTTTTATATATCCAAACACAGTCCTCTCTGGCCATCATGAATGCTGATGACACGGAGTGTGGAAAAGCAAGAGATGGACTGTCTTTCCAAATGGCTGCTGCTTTTTCTTCATTGAGACTCCCTTTAAAAAAAGGCGGTGGGGGGTAGGGGGAGAAAAAGTCTTTCAGGAGGTACTTGAACAGTGAGTTTATAAAACTGATTAAAACCAATCGCATGTTCCCCTTGCATCATGATATCTGGCTTCTCTATGTCCACTCTTCAGACTCCAGTTCTGCAATGAGTTTAGCACAAGTTCAGGGGTCTGTTATTGTTGCAGTCATTGTGGGATTGTGGACCCAGAGAGGCATCTTTTTAGGACAGAAATTGAACCTCTCTTTTTTTTTTTTTCTTTTTTCCCCCCCCCACTTGCTGTGCATCACCAGAGTACACAATGCATAAAGAAATGTGAGGTTTCTCATCCTGACATTTTGCAGGCTGCCTAGCAACTGCAACAGAGGGAGAGGAAAAAACTCCTGACCTAGGGAAAAGAAACAAGCGCTTCCCTCCCATCTGTTCCAGATGCAGGCCAAAGGATTTAATCTATTGCAACAAAGTTCCTCTAAAAAGAGTTGCTTTTGATTACCTAATTTTAGATACAAAGTTTTCTCTCTTGGAGAAGTAGATGTTTAAAACCAACTGCTGTAAATGACACAGGTGCTGTAGCAGATTACATGCTGAAGCAGGTGGAGTGCCAGTTTAATCTTTTCCATCATGAGTTAATCTCTGGCATATTTGCAACATTTCAATAGTAGAGGGGCACCCTTAGCAGCTCACTTAACTTTGTTAGGAGAGAATCTGCTGACTCAATGCCAACATGCAAATCTCAATCTTTATGGTAAATTAATTTATTTAATATATTGCCTGGGTTAAGTTTCAGGAAATGCTGACAGTCTCTTTAACTGCTTCAAAATTGATTTCAAACCTTGTTGAATACCAGTATTTTGTAGCATTCAGAGCTTTGCTTTTGAGTAAATTAAAAAGATACCAACAGTCTGTCTCCAAATATGTCTTTCTAACTTGGGCGATACACAGTTCAAATGGGAGGGTTTGCATACAGAAAGGGAGGGAGGAGGTGATTTGTCACTCCTGATGGATGACTCTCCCTCCTAGGCCTATTCAGCATTTATCTGTGTAGGGTTGAATCAATGACGAGTCTGACTGTAATCTGCTGAAAGTTGTAATTAGGAAAATTAAGTAATGATTCTTGTCAAGGCTGACAAGTTGATGTATTTCAGTGTCAGAACTGTGACTTGCCAAGCAAGCAGCTCTCTCAACCACCTCTTAAGAAGCTGTTGGGTTTTGGGGGTTTTTTTTCCCTTTTTTTTTTTTTCTTTCTGCTAATTTACCAAAGCAAAATTGGTGCGGTTTAGGAATTTGTTCCTTCCATTTTTGTTAAGCAGATTCTACCATTTAGAACCGTAACAACCTGAGCATTGGAGCATTTGGTCCTGCATGTCACAATAGGTGTTAAATCATTCATATTTAAAGTAATGCCCAGTTTGGAAAATTGTTTATCTATCTCATTTTCAAAATGGTGCAAGTTTTTCTCAGCACAATACATAAATCCTCATGCTCTCCACCCACTGCTGTCCTGCAAGCCATGAACTTATATATGTTTAGCTAATTTGTGTGATGCATTTTTATAATTGAAAAGCCTTGGGCTATTTTGGGCAGCTGGCAGGTGCTGTACCCTTTGCTGGCAGCTTTCAAACGATACTGGTTTGAAGAAAAGCAGTGTCAAAGAGCAACATTCATATCATTGTATAGGAACATAAGTCTATTCCCTTTTCTCACAATTTTTGGTTTTTGCCACATTTGCTAATGATCATAGACATTTCTGAGGTTTTGTCCTCCACAGCTCAGTTTTTCTTCCTGCTTTTAACCTGCAGTGTAGTCAAAATGCTGAAACTTTATGACATGGTGATAATTTCCTTAGCAACAGCGTTGTCAGCAATGCAGGTTTGTGATTTTAACTGTAGGATTCAGCCTAGGGCTGGATTTGCTGGGTTGCAGGAGACTGTTGCCAGCACTCGGCTCAGAGGTCTGTGTCTGGGTAAGTATCCACACCTTCTCTCCTGGTGTGCCTACTTTTTAGCATCTGCAGACATCCCCTTACATGCTAGATGATGTAGAGGGATTTAAACAGAACAGAGGGTTTTGAAAGCAGTTACTGGGGTCAGAGGATAAAAATAATTTCTCTCAAGTATTCTGAAGAGTAGACCAGATTTACAGTTGTCTTTATTCTCCTGTAACCAGACAGGAAGCAGAAGTCCCTCGATTACCAAGTTCAGGCTAGTTTGCTATGTCATTTTTTCCAATTATTTCTGTTGCTGGCTGACTTCAGTAGCTGCATAAACCTTTAAGTTTGTATTTGACCCTTCTGGAGTCCTGTGATATCTGAGAGCTCCTTGGAGCACACTGCTACCACTGATAACCAAACCAGGATCTTTGTGTCAAAGAGAGTTGCAGCTGTTCAGTAAAGTTAGATATTTGCTCCACTTAACTATCTTGAATGGTTTAGTTGCATATCATCCTTCCATCCCCTCATATCCCTGGTGGTAGGACAGAGACAGAGGACACCCTAGAGATCCCTTCCAGATCCGTTTTCTGTGAATGTCCCTTCCTGAAGACTGATGCTTCTCTCACTGTGTTTCATTAGACGGGATATTTGTAACTGCTGTTGCCCCTAAGGAGACAGAATAGTGATGTTGTCTGCTGGCAGGCAAAGCAAGGAGTCTCTCTGGAAGAAGCCAAAAGTTAACACTTTGAGATGCATCTGAGAAGCTTTTAAAATTGCTGATTTTGACCCCAGTGATCCCAAAGAATAATTAAAGAAACTGGCAAACCACTGAGAAGAGGTGATCCCGATTGCTGGATTTGGATTGTCAGGAAAAAACAACAGTAGCAGCTAACCTCTGACTATTGGAGATTAATGTATAAGCCACTTGAACACTGCAGTCATAAACTTTTAAGATTATATGCAGCATTGATCTTCCGCTACTGCTTATTGAATTACTCACTGCTAAATTCAATGTGGAATTAAAGCACAGGGAGAATCAAAATAAGAGAAAAGAAGTGGGGGTTTTTGTTGTTTATTTTGATTGCATTACTTGTACATCTCTTACAGTATATGAGGAGCTGAGGTTCTTAGCTCTCAAAATGTTTGTAGCATTATCTGTTTTATCAAGTAAGCTATAAGGTATCTGCCTGTAAAGTGGTCTTTGTCAGGGCAGAGAAGGCAGTTAGCTGACAGACAGATTTCAACATGGAACAACCTGAGTGGATTGTGCTGCCAATTGGCCTAATCAAGATAGGAGGCTATGAGGGCAGAAGACATTTTTTAGAAACACATACCTAACCTGTCTGGCCCAAAATCGCATCTCCTAAGCAGGACATTATAGAATATTACTGGTGGATAAATGACATTGCCTTTTCTAATATATCTTTTTTCAGTAGCTGTGTTGAAATCCCTTTTGAAAAGAGCAGTTGCACTGATAATTGTGCCATGTGAGTGCTGCTCAAATGCATTATGTCTCCTTGAAAGAAGAAGAAAAAAAGATGAAAAGAAGCAATTGTACCATCAGGTGGTACAAAGATCATATTTCCCTTGGTATAACAGCCACACTGCCCAAGGACTTGTGGGGCTGTCCTCCCCCAGACTGTCAGTGGGGCATGTGTAGGAGAGGAGTGGCACTAAACTCCTGGTTTCTGGAACATTTCAACCCAAAACAGCCACTGGCAGAGTGATCGCCTGTGTAAAGAGTTCCTCCTTTGCCTGAGCCACCAAGAGCTTGATTGCCAATGCATCCGAGGGTTCAGAAGCTGTTCCTTGTCATCTTCGATCTAGGGATTCTGGTATTTGGAGTTTGTCATTTCCCACAGGAATGAATCTTGACACTTAACTATGTCTTGAATGAAATGCAGCAGCCTCCTCATATGCTAATTGAGTGGTGTGTCTGCCAAGGGAGACTGGCAAATGCTGACAAAACAGCGATGTAAGTAGTGGTGTGATGTTGTGTCCAACAAATGCAGAAGAAAAAAAAAACCCTTCCTGTATACCAAGTGTTTTCACTTAATGCCTTGAGAATTGTTCTGGTTTGGTTGTTATTTTGTGACAGCTGAAAAATCCATGGCTCTTCAGCTTGACAGCTAGAAATATCACCATTCTATAAAAATGCCTTTTTTTCTATTTCTGAAAATGAAAAATGATTTTTAAATTGTTTCTATAGTCTCCAGAATGTTTAATGAGAATATACTGAATTAATTGTCAAGCATCACATTTAACTAATATGAAAATTGCATTTGTGCTGTTCTGATCTATGCTTTTATTTTAGATTTGCAGATTTTATCAGGGGCATGCTGAAGTTTATACTGCTGCTGCTTTTGTCCGGAGCAACATTAGCATCAACCTGGTTCACTCTCACCTGTCTAACTAGTGTCACTCATCTGCCTTTAACCACAGGTATCAACAATGATTTTAATTCCTGTTATTTATAATTGGGATTGCATGCAAATATTTGCAGTCTTAAATTAATTACATTATAACCTGGTTTGGTATCTTTAGTAATACAGTAATTTTACCAAGACAAAAAAAATGTTTAGAAAACCTGTTGAATCTGAAATATCTTTACCAGCTTTGAATAACTTCATAAAAAGATTAAAAATAATGAAACTCAATAATAAGAACCCAGAATATGCATTTGAAATTGATTTTGGGAATGACCGTTTTTCTATTTTGAGTGTTTTGGAATAACAGAGGTGAGAAATAAACCAAGAAAAATCAGATGAATGGGAGTAGCCTTGCGTCTAAAAATCAGTGACATGTCTGGGAATTTAGGGTTTTGAAACTTACATTAATTATTGGAAACATGTGGTGCAGTTCAAACCAAGGTGACCCATAGTATTTTCAGCCATCTAAATCTATCCCTGCACTGTGCTGTCCTCTTTTTTTGCACCTGCATGCAGGTTCAGGGAACTGTTCCAGCCCAAAATTAACTCAGCCTGTGCCTCAAAAAGATGGGGATAAAAGCTATTGGCAGGAGTGGGGGAAAAGCTCAGAGGTCTACTCAAGCTGCCAGCAAGCTGTACCCTACTTGCAAATTAGCACTGCTTAGTCCTTCAAAACCTGTCCTTCACCTTACTATCTGTACCAAAGGATTGATCCACCCATGATTCCAAGACCTTCAACAGAGTAATGATTTACAGTAAAACCAAGCCATCGAGATTTTAAAAAATATTTATTTATTGAAGAATTCTGTAAATCCATTTTAAATAAAGCGCCATCTTTGTTATAGGCAAGTTTATGCATTATAGGAGAAATGAAAATTGTTTTTTTCCCATTTTTAATAAAGAGTTTGGTGTGAAGAGTAGTATATAAAGTACTGGTTTACTCAAATTAACTTTGAGTTTCAGTAAGTGTCCTTGGTGCGTTGCATATGTCACAACTGTAAACTAAAGTGGGTACAGCAAATTGAAATACATGATCAATTCAGGAGAAACACCATCTGGATGGATAGGTCAAATTTGTGATTTATCTTGAGATTTTTTTAAAAAAAATCTGCTTAAATAAAACACAATTTAATCAATAAACAAATCGAATTTCATGGTGGCTATTGTCATACGAAATGACTACACTTTTCCAACAAATCTAAAATAAATGCAATAAAAGCTTATTTCTTGTGCTTGCCTGCTTCATCGCTACAAGCCTGCACTAATGTAAATTTTTACAGTAGCTCTATCCTCTGAATTGATGCAACAAGCCAAACACATAAATGTCCCTTCAAGTCTATGCATAAGAATGAAGCGAAGAGGTTTCAAGAGGTGAAAGTCATTATGTGTGCATTCACCAATGATCCAAAACAAAACTGATGGAGCTCTGTCTCTGATTTTATTTTACTTTTTTGTAAAGAACTCAGCATGCAACATAGGTTCTAGAAGAATTCTTACCTGTTTATAGCATATAGGTGCATTATGGTGTTTTTTTAGAAAGGTGATCCACTGGCAGGACATAAAAGTATGTAAGGTATTTGAGGTTTGATATAAAGTATCCTAAACTAGCATCCCTTGATAAAAATTTAGGGATTGGATTGTTCTTTTCATGCAGTTATTGTTTCTTTTAAAATGGATGATTCCTTAGATTGAGTTGTAAATTAAATTTTAGAGTTTTCTGTCTGTGCTGTTCTTATATATGTCACTGTAAATGTTGAACCCTTTTCTATAAAACACAAGCTTGTTTTGAATAGAAATGCCAGCAATATGGTGCATTCCTCAAAAAAAGGCAATCTTAAGCATCAGGGCCCAATGTGCAGCCACCAAATAAGATCTCTTTTTTCTTCTGTGGCATAATGTTTAAACTTCATAGATAGGCGGGGGCAGGAGGGGTTCATATCAGCCTTTTCTCATTAAAGTTCATATAAAATAAATGCAATGCGCCCATTCAATTTAGATCCTTGTACACAGAAAAACAGTGGTATATCTTTATGAAATATGCTGTTATGGATGAAAACACACAAGCTATTTAAGCTAATTTATAGGACTTCATGCTAGATTATTCCTCAATGTAATGATGCAATATGATGATGACCTCCACATTCCACAGTAATTGGGAGAAATGGTACATTTGAATTGATTTGGATGAATTTTTTTTCCTTCTTTTAATTAAAAGTTTGAGATGTAGAGTATATCAAAGTATAAATGTAGGTCAGATGCAGGCCATTGGCTGGCAGCTTTGGGAAGTGATTTGAGATAGCTGGTTAGGGTGAAAGTCACTCTGCGTACTCAGTGGACCAGTGTTGACAGTGGACTTCCAGGTAGTTATGCTCTGTGTGTATTTGTAGAGCTGGAAGATACACAGAACAAAAGCATTGTGGGTTTTTTCTTTTGTTTTTTGGTTTGGGGTTGGTTTTTTTTTTTTTAAAGAAGTGGTCCATGTAATGCTTTATATCCCAGAGCATCCTTGCAGACATCACTGAACACTTGCTGCAAAGCAGGGATTGTTGTGCTCTTGAGGGCAACAGGATTTGATGTTGCTAGAAAGCTAATAGGCTCTCCATCTTCTTTGTGTCCTGGTGACCTCCATGGGTGCAGGGCCCAGCCTGCTCTCTCACCACGGGCTGCAGGGGGTCTCTGCTCTGGTGCACCTACCCCCCTCCCTCCTCCTTTGTTCCACTGACCTGGGTGTTTGCAGAGGTGTCGCCCTCACAACTCTAACTCCTCCTCCCAGGTTCCCCTTCTTAAATGCATTATCACTATTTGTCTTGGCCTTGGCCAGAGGTGGGTCTGACTTGGAGCCGGGGAAGCTCCAAGAAGCTTCTCACAGGGGCCACCGCTGTAGCCCCCTCCCCTGCTACCAAAAACCCTGCCACACACAAACCTAGCACACTGGCCCAGGTGTTAAGGCAGGCTTAACCCTAGAGATAAAGGCTGGTTGGAGAACATGGTCATTCGCTTCATCTCACCTGACAGCTGCTTGATCCACAAGTGAAGTTTGCATCCATAGGTGGACCTTGCCAGTGGTTCCCCCAGGCCCAAAAATAGTCTTTAGCATGTGGATATTGTGTGGCATACATGCCCGTTCCCCTCTTCTGAAAACCCCCTGCCTGTCTCTCACCTGGTCTCCAGAGTAAGCACTCAGATGGGAATGTTCACATGCAAGTAGGCTTCTGAAATGCTAAAAAGATGAGAGAGTTTGGCCAATTACTCACCCTAAAGGAAATGGAAGAAAATCTCCAAAGACTCATTTTAATATACAAACAACCAACTCTCCTCTTTTAATCAGTATTCTTTGTAGCAGTTATAGTAGTGTCTGGTTTAAATATTGGGGGAGGAATTGTATTTGAAAAAATGGTCACAGCAAAATGTTTTTCCTGCACTTGTTTGTGTAATATTCTCCTAATTCCTTGTAAATAGGCACGACATCATCTAAAGATATTTCCTACAAAATGTAATTACTTAGAATGGGGACCTTTAATGCAGATATTAAAAATCAATGACTGCTTTGTGTTTTCTTTAAATGATGCTGTTTGGCATTGTTTGTATTGTGTAATGCCTGCATTGCTCTGCATTATTGCCACAGAGCAAGGCAAGTTTTCTGTCACTTGCTGACTTCTTAATATATCTCCAAAAGATTTTATAAAAAGTGTATTTGGAGTCATGTGTATGAATTTTCCACACTGCCAGTGTGGAAAAAAAAGAAAGCAAGGCAATAATCATATAGTGCCATCATAGCTACTATATCATCTGTCTAAAACAGCTCTCATCAGCTAATCACAGTTCTTAAAAACCCTTGATTCTGGAATTGGTTTACATTTTAAGCAAGCTTGAATTTTCTTTTAAGAAATTTTAATTTTAATGTATATTATTTGCATTTTCCAGCAAGTTTCAAAGACAATTTAATGTACACATTGAGCATTAAAATAGTTTTCTCCATTGAATTCCCAATGCAGCTGCTGATCTGTTTCTCTGTGCCAAGTTCATTGTTAGTTTGCTTTGTACTGAACTTCATTATGTGAATTTATGTACAATGGGATACTGTGACCCAAAATAATTGTGTAAGGCATTGTAATGCCAGTTTCAGTATCTTGCCACTTTGTATTGCTGGTAGTATCTCTGGATACAAATACTAGCATTTTCCAAAAATTGATATGCAATGCTAGTTGCTTGCAGCTCAGTTTGAATGTTTTCAGCATAGCATATCAAGAATATTCTAATATTTATAAGCACATTCAGCAGAATTTTGCTTTACAAAATCTATTCTAGTGCTGCATGGCAGATACTCTGAATACGATGGCAACTCCATGAGTTGATGAATATGTTTAGGTTAAGCGGTCTATACTTTATTTTTCAGGTTCAACAGATTGAAGATTATAAACACATCTGTCTCCCTGTCCTCATCTACAAAGCACAGTATTGAAAAAGAGAGATGTTAATTATTTAATACTGATTGTTTTAGTCTTTGAGTTTAATTTCTTTACTATAAACAAGATGTGCTTGATAAATATAAGGCAGGGGGACCCAGAGAATAAAACAGTGACCTGAAAACATTTATTTCTCTAGCTTCAGCATTAACCTGCTTATGGCTGTGGGCAAATCATTACCCACACTCCTGCTGTGCTTTTCCCACTCATAAGATGGGAATAATGACATTTGTCTTCCTGAAGGCTTCTGTAAATCCACAGATAGAAGACTGCTTAAAGAAAAACTCATTTAAGGGTTTTATTTAAAAACAGTTTAAAACACCAGTGTTAAATAGTGTACAATGCTTGAAATTTGGGAGGAGCATTTCAGGGATGAATATCTATAAATCTGTCCATTTTAAATACCTATCAATAGCAAGCCTCAAATATTGTATGATTACCAGCACCTCACCCACCCCACCCCACCCCCCTTTCTTTTTTTTTTGGAGGCTCACTCAGTAATTTCTTTGCATTTTAGTTCTCCAGAGTGAGTGCTCTGCTTTCAAAGTGAGTTCCACTTGCTTTTCTCTTGGGAAGTATATAGAACAAATCCAATTTGATCAGATTTTTGGTTACTTTCATAACTATATCATGAGATAAGAATTTGATCAGTGCATGCTGGGATGGAAATCCAGGCAATGAAACATACTGATGTTATAAACGTGCACTACAGGGACATCCTTCTTCTATTGTGTTTTTTGTTCCTATAAATGAATTACAGTAAAATTTACTATCTTACCTTGAGGGAGTCACATTTCTTATGGAAAAATTAAGGGTGACTTCTTCCATTACTATTCTTACCATGGCCAGTAGCAAGAATTAAATTATAGGAAAGTTTCATTCCACTTTAACAGACTTTAGAGAGTTTAGTAGGAACTAACTTTGAATTGTTCAGCTCATTCATGGGGATACTAAAGTACTAAAGTCAACGAAACATGCATCCACATGAGACATTATCCTTTCAGTTTGGCATTTGGGATACTGTTATAATGAGTAATAACAAAATGCCCAAGATCTCCGTAGGTTTTGATTTAAATTGTATGCTGCACCCAAGAGAACATATTCAGTTGTATTTACTTTCCTGTTTATCCATATGAAATTTGTGTGAGTCTTGGCTCAGTTTGTCTGAGAACTGTTACAAAATGTACAGAGTTCAAGAGTTTCTGGCAGAAGACTTTGGAAGAAGATACTGTACCACCTGCTTGCACTTGATACTACTTCGGAGTATCTGCATTTCCTTTGTAAATTTATCTGCAAAATACTTTTGCTTTTTGAAGAAATGGTAATATTTCATATTCTTTGTTAAATATGAGCCAAAATGTACGTGCCAAAGGGTTGATAAGAACTGTTTACATCAGTGGAGGTCCTTCCATTAATTTCAGTTGAGTTTGGATTGGGCTCTGTAGTTAGGCATTTAGTGATGGTATAATTTAAGAGTAAATTGCTAAACATGTTGCAGAACATCCTGGGAAGTTCTGGGAACTTGTTTGGATGTCAGAGATACTTGAGACTCCTTCTGCTGTGTTGCAAACTCATCTGGGGACACCCAGTGCACGCTGTTATTTAAATCACATCCCTGTTTGAATTCCTTTTTTTTTTCTTTTCCTAATTATTTTTTATTTTTAATTGGTATAAAGCTTTTGCCACAGCTTGTGGCTGGGAGGAGAGAAACGCTGCTTCTGGGATATGGGTGTGTATTTGCCGTCCGGTAGATGAAGACTTGCAGGGGATAAAGAGGAGGAACCTTCCTTCTTACTGCTTTTTCTCCTTTTTGTGCCAAGCCACTGTATCACCCTCAGTCCCCAGTTCGTACCTTGCTTCATCTAACTGGTAACATCTCTAGTGCTATTATCAAGGCACATTTCATTCCTTGTTTCCTTCCTAGCCAGGAGGAGAATGAGCGCTGAGGGAATAGCATGGGTTGCCTCACACCTCAAGCATGAACATGACATGACAAAGCCTAGCTTGAGCCTCCTGCTGCGACAGCTCCAGGCCAATTCTCCGAAGCAGCTGTGCTTCAGATGGGTGTTTTGCCTTTCCTGATCTTTTTGCAGTGGCCAACCTGAGAAATAGCTGCTTAATTCACACAAACATCTTTAAAACATGACATTAATCAAAATAGTTTAAAGAAACCCAGCCCAGTTCCATTACTTATTGATGTCCACAGCTGCCACTGTCTCAGGTACATAAGTTTGCACATAGATTGATAGGCAGTTAATTCTTTTTCCTAAGAAAAAGGGATCCTTTTTTACACTAATAGCATGACACGCTTCCCTGGTGTATGCCTATCCAAGCTAGTTGTTTGTCCTTGTTAGGCTTTAGGACATAATATTACCTTCTTGGTAAATCATCTCTTTTTCTTTTGCTTTTTTGTCAGCACTTGCATATCCTTACATTCATTTCCAATGACTGTCATCAAGATTGTCTTAATTGAAAAAACATTTGCTGTAACTTGAGCAGCTGTTCTTCTACAGTATAAAATCATGGTAATTGTTTGTGTTTGTTCAATGCAAGGTCGCTGTAATGGAAAGTAAATGGTCTCCGTTAATAGGTGGTATTCTCCCTGCTACAGTATCTTGTTGCCCATGAGCTGGAATATGAGGTGTGCTATTTAGTGTGCGAAATAAAAGGTAAAACTGCTTTTGAACTCTTATTTGACTTCTTCCTAGAACTTATTTTTCTAAAACTGCGTATTTTATCTTTGACTTTCTGTCTAGTTGACCAGTTGGATTTATAACTTAATTGCCAAGTTAACTGAGTAAGCCTATTTGTATAGCACTCAGGAAGACCCTGGATGATTTACAGAAACATGAAATAAAAGGTATTTTCCCATCGCTACAATATGTACCCATTAAGGGAGTTTTTCAGATATGTACAGCTTCATTTTCAGAGCTTCTTTTTGTGGTTTACCAGTTAAAAGCTGTCATTTCCATTAGAAGTTAGAACTTAAATTGGCATCTACTGGATGCTACATTCTGCCTGTCCTTTTGCCTTGACATTTCTGCTTATTAATTCCAAATATGTGTGTTCATATATGTAGACCTTATTTTATAAGTATTACCTGTGATCTCAGCTGAGGTGTTGTCATTCGTATTCAACTAGCAGTTTTTGGCCTGCACACATGAAGCAGGTAATACTTTGGGGAAAACCAAAAAGTAATGCTAAAGCTGCTTTGCTCATGGTAGCGTAGAAGTGAGAGGTGTGTGCTGGTGGGTGCATTTGCATGACTGAAGCAACTTAATATGTGATGAGCAATGATGTAATTCAACTAGTATACTTTATCAAATTTATTTTGAAGGGTTCTGGTTTTTTTATGAAAACTTTGGCCCCTACTGTATTGACTAAGATTTGAGGTCCTGATCTTTTAAATGCCTCTTAATCTTAGATGCATATTTTTGCCTTCATCTCAAGTGAATCTAAATTTCTGGAAATTACACATCTAGAGATTGTCTCTATTTAGAAGCCCATGATTCCCCTTTCCTGGCTGTTGCTCTTTATGGAAGAGGTTGCAGTCCTCCTGCAGAGGTATTGCCTCTGGCACTCTCTGTATGTAGCTCCACGTCTGATGGTGCTATCGTGGCTTTCAGCAGCTTCATGACTATTTCCACTGTTTGAGTTTCTGATACAGCGTTCCAGCTGGCTACCACCTTCTTTTCTTTGGAGATAGTTCTGAAAATGCTCTCTAGAAGTTACAAGTAGTTATCTATAGATATCTTCATTTGAGTGTAATGAGGGGTAGATGTTAATTTGTCTTAAGAGATTCTTCTATTTCATTTACGCATTGGTTTCTGAAGCCAACACAAAAATTTCAAATAGCTGAATGTGTTCAGATTTGCTGGCTACACCTGGTAGCAGTTAGAGACAGTTAGAGCAATATGCAGTGGTGTTTGAGGTAAACAGGAGTTCAAAGAGAGGTTCATGAAATTTTAAATAGTGGTGAGGACTTGCAGCAAAAATCTATGGATCTTGTAACTAGGGAATCAGTTCTTCAGTGTTAGCTAGAAGAGCACATTAGGAAGAGCATCCTAATACTGTCTTGGTTTTTTTTCCTTTCTCTCTGAAAACTCTTAAACATACCCTGCATCAATTTCTTTGACTTTTATTCTGCAGTTTATAATAAGAAAATTTGAGAGTTGGAAAAGTTACCAGGATTTATTAGTTCTTTTTTCCTTTATTTTTTTTCTTAACAACTCAGAACATTCTGGTGTATTAAAACAAAGTGGGGGCCAGCAGTCCCTCCTGAAGTCATGCCATCTATATCATCTTTCTGGCTGGGACTTCTATCCTCTTTTTCCTGTCCAGGCAAATCCTCTGTAGAGAAAGAAATATGTCTTTGTGCCTTGGAAGCAAACCACATCAAACAGAGGACCTGATAGATAGCCCTTTCTGCTTCTTAATGCCTTTATCTCTTACATGATTCTTCATATTTTAAGAAACAGTGATTTTTAAAATATTTTTTTTAAGCTGGAAGTTTCCTGCTTCCAGTTTCTCAATTGAAAGCTTGAGCAGTGCTTAACAGAATATGAAGCAGAGCTGTTTCAATTCTTCCTTTCCAAGACAGAAGAATGTAAATTAAACTGAAAATGCAGTTTCTATTTTATATAAACATATATATCTATATGAAAAAAAGTTGTCTTAAGGATTTTGTAGCATACTGCAGTGAAAAGATGTTATAAATAATTTCCCTATGACTTGGTAACACTTTTGTATCTGAAAAATTTTTCTTCATGTTTTTTTGTCATTTCGGTGGAAACTTCAGAAATTATTCCAGACTTTTCTTTTTTTTCCTAAGCCTTCTAATTGTTTCCTTATACTTCTACTTGTCAGTAACTTCAGGTTGTTGAGGCTATAGGTCAGGAAATCTTCCCCTTCCCAAGACAGAACTCAGCAAAGACCTATTTACATTTCTAAATAGGTACTAAATTCTTCTGAAGTTTTCTTTTTTTTCAGCAATAGATATAATAGGTTTATTAATAGATAATATAGGTATATTAAACATCTATATTAAGATATTAAGCACTGTAAAGTATTTGGCAGTGTCAGAAATTGTAGAACAAAATATCCGAGGCTACTGAAGGAAGGTCTGTGTTCTTCTGTTGATTTGTCCAAGAAAAGCAATTTGTTGTACAGTGGTGAATAATCTGCTTTATCAAATATGTCCCATTCCTGCGAGGCGCTTCATGCCCTTCATTTCCTTTTGAAGCCAAAAGGGATTCAATGTGTTGCAGCTCAGGCTGTGCTGAATACTGATGTCTTGATATCTGGTAGATCATTAGTATTTATTTGTAAAATAGAAGCAAAATGAGTTTTGACCTTTAGAGCTAAGTCAAAAGGTTAATCCATGTCCATTTCCAATTTGATGCATTAATTGCTCCATTTCCTAATTGTGTGTAGGACAATAGTTTCTGTTCATTTCTGAGGTAAATCAAGCTGTAGGTGATGCTTTGAATTCATAATTTTGTTGTTTGTTTTACTTACAAGTGAATTCCAGATCACTGGATGCATCTTCATGGGTTCTGTTTAAAAAAAATAAACAAATCAGTTTTTCTTATTCTTTTTTCCCCCATCAATGCGTATATTCTGCCTAAAACTAGTGGGATGTGATATACTTTATGATACACAGAGGATAAAAATAAGTTTATGCATTTTCTGGTTACTCAAGTATTAGTATTCTTGGCAGCTCTGAATAGGGGGAAAAAATGCCAGCGTGAAATTAATAACTGTTTTTGTTTCTGTTACAGCTACACTGTACACATCCTGCATTTTGTTGGGTATATTCCTCAACAGCAGTGTACCAATATTCTTTGAGCTCTTTGTGGAGACAGTCTACCCTGTTCCAGAAGGAATTACCTGTGGTGTTGTCACCTTTTTGAGTAATGTGTTTATGGGAGTGCTTTTGTTTTTCCTCACATTTTACCATACAGGTAAGAACTATAAGCTACTTTGAAAATATAGTTCTCCATTAAGACATACCCTTACCAGTAAAGGAAGGATTTGCACATACAATTTCTGTTAATAATCAAATGTTTGAATCCTCTTATGTAGCAGGAAGGGAGAAGAACTTTAATTGTTCTTTTCTATATGCATGGTAATAAAAAAGAAATGTTTTAGTGCAAGATGCATATAATCATATTCTACTTAGAGTTTGCTGTAGCCAGAAACCATTGAGATACACACTGTCATATTTTTATAAAGTTCTGGGTAGTGTAATGTTTGTATCTGTGGGTGTTCAGAACCACAATAAAGCTAATCCAGTCTCATGATTCAGGGTATAACTGTACTGCCCAGGAGGGGCGGAGAAGAAATGCCCCTTTTATGGTCAGCTCCCTTCAGTGGGTTGGATGTACCATTGCAGGGGAGAGAGCATCTCTTGACCACTGCTCAAAGACAAAATATTCATTCCTTTAGAAATATTTAGAAATATTCATTCCTTCCTGCCTAATCAGGCAGAACAGTGTTTTGCTTGATATTTTCATCAACTTCTTCAGACTTTCTCATCTCTTGAGTGTTACTTGCTTCCTCATAACTCATAATTGTAACTTTCAACTTGCTATAGTAGACTGTATTATTATATTATTATAGTAGACTATATTATTACTTCAAGCTGTAAAATAAGAACCCATCTTGCTTTCAAAGGGAAGTGCTTTCAAAGGGAAGTGGTCTTTATTAATGGTTTTCAAAGATGCAGATTTTTGGTTTGTATTTTGTTGTGGTGGTAAACATTTGCTTCATGATGTGAGATTTGTAAAGCAGTATTTTACTTTTGCTTTGAAAACATTAGAAATTGTGAGCTTTTGTATA
Organism: Strix aluco; assembly: GCF_031877795.1. NCBI lineage: Eukaryota > Metazoa > Chordata > Aves > Strigiformes > Strigidae > Strix > Strix aluco. The sequence goes on along the minus strand of NC_133936.1, from coordinate 13,467,467 downwards.
ATATCATGCATGTGTGAACTTCTTAAGACGATGTGTTTTATAACGAAGAGGAGACTGACAAATTTCAGAATGAATTGTGCTTGAAATTATGAAGGTTACAGCCTGGGGCACATTTTCAGGGTAGTTTGTGTGTCTTTGTGCCAGGGAATCGCAAGCAGGTTGGCAGCCCCATTCCAAATTATGGTCTGTGAACACAAACTGAGAGAAATTACTATTTTTTTTTGAATACTGACATTGAACTGCATCATTGTAAAATCTGAATTCCATCCCTGCTAGCCTCAGGTGGCGTGATATTTCGTCTTTACATTTTAAAGAATGCTTTTGTGATTAATATTAATTGGTGTGAACTCTGTTCACATATACTATTACTTCCAACATTTGCACCTGAGCTGAAAAGATAATGAAGAATATTCTGAGAATTTTTTCAGCATTTCTCAGTGTAACCATCCAGTATTCGGAATTACTTAATAATTGAGGCTGGGGATACAGTGTCTCACTTCTGACTGAAGAATTATGATAAAGTGAACTCATTCCTTCATAAATAGGGTATTCGGGGCCATATCTTGTCACCAGTATTTCTTTCCCTAGCAGGTATCAGTAAATGCAGGTAAGGATAAACATGAAATTAGTATATCCATACACTTGGAATATTTTCTCTGTTTCTTCAAAGGAAAAAAAAAAAGCAATCTGTGCTTAGGACGATCCCTTCTCCATGATGCAGTTTCACAAATGGTCAAAAGTACAAGAGCACATGTGGTCACTGGGGGGATCAATGCCAGTGGGTGCTATTGGGTCCTTTGATAAAATTATAATGATCTTAAACATTTGTCTCTCATTTGATTCAAATACATCCTCTAATGGCATTTAAGAACCTTACAGATAAACCAAAGCTCGGTCAAATTCCTCTTGTTCCCTTGGTCTTGCTTTTTAGGCCAAATAAGCTTCAGTAGTTTTAATTCAGATTTCTCTCTTTTTCTCCTCGTGCTGTGATATTGCAAAGGCTATGAAAGGGCCAAGCCCTGGAAACTTCCAGTGCACTGAAGATTTTGGTCCAGCTAGCACCGTGGAGATGTAAACCTTTCTAAAGCTCAGCCTCCCTGTTAGTGATGTGCCCTGAGACCCAAAGCCTCTGGATGAGGTTTCCTTCATCTTTTCTGCAGGGTCTTCCAAGGGAAAAACCAAAGCAAATCAACCTTCAACTTCATGTGGTCGATGTGTTAACATCGCCAGTGCTGTCACAAATTCTGGATTACAAAAGACATGAAGGATTCACAAGTTAAATTTTTATCTTTTAGCATATTTGAGTTAAAGTCTGTTTAATCCAATTAAACAAGAGTATTATAAGGAAAATAATAGCAAAGCATTTGCCTGTTGACTTCTGGCATCACATAACATGGTCTTCTCTAAGCTTAGGAAAATTTTAGCAAGGTTTTAATAAGATTACTGCTTAAACAAATCTGTAAGGGTTTTTGGTGGATGAGGGAGGGTGCTGTTGAAGGTTTCTGGTTTTGGAAGGTTGATGTTTTAGGCTTTATGACTTTTGTCATTTGCATTGTATAATACAGATTCTGCTTTTGCTTTTAGCAATATAAACTACAGATTTAAGAAAGTAGCAGTGCTGAAGCCTTGATTTTGATTAACTCAGACCTTGTGGGAGAGTTTAGATTCTGTAAAAATAAATAAATAATAAGAATAAAGGAAACTTCAAAAAAATCAGGTAAAACACCATCTCCAGTAAAATTAATGTTTCTTCGGTAAATTGACAGATTTTTAAAACAGGAAATTGAAGTGCACTTGTTTAAAAAAAAACCTGAATAAAACTGCTAATTAGCAGTCAAATATCAGACAATAGGATTTCTTGAAGGTGGAACACAAGGTTTTAAGAGCAGTATGTTATGTCTAACAGCTAAAAAGAGGCTTCTGAGGAGCTGTTTGTGCAACTAGTTTTAAATTGAATTGATTGTACTACTCACAAGTTTCTTCTGAGGAATTGGTTTTCCCTCCTTATACCATGTAGCGGGTTTGATTCAAAATCAAATCCTGCTTCTTCTTAAACTTCCAATTTGGTTTAGTTTTCAATCTATAGAAATCAAAGAACTAATGAGTAGAGTCTTCAGAAGTGGTTTATTCTCCATTAGCAATGATAGATTTTTTTCCCCCCTGTTCTCTCCACTGACAGGTTGAATAAAGAGGATTAAGATTAGCTGGAGGCATTGGTTATATATATATGTATGTATAAACTTTAAATATACATAAGGCATCCATGGAGAAGTCTCATAGGCCATCTATCAATCAAGAGCTGTCAGGATTTTGTTCAGAACACAGCAATTTCCTTCAAACCCTTCCTCAGTCAAAGTTTTGGTCACGTTATACATGGAACATGTTTGATAACTGAGATTGCGTCCGTTTTCTGCTTCACAGAGTTTTCCTGGTTCAACTGGTGCCTGCCAGGATCGTGTCTGCTCAGCCTGCTCCTCATCCTGTGCTTCCGCGAGTCCTACGACAGACTCTATCTCGACGTCGTCGTCTCTGTGTGATAACGCCGGACTGGTGAGGGGTTGGAAGAGACTGGAAGTCAGCTTTGCAGTCTGCACATCTGCCTGGATTTGCACAGCTGAACAGCAGAAAAACAAAGAAATTACAAGACTTAATTGTGGCTTTATTAGAGAGGGTGAGGACAGGCTGTTCTTACATTCAAGACCACCTTGGTTTGTGATAAACATGGAACTTGAGTGGTGATAATGATGCCGAAATGCACAAAGAGTATATTTGATGTACAGGTCCCAGTGCCAGAGCTGGGGCTCCCTATTTAAAAGGCTGTTGATGTAGCAGTGAGGTGTGCAGTTGTGTGTGCGTGCGTGTGTGTGCGTGTGTGCCGACTCACGGTTATACACACTGGGGTACCAGTAATCTTTGGAGTCTTCTATCAGAATAGAAATAGCAAATAATCTTAACAAAAGGAAAAAAAAAATAAAAGGAAAAAAAAATCTTCTTTTTAAGGATCTCTCTTTTAAATGGCTGGTCATTTATATAATGAATGTCCATTAAGCAGTTAAGCTAAAACGATTTGGTGCTCGTACACTACATTTACATTCTAATAAAGTGATTTCTGATATAAGACACTGGTACCAGGGTTTTTAGCCATACTAAATATCCTAAACAATCCTTGCAGTGTTGTTAGAGGTGTTTGTTATCCCCGTGGAGCACATGTAAACGATAGCTTTAGCTGCCACTGAAACCCAACTTGCACCCACAGTCGCCTCTGAAATACCACCATGGTTCTGTATCTCCTGAATAGGGAACATCTGTGGTATCTCAGAAGTTTACTGGAGAGTCACTCTTGGTAAATGTTGCTGTTTTAAAGGCCACCACTGTGTCACCTTTTCATCCCCCATCTCCAGTACTGCCTTTTTTACTGTGAAGACCTATTTGTGCCGCTGAATACTGTGGGTGTGGATGTCTGAGTCCCACTACTTCTCTTCTGATACTCTAAGGTGTGCATGGCTTTTAGGATTAGTTTATGATTGAGGGTGCCTAAAAAATATTGTTTGTGAACCCGTCTTTAAAATCACTGTTTCCTAAAAAAAATGTTTCTAGTTGATGAGGTGCCCTGATGGCGAAATGACAATGAGTTTTACGATGAGAAATAACTCATGAGTTTTGGCATAATATGGGAAATATAATGCCAGCTCTTTTTATCAGTACTAATCTGTGGTCGTTTTGGCCCGTACTTGAACATAAATATTAAAGACACTTTGAATAGTTTTTTAACTCAATTTTAAACCTGCTAATAATTTCTTAATTATATTCTTAGATTTCACCTCAGCATCCTTTACAGTATTTCCATGTGTGTGTTCTGTGCTTTGTGTTAGGGATGGGTGTGTGTGTGTGCGCGTGTGTGTATTTATATCTATGTATACACAAATAAAACTTATATATATATATATGTATGTTTTATATATAAGTTATATAAGGGTATGTGTTTACATAGGTTTATTTTAAGTAATCCTGTCTCTGGATGGTGGTATGCCACTGTTTGTAACTAAACCAGTCACTGCCCTGAATGGAAACATGTACATACGCTGTCTGCGACATGAATTTTTTTCAGAGGGTGAATGATTTCCTATCGTAGTGATTTTATTGCAGGGGGTGCATGCACATGTTGGAGGAGGCTGGTGTGCAGGGTTCTGCATCCGTAGAAGTCTGAATCAAACGCCCTTTGCTCCTGTGTGGGACTCTTTTCTGCCACCCTGGGGTGACACCGACACTGTAAGCTCACTCAAATAAACCCTGAACTGGGCGATACCTTCCAGACACGGATCCGTTCGTTCTGTCTGCTCTCCTTTTGCAGAGAGAATATGCCACTAATACCTTTAACTCAGGAGTGTATCTGTGCAGTAAAATAAAACAAGCTGTTCCCTGCTTTTATGTTTTCAGAGCAATGGATGTATTTACTGTAGTAACAGAAAATTGACTTAGTTCATTGCCTATATCAGCTACTAAATGATCTTTTCTGTCTTAAAGCAGGCTCTTTGTAGAAATTGAGCTAACTTACATTGGGATAACTAAATCAATCTTAACCAGCGCGTTCAGATTCACTGGCATCATCCTCTTACTGTTTTTCAGATGAATATTATTAACTGTCCAACTTCTTTTTACTATGTTGTAGTGCCTGGAATAGTTTCAGTATCCAGTAGCTGCTGCTACCTATTGTCTTCTGAAACCAAGGATCGCTTGCCAGGAGTCTGATTGGAGTTGCATTGTCATGGCAGAACTGCAAGCTCGGATGGCTCGTTGGAGCTCTGCTTCTGCAATTTACTGTAGCTATATTAAGATTAAAATTGCACAGCTGGGGCACTGTCCTGAGTGACAGAGATTTCTAATCCTTTTACTGTCCTGACTATTTTAAGATGGAGAAGCACTTCAGGCAGTATTCAGCCTATAACCTATTCTGCCTCTGTTCCAGAAAGCATCGAACAATTCAAAATATTTGTCAGTGCTGCCAGATGCACTCTCTCCATACAGTCAGGGGAGAAGAGTGAACATCTTGTTTTAAACCCCATTGATTGTTTTTCTGAGTTGGTGTGAATTGCTTGTTGCTCCCCTGAACTTTGATGCTTTGGTAGAAGTTTCTGTGTCTGTCTTGGGCCTGTACTGTGTGTTCTTAATTACAGCCCTCGATGCCTCTGCACCAAACCAGAGACGTTCTCCAGAGCTGAGTGGCACCGCAGAGCTCTGATGGAGACCTGCACTGGGGTTGCAGGCACCGTTCTGCAGTTGGGGCTCAACCACAGTTCCCAGTAAGTCTGATGGAAATCTGCCTGAGTGAAAACCAAAGGATTGCTCCCAAATTACTTGAAGTTGTGTAGGACGCTGCTGCATTCCTCACCCACAGTGTTCAGGCTTTAGGATTTTATGACATTAGCAAGTCTGACTCAGGACGGAGGTGAGGATTGCAAATGTGCTTGCTGAGATCTCTGAAAAACATTTTATCACCATCTGTGCCCAGCAGCAGCATCCTGCTGAGGAGGAGCATGTCAATAACCCAACTCAAGCTGTGGGAATATTTTTTGGATAAGGGTTATCACTAGGCCCACCCTTGTTTGGATTTACCAAGGGTCCAGCCTGTCAGGATAACAGCACTTTATTGGAAGTTAGAGTTTGAGACCCCAGGGAGAGCCCTAAGCAGTGCTGATAGAATTAGCAGTAGTGCAGAATAGGCTCAAAACAGTTAATGTTTCTCTTATTAGTGAAAATTCTAAGTTTCTCTAACTTTTGAGTCAGTAACAACAGGTTTTTTTATCTAAATGAGGCATTACCTTGCATGGCCGCAGAGTAGCTGACCTTGTCTGCTGCTTGGCCTGTGACTTGCCCGCAGAGGAAGGTGCCCTGGGAAGTCACAATATTTGCTTCTCTTCATGGCCTGTAAGTTCACAGTCCTGAAGAACATTTTTTGCCAGCAGTGCAGAGCCCCGTAACATACAAGTAATTGTGCTGTTTTATATTAAAAATGCCAGGAAGGATGCTTTGTAGTGACCGCTCTCTCTCAATAGTTCTTCAGTTTAAGTATGGGCCGCTCCTTGGGTTTCTGCTTGGCACAGTAACAGCTCGGCTCAGCTTCCAGTGCTGCTGGCATTTCTTCCTGTGAGCTGCTCTGGCTTTCATGCTGCTAATGAGGAAGCTCAGGGTTAGTAGACGTAGGCTCCACTTACAGCACTGTTGTCTCTTGTCACTGCTGTTACCCATTAATTTCCTTTCAATTCCTTTAGCTTCTTGCATGGCCGCCTGCTCCCCTGAGCCGGAGGTACGGAGAAGAGCTTCTGTGCTCCCAAGGCAATTTTAGAGGAATGAGTTGGCTGACCATGTAATTAATATACATAAAAATAGTGATTTTTAGAAAATCATGCAAGCTGGAAGAAAGTGCAGGCCCAAAGGATTTTGCACATACGTGAGCAGATAGTCTGTTATGAACAGACTGTAATTTGCCTGAAACTTAAAAGAGGCCAAGAGACCTAGAGAGGCCAAGCTGATAGGCACCACACTTTAGGTATTCAGGTTCACAGCATCATGGAATTATTCCCAACCATCTGACAGCTGAAATGAATGGGAGTGGGACATCTTTAATCTTGAAGTGGCTTAGAAAACCCCAGGATACGTCACTGGTAACTCGGGGGAGTGCCAGGCTGATGGATTGAGTTAAGAGGAGGGGGTGCAGTGCAGAGGGCATTCAACACTGAAATACCGCATTGAGTTGATCAAATCCATATAAATTTTGAAGTTTTGTGGTGACAGGGATGTTAATGCCTGGCTTGTTCTACAGTAAACTTAGCAAGTGACTGCATAGCCTTACACTGCGATATAACCAAGCGGAATTGATTGATATGCATATATATTGGCTGTTACTGGAAAGAGAAGTGCTATTTAATTGGGAGGATTGACTGAAATATGAATGGGAATTACACAGTTTGCACAGTGGATATAACTGTCCTGTAATGCTATGACAGCAGGCTTTTAATTGTTCATTTTCATATCTTCTATATGCAGATATTAATAAGTATCTATGACAAAGGCGTTTTTATGTTTCATTAGTTCTGGGAGGGGGTTCTTTTAGACTAAGTATGGATCATTGTAATAACTTGGCAAGACAACTGCTACACTGGTATGAAAGCATACATGAATATTGGGTGTCGATTTGGTGTTTGATGTTGGTGTGGCCATCCTGAGTGTTGCTAAAGCGCCAGGCGTGGGGAGCAGGGATGTGGTGTGTGCGAGGAGGCAGCGATGCTTGTGGACGCACAGTCGTGCAAGGGTAGATGCTGACCCTGCCAAAACAAACAAGAACTTCATCGTTGTCCCTGGGTTCCAGTACCAGGGCTGGGAGGAGGAGGGGAGCACGTGAGGGGGAAAAGCTGCCTTGTGGCTGCTGCCTCCCTTCCGACAGAGAGACAGCCTCCAGGCTTTGCTTCACCTGTGAGAGATCACAAGTATCAGCACACGCTTCTTTCATTTCCCTGCAGCCATTGCTGCTGCGAGGTGGGTTGTAGGTGGCACAGGAATATCTGCCTTGCTTCCTCCAGCAGCGTCATCTCAGATGGTGGAGCAGAATTGCCGCAGAGCAGGCGGCAGCCCCAGTAAAGTCAGAAGATGATGGCAATCTGCTTATAATTTTTGCAGTTTGTGTTTCAAGACAGATGAAACTAATAGAGGAAGAAATGTAATTCTGACCAAAGTTTTGACAAGCAAAAGCAAATATTTGCACAGATGTGCTGGCTCCTGCCTTTTACTTGGGATGACAACGTGTTTGGAGCAATTCGTGCCTGGGCAGGGGGGCAGTGATCAAGGCAGAGGGGCAGAAGGAAAGCGCTGCAGCCAGGGTGCCCACATGGGTGCCTGGCTTATTTGCACAGGAGGGATGTCTTGTGCAGCCCAATTTTAGCAGTGTCATTTTTTTACTTCCTTGAGGATGAGGTTCTGACGTTAGTTTTATGTTTGTGACATGATTTGTGCTGCAGGAACAGCTATGGCTGCACATGGCGTAGAGGCACTGGCTTTGCAAGGTGTGACAGAGAAGGCAGGTGGGACCTGCTCTCTGCAATAACAGCTTTTCTTTTCACGGTCTCTCTCCCCACTAGCTTCCCCCATGTGATTTCTCTGCTTGATGTATCTGGACAGATTTGTTGCGCTCACTTTGTATCGCTATGTGAAGAAAATACCATGAGCAAAACCTTTTTTCTTTATGGGGAGCTTTTCCCTTTAGGCTCAGGCCACTTCTCCAACCTTAGTCCAGCTGTTTGTAAAAGCCAAAAAAACCCCAACCCCATGTTTTCCTTTGCAGAGGGCATGTGCAGATTTGTGTGACGCTGGGACGGGTAGTGAGAGCCTGGTCACTGCGCTTGCTCGGTCACAGAGCTGCTCAGGGGCTTGGGGAAGGGATGCTTGTGCGTGGGGTGCCTCGATCTCCCCACCTGCAAAACGGGAGGAGGATGCCCCATGTCCCTCCCCAGGCAGGGACACGCTGCCGTCAGAGCTGGGAAGTGCTTTAGGATCCTGTGAGGGACGGGGGCTGGAGCAGGGCGTGGGAAGTGCCCTGTTTAACAGGCTGCGTGTCCTCAGCCTTGTCCTCAGCTGCTTGTCCACAGCCCTGCACTGTGGGGAGTGCAGACCTTGGTTTTCTCTGCCTGGCCACTGTAATCTGTAAGGCATGGACAGTACGTGGTGTATGGATGAAAACCCCTCTGGCAGGACAGGCTGCATTAACAAACTGGTGGGAAATGGTTACGTGTAGGGAAGGGATGCCCAGAGAGCTGGTCTGACTGGGGCGGTTGGGGGGGTCTGGTGCCCCTGGCCTGTATCTGTCTCTCTCTGGATGACTCTGGATGTGCAGTCAAAGCCACAATGCGAAAACAGAGTTGGCTCCCTCTCCCCAGCCCCTGCCTGCCCCTCTCCTGCCTGCCCCGACTTTTCTGCTGCCCCCATCACCTGGGCTGAGTAAGCCCAGCAGAGCTGCAGGGTTTCCCCATGGGTGGCCAGCCACCGGCTGCTGCTCCCCCCTCCCTGGGGATAACGATGTATTTTCCAGACATAATTCTTTTCTCTGCCTATGATATTTGCTAGATTAAAATCTCCTTTTCCCCTACCAAGTTTAATGCCTTCCACTGTGCATTTTAGAAACGAGTTCTTGATAAGGTGGAAAAAAACAGCTTTTAATTATGTGACGCACCTAACAGTTGGGGTTTTTTGAACTGTGTGAACCATATGGAGAAGGAAGAGGGTTTTACATGTTGGAGAGCCTCTTTGTAAACTATCCTCAACCTGTAAGACTGTTCAATTTTTCTGGAGTTTGTATGCGTTTTACTTTTGTAATTTTTTAAATGATTTGATAAAATTTTATTTTAGGGCAAATTCTACTTTTTGTATGCGATATTCCAATGTGATGTATTTTTATTTTTAAGAAAATAATGTTGAAACTGCTATATACTTGTCAATGTAACACATCCACTGTGTCATTTCTTTTTAAAACTGGAATCTGACCATGATGTGCGTGTTACTGGTTGTTGCACATTAAAGAGGTTACTCAAATGTGCTGCCATCACTGTTCATTAATTCCAGAAAATTACAGGGGAATAATTTATTTCTGCTATAATATTGCTAAAAACCACTGCAGATACTGCTACAGAATGAGGATTGCTTAGTCTAAATGAATGTAGCCTCACCCAAAGCCAACAGAAAGATTTCCATTGCTCTCAGTAGGGTGGGGATCCAGCACTGCTGTTGGATCGAGGGTCCCCACAGACCGAGGGACGCAGGGGGTAGGCTGGGGCAGGGGGGCCCCCAGCAAACAGGACCGAGGCAGGGGAAGGCGCTGGTGGCAGTGCCAGCCCCCACTGCCCCACCACGCCGTCCCAACTTTGGTTTCACACCCTGCCTCATCCCAGCTCGCAGCTCAGGGTGCTGCAGGCTGGTTGATTTTGCTGGTTCCCACCATTAGTGTCTCCTTTCAGGCTTCTGGAAAGGAGACCCTTTGTAATAACCTTCCTCATGTTTATTCTGCATTTAATTGAAATGGACCCAACCCAGGGTCTCTTGATCTGTGTTTATTTTCTAGGACCAACTCTTCAGTAACCCCCTGACTACTTACCAGGGCAAGTTTAAAATAGCCTCACATCTTACTAGTGCTGGGAAGAAATCTGTCAACTCTCGTATTGTGGAATATCTGGGCCCCACTATTCTTAGCAACAGTCTCTTTCCAGGCTATATATGGGAGCTTAAGGCTCCTCTAATGATACAGTTCCTGCTCCTATTTATCTTTGCAGTGTTAGGGAAATCTCCGTCCTTGGGGGGATGAGAGCTGATCCATCCCCCATCTCACATCTCTGGTCCATCTCGGATCCCTGCTGCAGTTTTGTGTGTTGGTGAACCCCTTTATGCTCAGCCTTTCTCAAAGAGATTTTTTACCTGGTTTCTGTTTTATTTTTGTTGTTGTCTCCCTGGCATATAAATGACATTTATTCTCTCTTTCCCAATCAGCACATCCTTGCTGGGTGTTTGCTGGTGGCTCCTTCTCTGACCACGCTGGAGTTGCACATGGGCAGACAGGCCCTGCAGGGGCGGATGGGCTGGGGGCCAGCCTGAGTGCAGGCACTCACTCTTGTGCCCAGATGTGGCCAGATGTGGAGGAGCTGCTCACTGATCCCTTGTGTCTAATGGCCACGGGCCCAACAGAGTCTGGAGAAAAAGTCAGGGCCACTTGCAGATACCAGGTGTGGGTGTTTCGGCACCTCTGGGCTGCAGTCCAGCACCGGCGGACACTGACGCTGGGGAACAGCGGCAGCAGCCCCCACGCAGGGGTGGGTCTGCCTTTGCTCTCCCACTGGGGTGTCACGAGGGCCGAGTGGCCATGGTGCTTTACCTGCTCCAGGAGCACCGTTTGGGCTGCAGCCAGGGAGTTCCATTGGGAATCAAGGCATTAGCCTCTACCTGACACACGCTGCTGGTGTTACTCTGCGCCCACCGCCATGTGAACACAAACTTGCAACCAAGGGATTTTTTTTTTTTTTTTGCTACAACTTGGGCCTGAGCAGGCAGAGGGAAAGCCCCAGAGTGTGCACCATGCCAGGACTCCTCACACAAGCTGCCAGGAGCAGCACACTCTCCTTTCCTGGTGCGGGCCAGTCACCCAGTGAAGTCATCCTTGGATAAGGGCTACAAAAACCTCCTTAACTCTTCAGGAGCCAAACGAGCACAGGAGCATGGCCCCATGGCGGTGGGGCAGCCCCGGGTAGTCCCGGACTCTCAGCAGGAGGCTTTGCAGCAGGTCCCATGGCCACAGCAAGGTTTCTTTTTGGGATATTTCTGCTTTGCTCTGTATCTGCAGGCAGGTCCCGGGGCTGGAGGGGCTCTGCTGGTGGCACCAGGATGGGCTGGATCCCTTCCCTGGGAGCTGCAAGGGCTGCGCTGTGAGTAAGCGTATCCGTCCATATGTCTGTCCATACATCTGCCTGGGCCCAGACATACAGCCATGATAAGTGTGTGGATTGGGCACTGAAAGGCAGTGGGCAGGGGATGCAAACCTCCCATGGGCAGCACGTGGAGAAACGCTGCCTCGGTGGGACCCTTGCGAGTGGGGCTCAGGTGAGCGCAGGCAGAGGAAATGCCAGCAGCCAACGAACTGACCCCACTGCATCTGGAACCTCAACCTCTCCCCAGGGCTCTCCTAAACCTGCCTTTGCAGAGCCGAGGGTCGGGATTATGGACGTAGCTTCACAGTTGAGTTTTGGTGCTGAAAGAGCATCTCTGGTAGGCAAAGGAAAGGGCGGCTCTGAAAGGTTTGTGTTGAGCAGATGAGCAGCAGAGGTGTAGAACAGCACAGCCTCATACAGAAATGACTTCAGCTGCCACATAAGTGCAGAAAAGACCTTTTCAAGAGAGATTTTCAGAATAGGTCTTAGCTTATGCTAAAGCATCGCAGCTCATCCTACCTTGGACACTCACGTGGTACTTAAAGATGATTTTATCTTGGCAGGGGCAGGAGTGTGGGTCTCTGGGCTGGTGCGCAGAAGTGGTGCTCAGAGCACAAGTCCATACCTATTAGCTCCAGACCATCCTTGGCTGTGACAGCACCTGGCGTGGAGGGGACTGCCAGGGACTGAGCTGCTCCCCGGGATGGGTGGCCTCCGCCAGGCAGTGAGGTTTGTCTCTTCCAGTGCCACGGGAGTGATGGAACAGCAGAAGACAGCAGCAATTGCCAGGAGGCTTTCAGGCAGAAAGCAAGGGTCTTGCTCGTGGACAGGCTGATGTAAGTCAGCATGTAAATTGGGTACAACATAAAAATAATTTCAGCTGAGCTGCTATGAAGAAATCTATGAACAAAAAAATGTTGTTGCTAAGAAATGCGAAAACAGAAAACAATAATGTGGCTCCTGCCAGGGTAATAAAAGTGTATCAGCATTATGCCTGCTCTCTCATACAGATTGCTTGCTCGTGACAGTAAATTAAGTACTGCAAAAATGGGTACAGTTTTCTCTGTGGCCATTGATGCTTCACATCATGGAAATATCAAATGTTTCTGATGGCTGTTCATTACCCTGTGCTTGAGAGGGGAGCAATCCATTGCTGGCTCCATTATTTCCACGACAGCAAGGAAATGACTATGGGAGGTTTAAAAATTGAAGAATACAGCAAGGTTAGATGTATCGAACCTTGACAGCCTGTTGCTGTTCACCATGGTCCATGCTAACCCCGGTCTGGGAGACACCACACTGTCTCCAGAGTGATGGAAAACCAGGACTACTTTTCTACTTTTTGCTTCCAGCTAATTGCCGGCTCATAAACTGTGAAGTTTGACCTTGAAAATCTCCAGAAAGCTTATTTTGAAGTGCAACAGTGGTATGGCACAGGTCCTTAGCCAGGAGACACCTCTGCCCCGCAACCAGAAGGAGCTTGAAGTGTTTGCTGGATACCAGATCTGCTTCAGTTGGTGCAAGGAACCGACAAGTTGTGTCTTTCACGTTCTGTAGAGATGCACACCATGGAGTTGAGGGGTGGTTGTGGCATGGCTGGTGTGCAGCACGCAAATGTTTCCTTCTGGTCTTTATAGTTTTAAAATGAGAGCAAGCTAATCTTACATGTGCTTGAGTTGCTGCCATAAGGTGGTCAACATAGGGTCAATCACAACAAAAACATTGTGATATAAACCTGCCTTACGAGCACACCAGGGCGAAGCAGAAAAAGGCGAGTCTACCCAGCTGCCGTCAGCCTCCCACGAGCCAGCTTCAGACTTTTATCTCAACAAACAAAATTACCTTTGCCTGATTCAGTCCTTTCTCCAGAGGAAAACAATTTGGTTTGGGGAAATCGTAAGCAGATTGAAGGGTTGACAGCTGACCAAACAAAGACAGGCAGTGTGGGGGGAGAGTGTCCCGGAAAACGGGCTGATGTTTTACCCTCATAGCCTGATCCTCTCCATTTCTGACAATGTAAGGAATTTATTGTTTGTCCTCACCTCACATACTGGGAGGGGTGGGGGGGGGTGGATGGGTGAGGAGGGTATATGTGTGTGTGATGGGGTTCTGTTGGGTTTTTTTCTTTTGGCAGCAGGCTTGGGCAGTGCTGAACTCTGCCACCTTCTTGAGTAATTTGAACCTCGGCTTTTTTAAACAGAAAGTGCAATGACAACTCCACAAGTGGCTTTTTATGAATGAACAAAACAAACCATGTCAAAATGCATTTCAACTGTTAGCAGAACAGCATTTTTAATGAATCTCCAAAGCTTTTGGTAATTGAGCTGTGTGTTTGAGAGCATGTGGTCTCTTGACTGTACACTCGAGGGGAAAAAACACACAAGACACCACAGGAAGCAACGCTTTGGTGGGCGAGTGTTAACTCTCATCCGCATTGAGGATGCTTGCTCTGTGCTGAGCTCCGTGCCTCGGTGGCTGCACTGAGCTGATTTCAGCTGACTCAGGGACTGTCCCCAAGCTTGGGGACTGTCCCGGTGCCCAGTCATGGCAGCACAGCCACATGTACTTTTACAGCTGAGCAAAATGCCTGCATGGGCAGAGGGAAATGCAGGAGTTGGAGCCAGGGCTTGTGATCATGTCATGATGGGGGACTGGGGAGTCTGGTGGGGCTGGGGCACTGGTGGGGCTGGGGGCACTGGTGGGGGTGCTGGGCACTAGTAGGGGTGCTGGGCACAGCAGTAGGAGACCCACTTGGGGATTTTTTTTCATTGCCACATCCTGACTGCTTTCCGAGGAAGGTGTCTGCATGATGCTCTGCCCAGCCACCGCTCTTGACAGCATATGAGGATCGTGTATGAGAGAGTCAAAAGCCTTACTAAAAATCAGACTGCAGGATATTTCTTATTTCTGCACTATCTGCAGGACATGGTGCCTGTTCAGAGGAGGAAATTAACTTGGTCTGACACGACTTGCTCTTGATAACGCCCTGGTGCCAATACGCAGCTGCTCATCCGCTCTGCGGTGGTTACAGCTCGTTCATCCGAGTCCCTGCTCCGACATTTCCACAGCACTGACATTAACTGGGCCGGGCTGCAATTCCCTGTCCCTCCTTTCCTCCATAATGCTGAGTGTTGGCTGTGCCCTTGCCCAGGCAAGTGCCCCACCAGCCACAGACATTTCCAGCCCTTGATGGAGAAGAAAAATACGGAGGGACAGGGTGAGGACAAGTTTGTCACTACAACATCTGGCTCAGGGCATCCCTAAAGCATTTATTGCAGGGAGCTGGGAGGAAACACACAAACACGAATCACGAGGAACCTCCTGCTTTTTCCTTTTCCTGCATTTCTAATACTACCCCTCTGAGCACTGCCAAAGGCAGGTCGGAGGGGGCCACGGTGCTGTGGTCCCTGCAGGAAGCTCCGCACCCCGGCCCAGGGCCCCGTGTTTGCCCACGCTGCTGTGGGTGCTCCCCGGCAAACCCCTGGGCAGTGGGTGCTGGTGGGCAGCCCACCCCCAGCAGCACAGCCCCGAGGCTTCGGCTTGATAAAGAGCCGATGGGGAAGCTGCAAGGTAACAAAGCTTTCACTGGTTACTGCACGCAGTTAAGAATTAAAGAGGGAAAAGGGTACAGCTGGGATGCGTACTGAAGGTGAGAGAACAAAATGCACTGGGGCTACAAATGAAACTCTTATGTTAATGAATCAAATTAGCAGCTGGAAAAAAATGTTGTGGTAGACAGATTTTAAGGAAATTGGAAATAGGTTCCAACGTGATACTTTGCTCCAATTGTGCACAGAGGTTGTCTTGATGCAAAGCAAAACCATTCAGAAATGACCTCCCCATGTTATCGTGCAAACTAACTGGGAAAAAAAATCCATCTTATTCACAGCAAGTTTGTTTTTACTGATCTTGTGCCTCTCAATTACTTTTTAATGGTCTGCATTGAAAAGAAATTCCTGTATGCACACTTGAGAATATGAAAACACCCAAATGATAGCTTATGATTTAGTAGGATTAAAGTATTATGTATGCAGGTGTAGCACGTTTCAGGTTATTAGTAATCCAATCTATTTTTTACGACATTATGGTGTAATTTTCTGTATGAAACTTCAATATAAGTCTTGAGCTGTATCGGAACATAAACTAAAATGTTCCTGACTCTGTCACTTTTCATGGTCTTTACTTTGATTAATAAATGCAACAAGAGCTATAACGTTCTTCAATACGAGGCTACAATCATCCTTCAATCAAAACGTGTCCCTCAGCTTTTTATAACTTTTCACATCAATATGTAGGGCCTGAGAAGGAGCAGCGACAGGATTTCTTTGCAAGTGAGCACGTACACCTGAAAGGCTCTGCAGAAGATGAGCGTTTTTTTGCTCGCTGCAGCCAGCCCGTCTCCTTGGCATGGTGAGCAGTTGTGTCCTTGGAGACTTGGTGTCACGTGTGGAGAGCTGGGGAGCAGAGGGGAGATGTGTACTGCAGAACTGGACGTGGATTTGGCACCACGAATTTCAGACAGATTTGATCTTACCTCACTGGGCACCTTACTCGGAAATACCATTTTTCAAACGCACCCCAGGTTTGGTGTGGAGCTGTACTCCAACATTCGGGCTTGTGTGGGAGGGGAGTTGAACTGCAGTGACAGACCTTGGCGTTAATAACACAATTTTGTAACCACATCATCTACAACTCATGACAAATCCAAACTTGAGCCTCAGGATGCAGCCAGAGTGCAGACAGGGAGGAAGGACGAAGGACGTGTGCTGCAATTCCCCAGCCCCGCACAAGCAGCTGAGTGAATTTTGCATTGCACTCGGCCGTCAGTGTCAGGAGGCAGCTCCTCCGCGTTCCCGCTGACCCGTCCTGCCAGCGCTGCTCGGGAACCCCAGCCCCACCACACGTCAGCCGCGGGGGAAAATAACTCGCAGGCTTGCCAGGTTGGTCTGGTTTATTTCTGAATTATTCTTTACATTGTACAATATATAAAAATACAGAGTACCCAAAAAAAATTCACAGTGTCTAAAGGCAGTGATTACAGTCTAGGTCACCTTTATACTAAAGTACGATCAAGTTCAATTGCATAGGAAGGGTGATGTGCCTTCACAACAGAGTCCAATAATACTCTCCAGGTTTTGCTGTTTTGGGGCAAGCATTCTGTGTTCACATAATAATTTCCCATGTATCCAAGATCCAGTATTGCATCTGTCACTCTCCCACCTCAATTACAAGCTCAATCCTATCATTTCCATCTCACATACCATTCAGCCTCCCTAAAGCTTCCTCTGTGGGAATGCTTCTAATTAACCGCTTCGCTTTTAAGTATGCGCAGGTTTGGGTGTTATCTAAGGAGGGGTGTGTGGATGGAAACCACACTGTCATGCAGCTGGCTGGCTTTTACATTGTTTGACATTTTAGCACTAAAAACATTTTTGCTTCAGTTATTAATGGCCCATCCATGCCGACCTCTGCCTGACTCCGTGGCATGCGAATTAAGAACATCCCACTCACGGAGGTTTCAGAACCAGAATGCAGTGTTAATACTTCTCATGATCAGATTTGTTTAAAACCAAACTGCGGCTGGGACTCTCAGAAAGCCAAATGCTGCTCTTACAACACTGAACCCTTTCCAATAGCAGGGGTGAATTTGCAACTGAGGCTGGAGGCAAAACAGAAATAAAATCAAGTTCAAGACCCAAACCTGTGTTGAATGCTATTGAGCACTTGTATTTGTGGGTAGCTAAACAGTGGGTTGCTGGTTTTGCTCCTCCAGCCAGGACTAATGGAGACATAAAAATTTCCCAAAGGGTCCAAAGGAGGAATTTCCTGGCAGAACAGCTGAGACTGGGTAAGTCCCGCAAGGCCCTAGCTCCAGAGGGGTTTCTGTCCAGTTTGAGGGTTCTGGCAGTCAGGCAGCACCAATATCTGTGGATTTGCTCACCTACCCCATATCTGCTCTTGAAGATGCCTGAAGTTTCCTCCTAACAAGCTTAAGGGGAAGATTCACCTGTTTGAGTCTGGGCTTTGCTCACGAGGGCATTAAAGTGATCTGTTGGAAAAAAATAAATCCTTCACACCCAGTTTACTGGGTATTTCCCCATTATTCCAGACAGCTCCAAGGGGTGCTAGGCCCTGCCATGCATATGGGTGGGTTTGCAGGGTGACAGGGCGAGCAACAGCTTCTGAGCCTCGGCCACTAACGCTGGAAGATCCAAAGCCACTCAGGGCACCAGGTGCCTGACTCCCATGGCCTGGTGGCTTTTTTGGATCCTTCTGAAAAACTAAAGCCATGGGTTTGCAGGGTTTCTGTTCCCTAAATTTTGTACTAAAACCTTCTGGTGTGACGATAAGGCAAGGCTTATAATGCTGATCAATAACTCAGAAGGCAGTTACTAACTTCTTTAACATGGAAGATGACATTTTCCCCATTCTAATAGATGATGTCTTTTGCTCTAATGGTACAATATTTGTTACTCCTACTTGCTATTTTAATTTTCTTTGCACAATTACTCCCTACTTATAATTACAAAAACAATAGAGTGATACACATGACAGATTTGGGAGGCTTATTCAGAAAATATAAGCAGTAACAAGAATCTTTTTCTTAATCATTCTTAAACAGAATGATTTAGGGGGAATCAGCATTTCTAACTAGAAAAATCAATTTTCTTTTCAATTAAAATATTATATTTCATTTAGCTTAAAAGTGTTTTTTTAAACCTAATGGAAAGGATACTAGATTTTTACAGGTTTTTTTTCTTCACTTTGTCCCTGTGGAATTTGAATACCAGCACTGCCTTTCTTATTCTAAGTTTCCTCTCCAGGCATTTTGCTAAATATATATATTGTGTGTGTATATATTATAAATATATACTGTATCTATCCACTGATAGATGTATACACTATTACAAAAAAAGAGTAAGTTGTTACACAAACTTTACATTTACATTTTTTATATATATATATATTTATATATATATAACTCTCCCCCCACTACATTTGGTACAAAGAATAAATCAATCTCAGTGGACAGCAATTTTCTCTCCAGGTGGGCTTAACATCAGATTAACACTGGAGGTGTCAAATTGTCTGCATCAGACATGGACTCCATTCCTACTCTCTGTTGATCTCAAACCAACCATCTCATTTTCTGAACGTAAGGCATTAGGAACAGTGGTGGTAAGACAATACATATTCTTCTCCTATAGCATCTGTATAGTTCATATATTTAAGAGCAGCCCTGGCTCATATGCTGAACATTCAAGTGCACTCTTAGAGCAACAGCACCTCTTGTGTTGTGATTTGATGGTCAAGTGGTTTGTCTACTAGTGAGCTGCACAGGTTATTTCTGCTGGGTGACAGCTGATCAAGCAAAGCCCACCAGCAATGGCACAACACAACCTGGAAAACACCATAACGCGCACACCCCTTCTGGAGGGAGAAAGGCAGCCACTTCCATGGAAAAAGAAAGAAGAATGGCCTAATTAAAGATTAAGACTTCCATCATATTTTACATACTGTATACCTGAATCCTATCCAAAAGGTTTGCAGAGAACCAGTATCTCTAGACCAACATAGGAACTGCCCAGGGTCCTTTTCTATCTCAGAAGTGAAAGAAAAAAAAAAATACAGCAAGATGAGTCTTTTGGAAAGCAATGCTCCTGAACTAAATGCATTTCCAGTGTACTTTAAGATGGCCTTAGGAATAGGAAATTTTAGCAACTTTAACATCCAGCTGCAGGAGCAATTCAAGCTGCTACAGATATTACAGACCTGATGATCAAGCTGCCGAATTACCTGGATCGCAAGAATATCACTGTACATGGTGTCATTAACCTGCCACGCATTAGAGAGCTCATAAAAAATGCAACCCTCACACCGCATTAACATAGTCCTTAAAGAACTGCACTCTCATACAAACATTAATTGAGTAATAAGCATTCTGATTTCTTTTTTTCACTCTCTCTTCTCTCTCCTAGATTCTACTTTCTGCTTGAATGGAGTCTACAGACCCTTGCTGTGATTGCCAATTATCTGAAAAAGGGATGAATCCATTTGGATGGCTGGTGAAACTATAACCACATGCACCACCCTCAAAGCATCTGCCCTCCAACAGCCTACAAAATATCCACCTCCTGAGCACAATGGCAGTAATGACCTATCTTGGTGAGCTGAACATTTAAATAATTTCAGCTGGTATGTGGCACTTTGGGGAAAATAAATCAATTTACATCATGTTATTCTGTGAAGCTGAAAATGGAAAAATGTTTAAGGAGGGGGAAAAAAGAAAAAAAGAAAGGAAAAATAGAAAATTAAAATAATTGCAAGATTTTACTTGCTCGCATCCCCCCAGACTCCAGCTGCAATCCTGCCACGTGCATAGTAATTGCAGAATGTGCTGATACAGGGAATGTTCTGAAGGGGAAGCTTGGAGATGGCTTTAATTTTACAATTGCTAGAGTGATCCTGGAAGCCAATGTTTTCTTCTGAATCACATAAATCAAAGCTGGGAAATCCCATCCTGATAGTCTAATGTAATAATTTTCAACCCCTGGGCTATATACTTGTTAGAACTACTCTAAATCAGGATTTTCAGCATTGCTGAGAGGGGCACAGAAATTCAGTGAGACAAGGTGGATGAGTTATGGCATGAGGCAAAAAGACATTGCTCCTCAAATGGGATTTAGGGGCCTGGGAAGAGCCTCCATGCAGGCGCTGGTACCTGCTACTGGTGCTCTCCTGCTTCCCTGGCGATCTCGCTTCACTCCTGCTGCTCTCACCCCGGCTGCGCTGCCAGGCAGGGTCAGGGCTGCTGAGCTGCTGTGCCTACTTGGAGGGTTGCAGCAGGTTGCTTCAGCCAGAGCTTTGAGGTCTGCAGCAGCTCCCGATCCTGCTGCTTCAAATGTGAGGACATCTATTTAAGGGCACCTCTCTCTTGCTCTCTTCCTCTGTTTCACCTCATGAGACCAGAGCAGAAGCAGAATGAGCTGCTAAATTAGAAAAACAACGGCTGAAAATCATGGGCACCACTGAGCCTAAGGTGTTGTCGTGGCAGTGCTAATGACCCCACTTTATTACAAATATCCCTACAGCCTTCAATCACTGCAAACTGAAGTCGAAAAAAGTAATTTAAAAATGGGAGGCTACTTTATTCTTGCCTTCTGGTCAAACCACCATAACACAGGCTTACAGAGCCATGTTGGCTTTTCCTCAAAGGAAAAGCAATATACTTGTCATGAAGTAACACAGTCTTTCTTCATTTCCTACCGGCCGCCTACATGAAAGAGCTGAGTACACAGCCCAAGCTGGGCTTCCAAACAAGCAACTGCAAAGGAATAGCACTGAGAACCGATCAGTGTCGGCTTACAGCGAAATCTGAAATAAAGCGAAGACAAACGGGACTGCTGGGAACACGGCCGAGTCAATGGCCAAGCACGGGCATGGAAATTGCTCGAGTAAGATGCAGACAACAAAGCCAAGCTCGGGACCACATGGAGCTCATGCGCGTTTCGGGGTGTACTTTTATCTCATGCTCAGTATTGCAACATTCTAAAATCCTTAGCATCAGGAGTTCATTATAAATATTTAGAAACACTGAATGATAACAGCGGTGTACTTGTTCACGTTGCTAACACATTGGATGTAATTGTACATTAAGCACCAGCAATAAGTTTCCTTTTTGCCAAACAATTATGTCAGACAAACATCTGGTTGTAGACAACATGGCTTCTGCATCAAACTAATACAGTTCTTATAGACACAGTCACACACATACACAAAATTACATTTCAAGGCTGGATATACTGTTTAATAATGCTACCGCCCCAATTTACTTCAATAGCTGCAGCAGCATTTGTTTGTTGGGTTGTTTTTGTTCATGAAAATTAAAGAAATATTGGCAAACAATGCACATTACTCAGCTGTGTTACTATTTCATAGAGTACTGACTGGAAGACGCTATAAGAATGTGCAGCAGACTTTCTGGGTCATGTCAGACTATGGAAACATTCCTTACAAAAATACCCTCCCCCTGCAAAGTCAGAATTATTCACTCTTTGAAAGTAAATGAACTAAAAACCAACAATAAAACAAGAGGAAAAATTAGCCCAAAGCATGGTGATTTCCCACAAGAAGAGCATGGTCTCTAAAGTCGCCTTTTCTGGCAGACACAATCAGGATCAAAGCTAGAACAAAAAGAGTTAACACTATCTCAGAAAAAAAGAAAAAGGAAGAAAGAAAAAAAGCCCATGGCTCTTGTGCGGCAATCATCACATCTTTTTTTCCAGTGATATAAACATCTTTGTTTGTTAGGCACTCCGAGTTCATGTCTCCGATGTTATTCCAACATTTACTTTTCTTAGTGTCTCACTGCCTGTATAATTTTCTTTTAATTAAGACTGGAAACATTCTGGAAAGCTTCTTTGGGTAATGCACTTTGTTTGTGTGTTGTTTCTCATCAGCTGAACTGCATATTACCAAAGAAGGCTGCGGAGAGTATTTCCTGTAATATGAAAAGATTCTGTTGAAGATACAGGGAACACTGCCCTAGAAAGTTACTTTTTTTTTTTTTTTTTTTGCAGAAAGATTAAAAAAAGATCAAAAATAAAAAAAGGAAAAGAAAAAGAAAACTTTCTTCAAGTTGTTGGCACGATGGAGTCCTGCTCGGCCTGTCTCATGAGCTGCGTGTCATCCAGTGCACCATTGCTATCCTGTCCCAGGAAGGATACTCCTCACCAGACAGACACCCCTGCCCCAGGAGGCCACCCCTTGCCTTGATTAGAGTGCACCTGTGTGTCGCGTGCTGCTGCGTGGTGGCCACAAAGCCCAGCACACAGCCACCTCCTTGACAACGTCGGCCTTGGACAGCAATGCTGGTCTTCCAGCCATAAACAGTTGCAGTAGTTAAGAGCCATCTCCAGCCAAATATCCACAAAAGCTCTGCAGAATAGTCCATATGCATTTTTGTCCTTGTAAGGAGATGTGCTGTTTACAAGAAATACAATTAACCAAAGGAAAAAAAAAAAGACCCTACTGTACAATATTTACATCTAGAGGCTGGGCCAATATTTGGTCCATAAAATCAATTTTAAAAAAATTCAGGTAGGAAGTGATCCAGTCCTGTAGGATCTGTCCATCATCAGCTGTTGGTAAAGGTCCTTCCAGGGGAGGCCTCAGGCCTGTAGTCATATTTATTCAGTGTACTGGGATAATAGGTTGTCGTGTACACATTGGTTTGCTGCAACGGGTAGAAGTTGGTCCTGTCATCTGGTATCAAATTGTTCTTGTTAAGTGTCTGTAAAAGAGAAGAGGAGATGACAGGCATGGCAATGGTGCCACATAATTACTCTTTTCTACCTGCAGACACCTCCCTCTCACCTGCCTTCTCCATCATGGTCTCTGTTGCAGCCACCACCGCCTTCCCTCCGGCTGGGAGAGTAAGATGGTACATCGTACTTGCTATGGGGCTAGTCTGCGGGGGACCACAGCTCCTGCCAGGTCTCCTTGGGTGGACACGTGCTCAGCTACTGCTAGGGCCAGAACCCAGAGCCTTCTCCAGAGACCTGGAGTCTCCTGGTAGATGGCGTGTTGTCTGAACATCATTGTCACACAGAACCATGCTGGGCCTACACGGAAGTTGGTGATTAATGGCAGCGCTCAATCTAATCTCTTCCAAAATGCTCATGTTATAGCCTGCAGCTCCCTCTCAAACCAGTTGCCAAACGGCAGCTTTTTCTCTTTGGAAGAGCAGGTGTGCATTTACCTGATCTCCATCTCCATTGGTAGATATCCAGGTTTGGACCCCCCGATATTAAGTGTGTCACTTCTGTAAGCTACAGTATAAGTAACAAATCATGGTCACTTTTGGAAAAACTAAAATGACTTAAAAAATTTAACAACCACGTAACAATTGTTGGCAACAATAACATAAAAAATGAGAACCACAAATGCCCCTTTTACCATAAAAATTCAGAAATGGGTTTTTTCTCCCTCCCCTCTTCCCCCCTTCTTTGCCTTTTCCAAGAATTACTATTACTCTTCCCACCAGCAAGCAGATGTCCCCCTCTCCCCAGATTAAAGCCCATTGCTACGCCAGCTGTTACCTATGCACAAGGATAAAATCCCATTTGGGGAGGGATATGCAATAATTTTACAGAACTTTCTCCTGCATCTTTATAGTAATCTGATTTCTGTGAATTTGGCTGAGGAACTTCTATGACAGTTTTTTTCAACTAAACCCTGGCTTAAATTTCTTACACATATCTCTGGCCTATGTTGCTCCTACGTGCACCTTTAATGGTTGTCATGCAGGGAACTCACTCCTTTGATCTGGGAGTCAACACTAGGCGTGTTTGCTACAGCATCCTCATGATCGGGGTACAGCACATTTAAAGAAGGTATGAGCGTCTCTCCTGTCTGGAGCAGAGAGATGGAGAGGTCTAATGAGGCAACTAGTCCTGGGAACTAGTGGTTGTTCTGCCACAATCCTATGCTCCTGGGGGAACCACTTTACCTCAGTTCCCCCTTGAGACCAACACCTCATACCCAACCCAGCTCAGGGAAAGATGAAAATTAATTAACTAATGCTCAAGTCCATGAAATACCGAGCTCCATTAGCTTTATTTGACCCATCTAACTTCAGCCACCTAAGCTTCAGGCATTGTGGCTCTGTCGGCAAGGCGAGGAGAAGTCTCCTTCCTGTATGAAGGCAGGTGCAGATGAAAATTGTCGTCTGGGGAAGCCCCTGTCCCCTCAGCCCCGGCAGCAGCAGGGCAACCTGCCGACAGTGGGTGCCCAACTTTTAGGAGGCTACAGTTAGTGAGCGGGATCTCGCCTTGTGCACATGCCCATGGCACAGTCAGGGCTTAGCCACATCCCAGCTGTGACCACTGAAATGATCAGAGCTACCCGTAGGCTCAAAGACAAGACCACAGGCAGTACATTTATCTTCCAATCTCTTTGTAAGTGAATAATTTTATTGCATGGGGAGGGGGAGAGGAGGAGGAAGAAAAGAAAATTATTTCTTCTAATCCAATAGCAGACTGACAGCTACAGATACCCTGGGAGCTGCAACTCCCAGTTTCATAGAAGGCGTTATAAGGAAAGGCTTTCCTATGGCAAAAGTACCCTGGCAAAGAAATTTCCCAATTGCTGAACTACCAAATAACTTTTTTGGAAATGGGCATTATCTAAAACATCTCTTACATGAAAACTGGAGGAGACCCAGCCTCCTCCTGGTCTGACTGCGATCCCTCCCTGCCTGGAGTCTAAAATGAGCTCACAGCACATCACTTGTAGGAACCAAGGAGAGAATTTGTATAGGCGCAGTGACAAAGTGACAAATATTTCCAAGGAATGAGAATTTGTGCCCTTCAATATGAAAGGAAGAAAAGAAATGTCATGCTTTGCTTCCAGCCACCCAAAGAAATATTAAAATAGTGTGGGCAACAGTCTGCTGCTTTGTGCTGGAGGCTGGGAAACAAGGAAGCCAAGCTCAGTACTCCGCTGCTTGCTATGCTTCCTTGGGAAATCCAATTAACTGCTCTATGCTTCAGTGTCTTCTGACCCAGCTTGATAAAAACATTTGAGATCCCCTGTATATATGCACTTTGCTAAGTACTACCACTGAGGATTTGGGGGAATTGCTCTCTGGTGAACACCACAGGTGTTCATACCAGCTGTACACGATGACTGCTGTTTCCTACCGGTGTCTCTAGCTCAGGATACCCACTGCAGGCAGCGTAACCCATGGCCACGGTCCACCACAGCAGGAGGAAGAAGAGGCTGATTCCCACTGTCGCACTCCCTGGGCTCTCTTGAAGCTGGTCCAGCATCCAGGCCTCATCTGGGTCACTTTTTGGGACAGTTAAGATTCATGACATGCCAGGATTACCACCTCTGAAATTTAGTGACATCAAAATCCTGACCTGGAATGGCTCAGGACCATCTTGATCTGAGGACAAAGACCTCAGGACTCTACTTTTTTGGCTTTCAGTTGGAAAATCTGTTTGAGTTTCAACATGTCCCATGGTGTTTAAAACTAGCCTCTTAGAGCAGACTTAGCATTTAATTAACACGATTTGCATTTTTTCCTCTCTCTTGTCTTACTTTCATATAACATTTAATTAGAAAAAAACCCCACAACTGCTCCTTTGCTCTTTTTGGTTTTATTTTTGATGGAGGGCTTATATCTTAGGGAAATACCTTATGAAAATGGTTTAGCAGAATTTATAATGCAATTAGCTGCAAAGAATTTGTCTCCGGAAATGCTGTGATAGCAGTACTATCCTAAATCAGCATGATCAATGTGCACTGCCTTAACATTTCCCCACACAAACTTATTGTCTGTCTCGTTTTAATAAATAGATGATTAGGTTCCTTGGCACTAGATATTGGTTGATATTTTGAAGAAGGGAAATTAGGCAGCAGTGAATTTTAGAGATGTACACACACACACTCATGAAGGCACTGCAGGAGAAGAGGCGCGCAGTTAAATCTCTCTGGGTGGGCTCCTGTGTTGTTCTACTCAGAGCTTTAACCCTTGCTCTTGTCCTGCAATTCTTCGCTGTGACAGTACAGAGATGGCCAATGACTTTCCCTTGGAAGCTATTCCCCCAACACTACATGGGTTATGCCATCAAGGTCAGAGCCTCCTGACAACCTGAACTCACTGGAGTTAATGTGGGGATGAGGACAGCCTGCTGCATCCATGGGTGTTCCCACCAATATTTATCAGTCCCAACAGGAAAGGCCAAGAGTCATCAACACCGCATAACTACATTTGATCACAAAAACTAACGCAGACCACACCCTTGCTCACAGCCCAACTCCTGTGAGTGCCTCTTCACCTCAGCTACCTCTGAGTCAAGTCCTCAATATTACAGTGGCCAAGAAGTGGTTACTGAAGACAATGTCCATTAAGTCCTCTTAGAGGGGACAATCCTTCAGTGCTTTTGCACAGACTTATCTGTGGTTGCAGTAACCAAGCTGACTAAGGCAGCACAGCGAGCACTAGAGCTCAGGTTGTCCTCACTAGACATGGGGAAGGAAGAAAGACTTGCCTTTACTGCCTGAGCCCTTCTGCACTACCATCCTGCACCTGGCAGGGAGACGTGTCAGACATCTGGGCACCCACCAGACCTTACTGATAACACCTTTCCTCACACTCAACCTATATTTTCCCCTTGTTGCTGTCCGATCCCTCCCATATCAAACACTAATGCCTCCCCTTGCCACCAGCTACAACCTCAAGGATTGCTTGCTCAGTAAGGAGTATCAGAAAGAACCAAAAACCTGATCGTTTACTCCTGAAACATCACTTGGTACAAAATCTCTGTGCCATACACACAATGTATTTCAAACACTGAGGGAAACATATTTCAGGCCCTCATTTGGCCTCATTTCAGGACCTATCCTGCCCTGAGAACAAAGAAGCTTCTGGTAGTTGTGCAAGCATAATATTCCCCATAAACAGTGAGGCCAGACCCTGAGCTAATATAAAAATCTGCGGGATGTGCTTAGAAAAAGTGCTCCATTCAACTAATAACTAGAAACTCAA
The DNA here is from genome assembly GCF_031877795.1 of Strix aluco. Classification (NCBI taxonomy): domain Eukaryota; kingdom Metazoa; phylum Chordata; class Aves; order Strigiformes; family Strigidae; genus Strix; species Strix aluco. The sequence goes on along the minus strand of NC_133936.1, from coordinate 13,440,452 downwards.
CATGCATCATTCAAATACTTTTACCTGCTTCCTCCCTTTCAGTATGAGCCATGCCATCCTGGCATATTTGATACCATTTGTTTCTTCAAGTCTGTTCACACTAACCTCAATTCAAGAATGTGTTAGCAGAAAGTAAGCCACCAGCACACACTAACCCAACCAAGTGGATCACTCAAAAGCAGGCACAACTTCAACGGCTTTCTTCAAAAGACCCTTTATTATGTTATGTGGGCATACGAATAATATATAAAAAAATTTCTCTGACCAGGAACTCTGTTTTGTCAAGCAGGGATGTTTTCAGATGGACTAAGATGGATATGGTTTTAAGAGAATGTAGAACAGCAGCAGCTTTCTCCATTGTATGTGATCTGTCAACTAATCAAAAGGTCCAGTCTTGTTGCCAGAGAATGTCTATGCCAAGCACAACAGAATCCTGAGTATTTCAATATTTACAGAAATAGGTAAACAATTTGTTATCACTCTTGCTATTGTACTAGAAATTAGTTAGAACTCAAAGAGTCTAAGGGGAAAGTTTACAGATATCCCCCTTTGTGTGCTGCTCTGCCCCCTGGTATTTATTCATACCAGAGGCAAAGTACTAACATGCACTTGCAGGCTGTTTCTCCCAAGGTAGAGCCAAGTGTTGGATGTGTTAAACATGACTGTATTGTGCCATATGCATACATTTAATTTTGTTCAGCTTTCTCCATTGATATTTTTAGCCTAAGTCATCATTCAGATTTTCCATTTGTTACTTTTTCTCCAGCAATGCCTTGCAACTACTCCCCCAAATTCTGCCTCTGCTCCAAACCATTAAGTCATAATCCACTGACCTACTTGCTTACATTTTCCCAGATGTATCAAAACATCTTCATGTGTAACAGTATGGGACTTTCAGTACTACTCCCATCCTACAGCTGCATGTATAAGCTGTATAAACATTTCTTACACACATAAACAGATCAAATGCTTCAATTTTCAATAAACAGTCACGAAAATTTAGAAACTTGATTTTAAAAGGCTACCACCTCCCCACCCCCAATTAAAAGAAATTCCATATAGTTTTTGAGAAGCTAAAGTGAAAAGGATGCTTCTAAAAAGCATCTGATACACATAACAACTAATATCAAAATAAGGGCCATAAAGTAGTTCCCACCGGGTGACATGCAATGGCAAGATTTCCTTAATTTTCTCACGCAGAAAGCACTCAGCTTTCTGGAGCTCAGAATTTCCTCTGAGATTCAGATCTTCTTTTCTATTTTGGGGGTGGTGTAGGGGAAGTCAGCAATTTTGTAGGTTATCTTCACCAGCTATGCAGCACCACAGTCCTCATGAAGTCAGTGAGCAAGGACAATTTCCCCCAACCTCACAGTTTCTCCACTATTTCTCTGTCGACAGGTGTAATTTTGGTTCTTCCACCTCCTACCCATGACACTTTCCTCTTTAAAAAGGTAAAAAGAAGAAAGAAAAAGTTGGGTGACCTTCCTGGGCAGCTTCAAACCCCTACGTCTAGCATTTATAGTTATCACCACTTTAACCTCTGAGGAGGCTGAACAACGCAGCGCACACCCTTCCAATGGGCATGACTCATCAGATGACTCGCCTGTGCCAGGACTGCATAGTTGCAGGTTTCCATCTTGCAAGTTTGGTTGTAATGTTGAAGCTCACAGTGTACTACAAAGAAAAACTTTCCTTTTCCTTCATCACAAAGTGAGCACGGGCACTAAGGAACCAAAGGTAACAACTCCAACCAATGCTAACCCTGGCCATTCACCATGGACACAGGCCAAGGTCTAAAATCAGGGTCCAGGTAGCAGACAGCAACTTTGTAGCCAGCCCATTCCTCTTAGCAATATCCAAATGAAGCCTATGTTCATCCTGCATCCTGCCTCTGCAGAAATCAAAGAAAAAACATTCCCACTGAACTCAGTCGCACAATTAGCCCTAAAAGAATTGAGGTAGGCTTTCCAATTTTCCTTGGAACGGCATCCAGCAGCCTTCCTGTAGCAACAGTGGGATGGCCATTACTCCCCCTCATCCCACAGGAAAATGGAGGGATAAGGGAATTGTGCAATGATGTAGTGAGGCCAAGATCCAACATTTAGGTTCTTCTGTTCTCCTTTTAAGTTGTTTGCTTCTTGCAGTGAAATCAGATTGAGCAAAATGCCTTTTCAATGCAGATCAGCTATTTTATGGAGCTAGCCATGCCCTCTCGTTAAAGGATGTTACTTTTTGCGTTCTAGGAACGTTAGCAAAATGACTTAGGGAAGGTTGTGGATATATATTAATATTATGAAACATTTCCCACAGCTTGTACATCTCTGGAAGTACCAAGGCAGAGATCGCAGAATGATAATTAACCAGTAAATTTGGAAATAATTAGCATAATAATTACATTTCAACAAAATAAACCGTATGACTAAAATAACCTCTTTTGGCAATAATTGACACCAAGAAAATAAATGACGTCTGGCCCACCCACATTCTCCCTTTCTTCTGATCAACTGGATAACACAACACTGCTGTGCCTCTCGAGCTAGGCATTACAAATGACCCTGGAAAGACGGAAAGTTGCCAAAAAGACCTTATAAGACCCATGTATTTACTGCAAGCCAAGACTTTAATGATTCTTCTTCCCAATCTTTTTTTAAAATTTGCTTAGTGTCTTACACTAAACAAACTATCTCAATTGATGCTTTTATAAAAACTCTTGAGCTCCACCTACACTGAAGTCAAAGGTAGCAGTAGCTAGGGTTTATGTATTGAGTTTTTTTCTGATGAATTCAATAAGGCTGTTTGCAGGATTTACAGTGAAGTGTAGATGTACAGATGAGGAACCTATTTTCTATATAAGAAGGTTTTTCCTCTTGAAAAGAGATACAAAAAAATCCCACTGGGACACTAAACTTATGATTGCATGTTCTTTTTGGATGGAAGCTTACCATATTTTTAGACTGGAAATTCTTTGTTCACTGTTATTGGTAAATAAATTAAACAACCCCCAAATGACGGCAGCATCTGTAGCTGTGCTCAGGTTGACAATGGAACTAACATTCAATTATAAGAAAATGAATAGCTACAGTTTTCTATAGCTGTTTGAAAATAGCTATTTTATCCTTATACTTAGGAGGGAGTAAGGTTATATTACTGCCATTTTAAACTTATAAAAACCTTCATAGTTGGCAATATAAAGGACCATTGTCAGAAAGATGCTCTGGCACATCTCTGACTTTACGCACATGAGTAAGATGACAAAACAAACTGTATGTAATAGTAAGGCAAACTGAAGCGACTTCCTGCTTAGAGCTAAATCCAGGTTTGAGTATCTTTCTGAACTGGAAACTGAAGTCCGAGGAGTTCATGGCAATCTTCCACTGGCAAGTGAAGGTGTCTAGCCTAAAGCTATCCCTGGCTTGACAGTAATTTGGTGGTGGCAACAACCATGACGTTGTGTCCAGACACAAAAGAGGAATTCAGGGCCGCCCCAAGCTGCTTCCCAATATAGCTGGTGCACAGGACATAGCAGACATGATCTCAGCTGCGTGGGAAGGTGTAAACTGTTTCCTTGCTGCACTACTATGCCTTGGCGTATGCCCTTCCTGGGTCCCTCACGTATAAGGCCAACAGGGGCTCATCAGTTGAGCTACCACACCTGCCCTTGTGCATGCACTAGTACTCAGACTAACTCACCAGAGGTATAATCACTGCCTTCTAAAACTAAGTTTAATAGATCACATTGGGTGCAGATGATCATCTAGAGTAACTGGGCTATACTGGGCTTCAGCAGATGGTAACTAGTAAGGCCACAGCAATGGGCTGTAGGTTCTCCCTGCCTCATTGCAGTTACATTGGAGCAAGCAGCCCTGAGTTTTCAGATGGTCTCAGAGCTGCTTATTCTGGTGAATTGCCAACACAAGTCATGCAGCCTGGTGCCAGCCCACAGCGCCACATTTAGACTGAGAATTGCAAAGGTGTAACTGCAGTGGTGCAAAAAAAAAAAAACAACCAAGTAGTAAAAATAGAAATAAAAGTAAAAACTGGGCCTAATTTGCCATCTGCTAACTTCATTCAGTCTCTTATAGTCATTGCTTTCCAAATATCTCCCACCTTCTAAATAGCTGCTTTTTGATTATTTTCCTCAAGATTGCTTTGTTTTCTCCCCATGTTGCATCTCACCTTGCTATTTCCTCTCTACATTTATAACTGCCTCAGGTCATTTTCCATTATTTCTACACCAGTGGCTGTTTTTTTTTGACACACCTCCCAATTTAATATCTTCTGCTAGTTTAATTAACACACTGACTGCACCCTCTCCAAGTTCGTTAATGAAGATATTAAATAAAGTCAAACCTTGCATTACTGCTTGCAGTGCCCCAAACAGCTCCTCCCCATAGCCCTGTATGTTCCCATTAACGATTGCCCGATGCCCACAGTCCGTCAGCTGGGTTTCAATCTCTACAGCAGCTTTCCCGTCCAAGCCAATTTTTATTTACATATCACAAGATTATTTAAGACACCAAGACCATCCTCTTTTCTTTAGGTGTATGTATGGACCCATGAAGCTACATTTTTAATCAGCTGAGAATCTGCCCTTATGCAGCTCGGTCTTGTGTTTTCCCTTCATTCACTAATGCTGAAACTCTGTGCAAAAAGTGATTGTGTTTGAACTCTTGCTGCTCAGCATTAGGTCTCAGCTCAGCTGTCAATTCAGCCTAAGCACTTTTCATTTCATCGGGGTATGTGATATGTTGCCTCTCAAATATTAATTCAGATTTGCCTGCACATTAACACTGACACAAATTTGTTTCAATGAATTTCCATCGCTGTAACTGAAAGTACAGTCAAGTCAATCCCATTTGTTTCTGCTGGTTTCACACTCTAGTATGGCCCCGACTCTGCCAAATTTTAAAGACCAAGTGGGATTTAATACCCCATTGATATGCTTTGTTGAATGGGGAAGGTCCAGGCAGGCTCCATCAGCTGTGGGCCTGTATGCTTACAGATATGTTGTCTTATCCCCAGATCCAACTGGCATTTCCCACACAGGGTTATGGAACTACTTGTGTAACTTTAGTGCATTGGACTTTGGTAGCTTAACAGTGACTCAATTAGCGGGGAGGAAATTGGCCTGCTTTCTTACCAACGCTTTTGTATTACCTTTGCATTTCATGGCACTGGGGGTTTGCCCAAGATCCATGATATTTATAAAGGTAATTGGAGTTGTTCATTAACTGGTTCTCACAGACTCTGGGATACAGTCCATCTAGATTCCTTCATCCACAGATTTTCAGTTCTTTCCTTTATTCACATGCTTCGTGCCAAATCTCAGGACGATGTTAGAACTGACTTAATGAGGATTCCCCCAGCTATAGGGGAATGCAGGCAGAGCTACTTCTGCTTAACCTACACCAAACCTATCATACACGTATAAATGATGCACCAAGAAAAGATGGCCACGGATGCAGTGTTGCTGCAGCCCGTGCAGCCTGTGCCATGGCAGCAGCCAGCACATTCTGAGCAGCCCTGAGCTCTCAATTGCTCTTTAGGACAGGGTGGTCACGGTTCAGAAAAAAACAGCTCAGGTATTTTGGCTGTCCTCTCTCAGAGCTGCCAAACACATTCTGGACATCGAGCTCTAGTTCTGAATACTGACACAGCTATCTTTATTTTGTATGCAAGCAGCTCCATTTCTTTATAATTCTACTTAAAAATCCATTATTCACTAGCGGAGCTATTCCAGAGGAATAGCAAGGTAGCTGCCCTCCAAGTGTACCACAAAGGTTATATGTTTTTTGGTATTTACTGTTTGTCTAATATTATCTTCTCCCTTTACTTTAGCTCCCTGCCTCTTTCATGGCTCTCTTTAAACTCTTCTGCAAACACATAATTAATTCCTCCCGCACATCTTGGCGGCACTGAGGATTTCCCAGTTCAGCTAATGCACATAACGCTGCCAGCCAGCGCTTCGAGGAGACAAGGAGGGAAGAACCACTTCAAGCTGCTGAACCGAAGGAGAACCGTTAACTTTTAGCAAATGAGGCTAGGGTATATTTGAAATATTCCTCTTCTGACCAGTAGAGGGAAGTCATGTAAATACACAGCAGTCAGTGCAGTGCAATTTTGTTATTCCCATTCCTGCAGTTCTTCGCTTAATTTTCCTTCTTCCAGCACAGGTGGGTGGGTGGGGGCAGATACATGTCAACCTCAGAGAAATTAGGAAAGGCAAAAATTGCACGAAAAAGGTAATATCAATTATTAGATCAATTAGTGTAGCTGGAAAAATCAGATAAACTTTTGAACACATCTGTCTGTCTTCAGGTATGAAATAGCAGCTAACATGTTCAAAAACCTGCCAGTTTTTCCAGCTATAATCATTGATCTAATTAAAAACAAAACAGAACTTGTCTGCCTACAGACCTGTCTTGCCTGCATTCACGGATTCACAGCCGCAGTAATACAACCCCAATGAAAGGCTAGTGTGAGCATCCATGATGACTAGCTTAGCCTGTAAGAAGGCAGAGCATGGACCATATCCCCGACCTGGGTGTAGAGGAGATATGCCTGGTCATATAAGGAGGAGGAGAGAAGGCTGAGTCAATAGAGAAAAACATGACAGGGTGAATATAAAGCATCTGCCCCCAGTGTCACTTAAAAATTCTCAATATGGCTTAAAGAGGAAAAGAAGAAGTCATCCCAAAAGCTGGACTCCCTCAAAATGGTAGGGGAGGAGGCACAATGTGGATTCCCATCCCATGGTGAGCAGCAACAGCCCTGCGAAGTAATGAAGGGTTTGTATGAAAAGTGGATGGAGCGGGGACCACTTCCCATTGGGGGACCATTGTGAGCAGCTGCTTAGCATCCCAGAAGGAGCAGGAGCAAAAAAACATTCAGAACCAAATTGGCAGTTTCCCCTACTTTTAAATAATGTATCTATGAGAGGGAGATATCTGTGACTTGCACAGAGCAACCTGCTGAGCCACTGCTGCCATGGGGTGAGGACATCTCTAAGACATGCACATCTACAGGCACAATCATCCTAGGCCAGCCACACCTCCAGGCATGCTTGACTGCTCAATTTGACTCGACCCAATGATATAAAGGGGAGAAAAGACACTAACAGATTTTGACTGAGACGCACCACTTAATCCTTTTTTCCCCATCAGTAAGCTCTCTTGCTTTCCCTTCCTAGCAGGCATTATGTAAATTGAGAGTCCCCTGAAGTGATATTTGCAACTGGAGGATCATACAAGAAAGGGCACAATGCTCCTTTGCCAATACAACCCCCTGCCCCTACTATTCTTTTTCGAATAATACTATACTCATGGTAAGTACTAAAAATATGTACTCTACCATTCAAGCACTTAATGTTCTTAAATGCCACTTTGTTCAGGGGAAATAGTTTTTGTTAAACACGAAATTCACTGAGAACAAAATTTATGTTTCAATCTGATTTACTATATTTATATATATATATGTATTTATTTTTTTCCAGTTGATTACATCACCTAAATCTCTCTGTAAAACGCCATGCAGCTAAAGCAAATACTTAAGGAAGGCTGTTGATAACTTACTGATGATGTTGGGTATCATCAACTGCTGACTTATGTCTGAACTTTACAGCCACTTCCTGGGGTGTGAATGATGCACAGTGAAAGGGGTCACCGAGAAAAGGAAAAAGCTTATATCACAGTGCTATCAGTGTATGTGCTGTGACCACTACACATAAATGGGTTAGCCAATTTTAGTTGAAGTAGCAACATATCAAATTAAGTGATAGGACACTGTAGCCCTAAGTTTTCCATGGCAGAGAGAAACAAACATCCTCAGAGACCAGGGCTGACTTAGACAGACATTCCTCTAGGGCACTTGACAGTATTTAAAGCTCATTTAAACTTGAACCACTGGCTGTCTCCCCACTATAAAAAAGGTGTAATTTCAGTGGCAATGAAAATGACCACCACCGAGAGAGACATTTAAAATCCATACAGGGATCCACTTTTCTATACCCTGAACTTTATTTCTTTTTGCAATGTTGAAAGCCAGACCAAACACCCAGCCTGTTGTTTTATTCAGAAGGATTCTTCTTCCAAAGACAGAATTGGTTTCTGTTTCATAACCTTCCATGTTGGTATTTTATTGCCATGAATTATTCGGGATTAGTAATGAAGTGTGGATCACAGTATCTGGAGTCCTTCACAGCGGGTGTCTGCTGTGTACTTGTATTTGATTCTCAATGGCACTGTTCTCACTTTATTAAAAAATATTCATATACAGAGCCCCAAGTGATCTACTGAATATTCCCCCCATTTGCTGGTAGCTGCATTTATATTTGCTGTATAATTTTGGGCAAGTGGAGGACTCATAGTCCTACTGAAGTTAACATGTACTGTTCTGATGTCCTTCTAGAAACTTCAGGTATCAGGTGATACATCGAATATTTAGTTTCCCTCTTTCATTGCCATATCTTGCAATCTCACTCAGTTCTCACCTCATCTTCCCCCACAATAAATTTGCTCATTGACATAAATGACTGTTTTGCTTGATCACAACTTCAGTGTTCAGCCCTTAGCTTCTACGTGAGCAGTGGTGATGCCCAGAGCAGAGCAAAGCTCAGGTGTTTCCTCAACTTGTTTGAGGCATCATACAGAAAAAGTTTGACTGCATGACTCATGACTAAAGCTGTGTTTAAGGAAGGAAGGACAGAGGGAGGTCTGTCCACCACAATTGAGAAGAAAATCTGCAGAATCATCATCATAACCATCCTGTAAACTTATATTTTTCACTAATCCCATCTGGCCTGATCCAAAGGCCATTGGATTTTGGATTTGGACCAATGTGCAGATGCCTTTGTCTGTCCAAATCCCATGTAGAATAAAATGTTGGCTCTGTTTATTGGCAGAGGATTTAGCAATAGGAAGAAGTTCAGTCCAAACCCTTTCTCCATGTGTGACTGTTCCAAGGGCTCCTAATTCACAAGGGCTCAACCTTGACCCTACATCCTCCTGTTTCTACTGCAGGATCATCTGGCTTTCCACCAGCATGACTCTAATAAGTAACTCACATGAATAAGTCACTGAGTAGCTGAAGCAAGATGTTAAAAAAGAGGATGTCCTCTCTGCTTTGATAGCCACCTATTAACTGATCGGCGTGGCAGTACTGGGAAGGTTGTAGGTGGTTCTGTAACCCATCATGCTAAAATGTGAAGAGCAGATAATTTTTATTTCATTATGCTCTTGTTCTGCACATTCTTCAATATTGTCAGAGTGCTGTATGAACTTTAACCAATTAATGAAACATGAACTGCTTATTAGGTGACCCAAAAGGTCTCTCCCCTACAATCTGTGAATAACAAATCAAAATCAACGTGCTGCTGGCAAATGCATATGCATGAAATCTTTTAAGACATCATGGCTAAAATTGCTAATAATAAACCTCACAGCATTCTCAAGAAAGCAAAACAGGAAGGGAAAAGAAGCCAGCAAAAATAAAACGCTCTTCTGCAAAACACTGCCTAGGCAAGTTAGCATCAGCTAAATGATCAATAGGTCAGCATTATGTATGATATTTACATCTGATCTGCATTACTGCATTGCTGTGCTGAAATGTCCAACAAGGCTCATATCAGCTAGCACTTCCTTCATTAAAATCTGGCTTCATATAAAATTCACCTTGATTTATGAGTTTGCATTCAGTGCTGTACATTTGAATGTAACACTGCCAAACTTTCTACTGTGTTCACCTGCTGGTTGGAGAGCCGAGATATTTCAAGATGAAAACAAACTAAAGTTGGTTGCAGAAGGCTTATCATTATCAAAGAATGGAAAATAATAGACTTGTGCATATGCTCAGCCTTCTGCTACCATAATGTCACTGTGTATTATCAGCTTCTGTTTCTGAAAAGTAGTCTACACACCATGTATTTCCTTAATCATGGATTTATTTACACTTTCACACACACACACAAACCTACAACAATTCTTTTGCTTTCATTACCTAAAAAATATTGGGGGCAGTTTTCTTGATATCTGCTGAATATAAACTTATTTGGGTTTAGAATCTGGAATTTCAGGTGTTTTCGCTTTCTTTCATACATACACATTTTAAATTCAGATGGGCCCATATCCAAGCTTAGTTCGACCCTTATTTTCCAGAAGGTGAATTTCAGTTCCTCCATCATTTGAATGTTAATTGCGTAGCATCACAATAAAACCACACATGCTCCTTGAAGGCATGAAAAACTCCCTCCTGACCCTTAGAAAAATCTGCCAGTTATTCCTAAATATAAAGCTGACTAATAACAAGTTCTGTAAGTAATTACACAGCACAGAGCACACAGAGCCTTCCTCTTACCGCACTAACGCTATATTCTTCAAGGGAACACTGAGGAGTGGCAAATTTGTAGTATTAAATGAGACATTTTCAGCCAAGAGTTTAAGAAAGGAGGAACAATAGAGAAGATGAACATAAGGAAATATTCAACAGGAATAGAGAAAAGGGGCTTCACTTCATAAACAGATTTTATCTTTTCTGTAAATCTCTTTGCCTCATTCACCATGCTGAAAGAGTATGACTCTGAGTTCTTCTTAGCAAGTAGCCCCTTGCTCCTAAACATTTTGTTTTGGTCTGTCCAATGACTGCAGATTTATGCACTTGAACTCTTTCACTTCTTAACATTCTGTAAACAAGACCCATCTGGTCTATCTCTTCTTGTGTCCAAGTCCCTTCTTTCCCCAGCCTAACTCATCCAGTCCCAGTTAGCTAATGCCTTCCTTTAAATAAACTAGACTTTTCAAAACTTGATCTAATGCCTCGGCTCTTTATGTCCCTCAAAAGAAGACGCTAACAGCTGTTCACTGTTACTACACACTAGATCAAGTATTCAGAGGTGGATCTATCAAAGAGGTTAACTCCCTCCTGATACTACATTAACTAATCTGCTGTTATTTTAAACTTTGTTTAGGTTTGTTATTACTTCTACTCCACTGCGCCACTCAGCATAGACATATTGCATTTCATAATCCATTTACCCAATTGATCAAGATCATTCTGCAAACAACCCATCCTTCTAAATTTTAACCATTCTTCCTATTTTAGCATCATCTGATAACATATGATAGCACAATATAAATCATGAAGAAAATGTTAATACAAATCCAACCGTGTAACTACCTGCTTTTGGCCACAAAAATAAATTTGTTTCTTTTCTTCATTGTTTGCCATGTAAGAAACAAGGGGATACTCTTGCTCATCTCTTTATTCGTGAAAGCTTTTCTCATCTGGGTCTTCCTATTGACTTTGCCACAACTACTCACATAACTGAAAGGATTACTCTCATAGTTTGAAGCTTCCAGGATCAGGTCCTAGTTCTTTACCTGTCTTAATAATTTATTACCTAGCCCATATATGCAGAGTGTGTAGAATAATACATCTTGTGAAACGTTGTTAAAAGCCTCTGAAAATCCCAATATGTCTGCCGTTTCCCTCCTATCTAGATCAATATTTATTTAATTTAAAAAAGGAATCCAATTTGCTTGACATGATTTACTTTCCACAAATCCATGCTGACTTGCATTATGATGCTGCACCCTTATTAAACTGTATGCAACTGTAGCCTTATGCTGCTAGGAAATGTATTTTTGAGACTGCATTTACAGGCAGTGGGATCCTCTGAGGGGCTGCAATGCCCAACACAAGGAATTCAGCACATGCTTATTGTCAAACTGGTCTGTTATTTTCCAGCTCAAACTGTTTTCCTTTAAAACACCAAAACAACATCGAGTCTTTTCAAATGATTAGATGCAAGCTCTTACTTCTGATGTGTATTCACATTGCAAATCATGGTCATGTATCAGGAATCGTTCTGTGCCCAGCATTATAAAACCCCTACGTGGAAACAGTCCCCAACACCCAGGGAGTTTAGACTGGGGCAATGGTCCCACCGTTGATCTTATTGTTGGGTCTCAGTCAGAAGCCAGGCCGGATCAGCAGAAACAGACAATCAAAATGTCAACAGTACATAGCTATACGAAGGAACAAGCAGCTGCAGGGTTTCTGTCTGTTTTGTGTTAATGTCCCAAATAACACTCCACACTGTTCAAGTGACCTGAGGCAGGCTGTTCCTCCTGTGGTGACGTGAAGCCCCTTCACCCATCCCACTGCTCACTTCTCTGATCCCACACTTCACCTGGAGATTGATGCTCAAATATAACAATGCGCTACTGTCTCAGCGTATTACCCTTGCACCCTTAGTCCTATTTGCTCAGATAATGGGCGGTGTTCTCTTTAGCAAGCGGACTGGCCAACAGAGTATGCCACTTCAACACTCATCTTCTCCTAAGACTTCATTCAGCAACCAGTTCTGCTGCTATCATCGAATTCTGCATGGCTGCCTGGGGTAAGTTCTGTCCAGTACTGACGGAGGGGGCAGAACCCTCTCTGTTTTCTCATTGTCTCCAATTTGGCAGTTCCCAAAGCATTTCCAGAATCTCACCCTACCAATAAGCATTTTCCCAGCTATTTGCCTAATGAAGTTTCCATTTTTATTCTTCCTCCCCTCCGTTTCCTCTTACCATGCACTAACAATGCACTGAACTGAGCTCTTACTGGCTTCTTAGAGGACAATAGTCAGAATGGGCTGGAATATCTTGGTATGTACTTGCCAGACTGGCATTCATCAGGACTGTGAGACAGAGCAAAATCCCATTACAGTAATGGGACTTTTTACCTCTTTGTGACAGTACAGCTAAATGCCCCTTCAACCCCACATGAAATGCCAACAGCTGGGCACAGAAACACAAACCTACCCAATTCCAACCATGACATAAATACAGCATTTGTTCAGGTAGTATCAAGCTCTTGTGGTATTTCTCATCAAGTACCCTACCTTGAACTCCATGGGGGTGTACTTCTCGTTCTTGGGGGTTGTGTTGCCCTTGTAATGGAGATGGTTGGGAGTGGTTGGGTGGATAACGGTCGACTCCTGGGACTGCCTCTGACAGCGCTGGCAGTACACGTAAATCACAAACGTTAAGAGGCTAGAGCCGAAGAAACAGGAGACCCCAGTGGCAATCAGATGGATGAGACTAAAACCTGCAAGGGAAATTACAAGAGATGCTATTTTTAAAGAACAGTCTTTTTCCCTCTCCTGACAAGACCACAGGTGCAAATCAGAGCTATGACATCTCGGGATCAACATTAATAAGCTGTTGAAGCCAGAGTCTTACGTTCTAACATAAACTGACATAATCTCCCTGCAAATCGGTCTCCCCACTGCAGCTCTGCCTTGTGCAGTTTAACAGGTTCATGCATTGTTTTCTCAAAGCTCCTTCCCTGTCTCTCCTCTCTCCCCTCTATTGATATTGAAACTAAACATTATGTTAAGCTGACAGCTAAAGAAATGAGCCATACAAACAATGCACATTAATGGATTCCAAAGCAAGTGCGTGTCATGGAAATAAGGGGATAAAAATGCTCAGTGTTTCTCTGAAGGGGAAGGAAGGGAGGGGAAAGCCCTTTTTGTTGGCTGCCCAAAATGCCTACGGGACTGTGTGCAGGGTGGGGGAGATACACATTCCTCCCCCATGTAATCCAAGTGTGCTCAGCATTCTTGCTTATTCATGGGGCAGCACTGCCTTGGCCATGTCTGCACTACCTCTGAGGTGTATTTGTACCACTAATAGTGAAATAGGGGTCCTCAGGGGAATGGGAAAGATAAAGTGGACAAAGGGAAGGGGGGAACTCCTTGAAAAACATTTCTTTGTTGGTTTTCTTCACAAACTGCAAAGATAGAAAGCCAGTTGCAGGCAGGTGCTGGCAGGGTAGCTACAGTGCAAATATTTCAAATAGAAAAGCTCTTGGACTATAAAAGCCTCCTACAGAGATCTCTTCACGTGGGATTGCAGCAGCACCCTTCAAGCACAGTGCTGGCCTCTGGAAGAAGCTGTAGTTGTGCATCCCACGTGTGGGAGGTACCTAACTCGCAACTCTGGCTGGTGGGGGAAGACAAAGTCAAACAGTATTCCTCATTCCTCCCTCACCTCAGAGAGTCTCAAAACCCATGGTAAAACTAACCACCAACAGATCTCCACTGACAACAGAACAAACAGTAGCAACCTTTACAGCCATCAAGTTAACGAAGCAACCAGAGGCAATCTTGGGTGGCAAAACTTTATGACCCTGTTGTCTTTTGCTTTGTGCAGGGGGGGAATCTATAGAAAAAGAATCAGCGATGATGACTCCAAATGCTACTCCCTTTCCTCTGCCTTTGCTCTGTCATCTTTCAGACAGGAATGACAGGGGATCTAGTGCCTGGTGGAGGACCCCTGACTGCTGGTCCCCCAGGGCAGCTGTCCTAGGGGTCAGCCACATTGGCTTGGTGGCAACAGCAGCAGTAAAATTCCCATAATACTTAAAAAGCCATTCATTTGGACAGACTGCTGTGTTGACTTGACTGTGTGCAGAGAAATGGAAGGGACTACTCGGAGAGTGGCTTTAAATGAGGTTCATTCTTAGTCTGATCACGACGTGCGTTTTTTTGGTGTCGTCTTACATTTTAACTGATATGCTTTTCAAATAGAGAATTCTGCCGATTAATCTACGGCTCTCCTCTAATCTTTAGTTAAAAAATATCCTCCCGAGTTTAAAAAGAACAAAACCAATAGAGTTCTACAGCAAAGTAATGCACTTCAATCATAATTACAGTAAGGAACATACAGAATTTATTAGACTGATGAATTACATTTATTTTTTAAACCACACTATAAAATTCTATTGCAAGATTACCACTCTCTACTGTGTTTTGGATGATGGTCCAAAAAACCAGCAGAAAGATGATAATTTCCTACTAAATGTTACAAGACTTTTCCAAAACGACATTTCCTTTCTTAAAACCTCCTCCTGCTTTACATCACTCACGAGAGCTAAAACACAGAATATGCAACTGTGCTTAGTAAAGCCACATGATACTCCGCCACATTCTCCTCCTGCCCAGCTTTGCTTGTATTGCAGTGAATGTTTCATTTCACTGCTACATTTGCATGTCACTACAGTAGGAAGTCCTTTCTAAAACATAAAGTGCTCTTACATTTCACTCTCACCTTTGAAAGACTCATCTGATTTTTCAGGTGACTTTTAGCCACATCTTAGGGAAAAGCCAAATTATTTTGTTTGCAGCATGTGAGTCCCCAGGGGGGAAGCTTTCTGGTTCATCACTTTGAAAATATAGATTTTCTGAGATGCATCAACAGAATTTCTATTGATTGGCTTCTTTGCCAAATATTGTAGAACGCTAAGTAATAAATAATATTAGCTATGGTAGAATGTAGATTGCAGCAGCAAATACAATGGTGGCGGTAAAAGAAGGAGATGTGGATACAGTGCATAACAGTAGAGTGCAAGCTATAGCAAGGAGTCCTGAAACTGAAGCAGATACGTTGCACCCTCTGAGGGAGAAGGAGCGACTCAGAAAGCCAACTGTTACATTGCAGGTGCTGAAATCTTAATTCCATTGATTGCCCCACAGTCACAAACTGAGAGGCCACATTTCCATGCCACAGGTGGCATGCCTTTTTTGCCATGATCTCCACAGGGAGAAGAGATTTTGGCAGCCTGCAGATCTTCTAGATTTCAGGAAAGCAGGGATGTGATGCTAGCAGGAATTGACATGGTCATTAGTGTGAAACTAGCATTTTAAAACGTCGAAGGAACCTGCCATTTTCTTCAGTCTGCATTTTTATCATAGGGGCTCCTAGAGCAGTGGAAAAGTGACACTAATGACTGGATCTTTCCAAATTACATGCAGAAAGGAGACACAACTTCTGTGAGAGGTGAGGACTTGAAGGAAAGGAAGTGCGTGGAGGACAAGTATAAACTCTAATCTCATCCTATATCATCGAAGGGTCTGTCTAAGAGACCCTGTTCAGTGAAATCTTTATAGGTTATTTAAAAACACCTGCCTCCAAACAGCTGGAGGCTTACAGTGGTGGAATGAAGAATATCCCTTCCTTTCTCCTGAACCATTCACCCTGTGGGTAGAGAGAGACAAGCAATGTGTTCCCTGGTAATTAATGATCCTCAGTGGCCAACCCAAACCCCCAAATAAATAAGAATCTTGGAACTGACAAGTGGACATATGATACATTCCTCCAGTCTGACTCAGACAGCAAGACTCCAGTGGAATTAGGGCTATCAGTGGGATATGAGCTGTATAGATTAATGGTTTGGTTGTTACTGACAGGGAGGAAAGAAGCCAGGTTAAGATAAAAATAAGATATATAGTTAGTGGTACCCTACCTCCACAGTTTGTGTTCTCATCAATGCTGGAGGCTGGCAGGATCACTAAACAAAGGGAAGAAGATGGAGAAAGTTGTCATTTTGCCATCACTTTACTTCTCTAAGTAATTAAACCCCCTGTGCTCCAGACATGAGAAGGTGCTCACATGTTCTGCAGCAAGCTGAGAGTCTCTCTAAATTGAATGATAAAGCTCAGAGTGTGAAACACATGCAACAAAACCTCTCCAAAGACCTGACAATTGCAGTACTGTTACCTGATCACTGCTTAGCTTCTTCAATATAGTGGAAAAAAAGATAGCTGAGAAAACCATGAAAAGTAAGAATACCATTGCCTAGAGTTCTCAGATTTTTAAGTTGGGGCACTGTGATTCAAATAATGTGGAAAGAGGTTACTCAGTCTAGACCCATATCAAATATTTTCCTGAGAGATACAATTTCCACAAAAGACAGGATGGAAGACGTTGATGACCATCTGTCCATCAACAGCATCGCTCTCTTAGACCTTTGATTAATCTCCCCACTTCACACACCAATTTTCCCCATCTGCCTCACCTTATTCCTTTGCTCTTTTGGAATGTTTCTTTTGATACCTGAACTCAAGGACCTTCTGTTGCCCATATCCATACTAAGAACAGAGATATTTTTTATGACCCAGCCTGAGATGAACTATGCAAGGTTAAAAGCTTCAATTCAGGTGAAGCCATACTAGTTATTTATTATAGATCCAGGTAATTCTGTTTTAAAGAAATGTTAAGCTGCCTTAAAGAAATGCCAGTTACCCTGTGACTGCCACAAGGGAGTTTATAACATGTTTGTTTACTTGTTTTTCTAGAAGCATGTGAACCCAGTTTAAGGTAGAGAAAATCTCTGCCTAGCTTGACAGTCTGGGCTTGAGCAGCTCTCCCAAATTGGCCCACCCTCTCCCTCCTTGACACTGTACATACCAGGAATTTCATTATACAGGCAATCTTGGTACTGTGTGCTGTTTCCAATGCACTGAGAAGAGTCTGGGCTGTGTACCTCACAGTAACGGCTGCGGTATTGGATGCCCTCTTCGTTACACAGGCTCCACTCTGACCACTCTGACCAGCCACCTGAAATCCAAGATCAGGAAAACACACAGACAATGTCACCAAGAAGGAAAATATCCCTTATAGGTACCATATTTCTCCCATGCTGAAGGATCTCTAGATCCTGGCTTGGGCCTCTCTCGCAAATCTAATCCAGGGGCCTTTAGTGGATTTAATTTTCTCAATACAAATAACAGTGCAAGCATCATACCCTACTTGTCAGGGTGTAGTCTTCTTAATATGGACTGAACCAACCCTTGGTGGAGCACTGCGCAGCATGGAGTTGTCTTAAAAGCTCCTATATCAGCTCTCTGGTTAAAGAGATACAAGGAGCTGGATGGGGCAATGTTGCACCAGGACCTCCACGTTTTGAGGTGGCCTCCCAGGGATACCTCAAGCAGCCAGCACAAGTTACAGAGTTAGAGAGTTTTGCTGACATTCCTAAGGGCAGGTGTCAGCCTGCACTGGATCAGAAATACACAAAGGTGGTTCAAAACCAGCACAGATCTAAACCCTGTCCTCTGAGTTATAGCACATTCTCATCTGCCTGTGTAAGAAAAAGGAAGGATTGTTCCCTCAGCAACTGTACAGATTGATGCTTCATGACTCCTTTTGTTCATCTTGTAAGCTTCCACACTGAAGAACGAAGCTCCTGCTTTTTCAATTACTTTAAATGGATCACCCCTTAACAAGATTTTGCCTGTCTGGCGTCAGAATGCCAGAGCATGGGCTAGTGAACAGGTAAAGAGAAAGGTGATGCATTGTAGTTGAACGCTGGGATGTCTCCTTTTTCCCTGGCTCAACAGACATTTACTGAATGGACAGAAAAACTTCTAACTGGTGGTTTTTCTGATTTATTTTTTAAACATTTTGCAGATGTGCCTTGCTCCCAGCACCACCCAAGACAACTGGAGCAGGGACAAGAAATGGCTACCTTCACATGGGTGTGTGTTGCAAAGGGCCTCCTCAGTGTGCAGACCAATGCAGATATCCTCTCCGCTAGACGGAGCTGGATTGGTGCAAGTCCGTGTGCGCTGGTAGTGTCCTCCTCCACAGGTTGCTGAGCAGTGAGACCAAGGAGTCCAGCAAGACCATGAGCCTTTCACTGAAGGACATTGAAAAGCAAGGAGAGAGGTAGATGCCGTTGGTTACTTCCCTCACTGTGACAACAAAGATGGAAAGCCCCAGTATCTCCCCTTCCAGATCCACCCTGCCCAGCCTAGCTAGCAGTTTCTTGCACCCCAGGATATTTGGGCCTGACAACAAGAACTTCATATTAAGGGAGGGTATGAATGTGCTGCATCTGTGGATGCAGAATGAAATCTATGCACAAAAAGACTCTGCATCATAAAGTGCCAAAATAGAAACTATTCCTTAGTGTAGGCACTGAAACTAGTCTAGTCTAGTCTAGTCTAGTCTATACCTTTTTATAAAACAGCATTGTTATTATTATTGTATTGTCTCCTGATGCTTCACCTACAGCAACAGCAGATTTACTTGGGAAAAAAGTGTTGTACAACCTAAGCAGAGCTTATATGGCACCTTTCTGTGGGGGCCCCGAGTCATCTACTTCCAATCTTTAGGAAACTGAAACTCAGAGGCTTTATTTATTGTCCCTGCTCATTGAAGGGGGGTTTGGACTAGATGACCTTTAAAGGTCCCTTCCAACCCAAACGATTCTATGATTCTATGATTTGAGCACAGCCCCGTAACAGGTTAATAATAAAACTAGGAAGGAACTTAAGATCCCTGATTTCCACCCCCACCCCCACCCTCCCATCAGGCTACTAGACTGCCTGATTTGCAGGTCCACATGCCATTAATTCCGAAGATAATAACCTGATGACTTAGTGCAAGATAAACCCAGGATTTGTGTATACACATTGAGTGAGGCAGGGAAGGAGGGAGACACAGAGAAATAGTAATCATGCACTCAGAACAGATTGTAAAACATCATAGTGTCCAAGGGGAGAAAACAGCACAGAAGAAGGGCACAGACATTAGTGAAAAGCCACTGAGAGCTTCCAAAATAGTACTAATAGCTGCCTTTATAGTGCTAGAGTTATTTTATTTTTATAGGCCATAGAGTGCAATATTTGACACTCCTGCTACGCTCTTGCTGCACATTCTGATCATATCTGCATTGGAATTTTATCTTTGTATTGAATTTTTGAATCATAATAATACTATTATAATATAGCATTTTCAAGTGTAGGCCACAAACTATATTGCCAGAGGTAGATAATTGCTAGAACTGCAAAGAGGCAAGGTAATTTGTGTAAGATCACTTAAATTTAGTTTAGATAGTTATTACAGAGCAAGGAGAAGGATAATTGAGAGACAATACAGTAGTCAATGGTCTATTATTACTATTCTGGACCAGGAGTGCAACATAAACATGAGGACAAACTCGAAAACCAGGAAACCAGGCAAGAATACTCCCTGCTGGCTGTGCAGGAAATGGTAACTGATGTCAAGAGTAGATGCCCATCGCAAGAACAATACGTAAGCAGGAGAGGGGGAAGAAACAAGTGTTCACAAGAAGAACCGCCACATCAAGCATCTCTACACAGTATTAAGGCACATTTATTAAGCCTGTCTCCTCATCGAGGTGCAGATGCACCATGATGCCCTCCACTGGATGGAGCATCAAACCTTCTTGAAGCAAAAAATTGATAGACAAGCCACGATACTACTTCCTCTAAAGAATGTGGCTGTGTTACCCTCTGAGCCAAGGTGAAACATAAGTCATAGCACTAAAGATCACATACATGGGTCATTACAATAGCTTTAAAAAAAATTAAGGAAAAATCCCCCAAATTGAAAAAAAAAATAGCCGCTTGGAAATACTGATTTTTTTTTTTGTGGCTCTACCATTAAGATGGGGAAGAACATCTTTGAATTTTATGCAGGAAGATGATCATGGTTACCTGGGCAGGGATGTGGATTGCAGTCTTGGTACTCCATCGCTGACCCCACGCAGGGCAAGCCACCATTTTTAGGTTCAGGGTTTGTGCATGTTCTCTTCCTGATCCTAAAGCCCAACTCACAGTCCCTGGAACAGGAAGACCAGGCCCCCCAAAAGGACCAGCCCCCATTGATAATCCGTGCAGAGGTCTTACCAGTCTTGAGGAGGTCATCAACAAGAGCTTCAAGGAAAACAAACAAGACACCATGACATCACAAATTAATCAGTTGTTGGACTTTTAAAAAGGCCTTCAGGTCATGAATAAAATCAGGATTTATGTGCCCTGGGGAAGAGTTTTTGTTGAAAGCCCTTAGCAAGAGTTCTGTTCCACAGGGTTACAGCTAAACTAGAAATCTGTACACACAAACTGAGTCCACCAATAACCTTGATAAACGACCTTTCTGGACAGCAAATTGTGGCAGTCAAGGCTGTGCCTTCGGGACACTGCCTTGCATCACAGCACTACTGAAGGGAATAACCCTAGAGGCAGTGCACAAGGGGACCTCCAGAGAGAAAGAAGAGTAAGGACACATTGTCCTGTAGAATGGCTCTTCTCTTCTTCTCTACAGCCTCATTACTTGCCAGTTCTTTTTGGGCCAGGCTGACAGTAGCAAGAACAAATCTATACACTGCCATAAGCACAGAACTGACAACTGTATTGATCTCTAAGTCACAGGGCTCTCTCCATCCCTGCCATTCTGCAATGATACTAGTCATACATGTCGAGACTTATGCAGATACAATCACATTCTCATTCCGAGAGGATTGCCCTTCCACCACCAAATCTAGGCTTGCCCTATGGTCCCCCAGAGCTGGCAAGACGTACAGTCAGTATCACACACTGCTGAGCCATCATTGGGGCAGAATCGACTCTCGGTTTTCTTCCTCCCAAACTGCAGCTCGTGGGGATCAGACAGCTGGGCACGACACGTGTAGCGGAAGCGCTGCTCCTGGCGGGCACCATTCTGGGTGATGTTGACAGGCATCCAAGGAGTCCAGGGTGTGTTCCTGCGCACCTCTGGGCAGCTCTCTGGGTTGCAAGTCTTATATTCCTGCCAAGAAGGAAAACCAATCTCTCCTTACTTATTAAACAGCAGCAGCCTAACTGACAGAGATTTATTTACACTCCAGAAAATAAGAGGGTACCCTCTGGATCTACAACAACCTCCATCCACCTTATCTGACCTCACTGACACAAGCCAGTGCTGGACACAGTGCAAAATGTGGTGACCATGGAAGCAATGGTGATGCATAGCTTCAGGTGGACCTCAAGGGTGAACTACGCTTATTATTTTTATGTCTCCCTTGGGTCTGTGTTTCTTTGCTGACTCAAAGTCATGTGTAGCTTTGAAAGTTTGGTACATTATGGGCAGCAGAATCATTCAGGCAACAGGTAATAATAACAGCAAGAAAGTTTTCTGCTGTGACCCTAAAATGCAGCCTAGAGGAGACCTATGAGGACAAAATGTCAGTAAGGCTTATTCCTTGAAAAGTTTATTGTTTTATTTTTAAGATGGGTTTAGATCATCTCTTTTTACATCTACTTTTGTTTGGTTGACATTTTAAACTCTCTGGTGAGGGTAATGAACCATTTGCCATCCTCATTGTGGAGCATCCATTGAGTACATTCTGGCTGGATGGGGTGATTTGGGGTCTTTACAATTCTCGCCGCTAGTGGGAGGAATTCCAGTGACAAACATTGCGTTCTTGTTTAAAAATAAATAAATAAACCAGTCTTTTCTGGCACAGGGAAAGAAAAGTAATGCTTTAGGACTTCATGATTCTAGAGTAAACGCCAAACAGCTTGTGAACACATGGGAGGTTCCAGATCAAATCTGCTTACACTGAAAGAAAAGTCTCCACAAAACTAATTAAAACAGCTGCATGAAACAGCTGCCAGAATAGGAAAGGAAAAATAAAGAGAGAAAATGGGTAGCCATTGCCTTACTGATGGGTTAACTAAGTGTTTGACATGTTGTTTACTCAAGTATGACAGTGATATTCATTTCTGATGCGTGTAGGACCTCCTTGACTCAACAGGATGATCCTTGGGAGTGGGACAGAAGGAGAAAATGTATAGTGCTTTCAGGTAAAGGACTTGATATCTAAGTCTACAGAGGGCTAAGGACGTCCTCTGTACACCAGTCTGTCCCTACCTGTACATGTACACTGACACACACACACTCTCACATCAACTTCACTGACTTTGGGAATTCGCCACCTCTCTGCTTCTCAGTTCATTTCAGCATCCTCTCTAGCAAAAGCTGAGGATAGCATTTTCTTCTAGCTTGAGAAATAAAACCAGGATGGATAGAGGAGTTAAATACCATGTTTCTAGGTGCTAGATGTCAGTAGATGACCCTTACACAATGTCAATAAACAATACATACCACAGCACAGCCTGGACATGTATTTCCATTTTCACAGGACCTCTGCCTTGAATGAATCCCTCCACCACAATTCACACTACATTTATTCCAAGGACCCCATGAAGACCAAAAAATTGGTAATGGACATGGACTGTTCTCATTACAGAATCTGAAAGAAGAAAGTGCATTGCTCAAAAATTATCCATGTCAGCACACTCAAGGGACAAAACGGTGATGAACGCAAGACTACACATTGCATTTGGGTGCAATACATGCATGCACAGAAAGCCGGCAGAAGGCTGACATGACAGTCAGATTAGCAATATTCCTGTTCACAGCAGAGAATTGTACCCTTTGGACAGAACAGGGAGTGATTAACCAGGCTGAGCTCAGGGAGACAGTTGGAGTAAGTGGTCAAGACTGGGTTCCTGAAAATGCTCTAATCTCAAAAATTCTATGCACTGAATTCACAAAAGAGCTCATAAACTGAAGCCCATGTGTCACAAAGAGAGAGAGAGTGGATGGTAAATATTTTCAATGGAATGACTAGTGGGAGGTCAACTCAACAGTGATCTGTCACTAATGGCAGGTGCTAAACACTTGACAATCTTTTCTTCACACCGGCCCTTACTGCTGCTTGGACCCTAAGAAACTAGCATTTGCAACTGGAGCTGAACTAGTGCTATATGCAACTAAAGGCAGGCCCTAAATTAATGTTATTTCAAGTTGCCTTTTCAAAAGGTAACTTTAATTTTGTTCAGCTTTTTAATCAATATTGTTGTCGAATTGAATC
This sequence comes from Strix aluco, assembly GCF_031877795.1. Classification (NCBI taxonomy): domain Eukaryota; kingdom Metazoa; phylum Chordata; class Aves; order Strigiformes; family Strigidae; genus Strix; species Strix aluco. The sequence continues at coordinate 13,416,962 of NC_133936.1, read as the reverse complement.
ACACAGGACTGAAATTGACTCAGATGTAGTCTTTAAAACCCAAAAAGGACCATTGTGAATGGCCGCAAATCAAACCAAACATTAAAATGTCGTGAATTGAGGAAGTTAAATGAATTGCCCTTTGTATTCTGAGAAATGCAGAGAGATCTGTCTTAAGTGGACAAGTCTCAAGGGACAAGCAACAGCCTACTGCCAAGCAGAGGTGGCCTTTAATGAAATGTCAGATCTGGAAACCAAATTGGGATGCCTTGAAGGATTTGTTTAATGAGAGGCTGGGCTTGAAGAAGCATAATAGCGCAGATGGCTCTGTAGGTTCAAAAAGAATTGTCTTTTAGTGATTTTGCATGAAATTTGCTTAGTTTACAGGGGGAAAAAAGATTTTTTTTCTGATGCCAAGCCCTGCAAAAACTTAACCCAAAATCTGTGCGTTAAGCTATGTATTGTCTTGAACTTCTTTGGTGCATCAGCACAATAATAGAGACTTAGGAATGGTGCAACTGGTAATGAAAGCTGCACATACTCAACTGCCTCCTCAGGGATGGATCAGAACAGTGTAACTGTATCTACAAACTCTACACTGCTAAGAGCAGGCACAACTTCTCCTTTTGCTGAGGAGGCCATGACTGTTTGGGGGACAGGAATACTTGTGAAGGTCTGAAAGGTCCTGCCTGAGAATGGAGGCAGCTCTGAAGTCTCCGATGTTCACAGGCTTATTGAAAGAGAGTGGCCATTCATGTGAGCAACCTCATCCCTCCCAGGCTCTGGAATTCCTTCCACTTCGTGCATTCAGTCAAACAGCCTTAATCTGCATTCACATGAGAGCCACCACTTCCAGCTGCCAATGTTATAACCATGGAAGTGAACACACGGTGTTGTGGACATCTCTTACCTTTCTTCCCTGCTCTGTCCAACGCAGACCCTGCCCCCATACCGTGGAGCGGGGTTGCTGCAGGATCGCTGGCGGACCTGAAAGCCTATCCCACAGGAGGTGCTACACGGGGCCCAGGAAGACCAGGGTGTCCAAGCGCCATTTCTAACAAAGAGGGTGAGAGAGAACTGAGTATGAGGGTGACCTAATGGTCTGCTCATGTCATGCTGTGCTTAATAACATCAAGCACTGACAGGGGAATCATTGAACTTATCAGAGAAGACTTATTAATTTCAACCAGACTTTGTATCAGCAGAGATTTAGACAAGGGAGTTTCAAAAGTGCTTAGCTTTGGCCTAACTTTCCTTTCATTGAAGTCTCTAAGAATCAGAAAGGAAGAGAATGAAGCCAATGTTGAATGATTTTGAAAATGCTTCCTAGCGTTTTTCTGGACAACAGCGTGGTTGCTATAACTTTGACTATTCCCCCATCATCACCCCCTTGTCTCATAACCTCACTTTTCTGAGCCAGTGGCTGATCCCAAAATCGTATCTCCTGGACTCTTCTGCACAAAGAGTTTTGGGGCTTACACTCACGAATGCTGGTTGTGCCAAAGGATGTAAGAAACCTACCCTCTGCTAATTCAGTAGGTACTGATGCTTTAAATCTCTTACCACAATACTACTGCCAGCTCCCATGGTTTTATCGTAAACCTCATAATATTTGGTGTTTTCCTAAAGCCTTCAGCATTGAATCCTATTAAGTGGAAATCTCAAACTTCATTAAAAATAACAATAATTGCTTTTAGCTTTCATGGCCACCTGCAGACGTCACTGTAGTGTGACCTTAAATCTGTAGAAACCAGAGGCAATTAAGAGCTCAGAGGCACGATCAAGTTTCATGGTTTAATGAGTGATCACATCTCTGCTGAGCAGTGGTAACTTAGCCTGAAGCAAATGTGATGTAAAACCCCTTAGTTCACACCTCAGCGACAGAGATACACCAAATGCTCTGTGCCTTGCTGCTGCGATGGGCTGAGCACGTGCAGGTGGCGGCTCTTGCGACACTGCTGCCATGCAGTGACTCAACCGCGTGCTTACACAGAAGCCAACATTTTCATCTTTAAAATCTTGCATTTATTAAAGCTCACCTTCCTCTGATTGGCATAACTACTGAACCTTGGAGCAGGAGAGGAGGAACTGTATCTCAGCTCTTCTATGCTGCAGGTTTAATTTCATATGGAGCCAGTGGCAATGCTCTGTCTTACAGAACTGCCTAATCTTGACACTTCACTGCCTTAAGTCAAAAAATCTCATTTGTTTTGTTTTGTTTTTTTTTTAATAAAGAAAAACCTTTCTACAAAGCGTAGTCAAAAAACAACTCAGGTGCTCTCTGGTTCTTGAAAGCTAAGCTTGAAAACAGATGTTAATTTTCAAAGCATTTACTGAACTAATAACACTGCTGGCAAGAAATACTTTCTGGCATAGCACCAATCAGGGCAGAGGATGAAAGTTAAAACCCACATTGCCCTTCACACTTTTTGTATTTGTTATCAACTCTTGCCTGTTCTTGGCAGGTTTATTTCAGAACTCTGTTAGATGTTTCTCCCCTCCTCGTCTTGTTCTCTCATCCCTCTCCCTCCTTCCCTTCCCCTCTCCTGCCCCAAACAAGGTCAAAGAACAAGAAGCTCACGTATATAAAAATGCTATTATTCCATCTTATTCTGCCATGTTTTAACCCACCTACTACCTCCCCACTCCTTAATGCAAAAGAAAGATTATATATAAAATTACAAAAAGAAAAAATCAAATGGAAGGTTGTTGCCATTGTAGAAAAAAAGGGAAAGTAATTTCTACTAAAAATTCCTCAAAACCCCCAAAATTCTTAGCATCTATTTGTGTTTCAGGATTAACAAAGACACCTTCTATTTTCAGATCTCCAGCTTTCTAATAGAAGTCATCTTCAAGCATCCTGCTCCCTCTTTGCAAAAAGAAATCTCAATGCCATATGAAGTCAATTAAAGGAAATTTGAGGGCTGAGGCGGATGTAGGATGACCAGATGTCCCTATTTTTCAAACCATGCTGTTTTCCTATGTCTTAAGATTGAATAATTTATTTTTCATCTCCTCCTTAGAAGCTGTTCCTGCCTCTTTTGCCATCAGAGCAGTGCTGAGAAACCCATCCCATTGGCATACTTTCCATTTGCCACTGACATAAAAAGCATGCCCGGGGAAGGCTCTGCTCAGCCCACGGTGGCAGCACAGGGGCAGGAATGACTGCATGCCTTTTGGGAAACACAGCCCACAGCTGGAAGGAGTGATGCCAATTAAAACATGAGTATTGCTGAATTTTTGGTGCCAAGACCAGCATTGATCTCCAGGGATGAGTCAAGAGACAGCTGTCCTTAATGGAATGAATGTTTCTGGAGAAGATAAAGTAGATAAAAATTGTATTGACCCAATATTTACTAAAATATTGGCTGGCCCCACCCTGGTTAAGTAGTGCTTACACTATTGCATCGACTTTCCTTGAGTCATGACATGATGTAGTCTGAGGGTGGTGGTGTAACATGGACACAAACACGGTGGCTATGTTTGGGCACCCGACTGGAGGACTTTTAGCTTCCATACTGTTCAAGCACAAGCTTCAGGCTTCGCGGGAAAGGCAGCACTTTGACACAAGCTGAGCTACATGCATTGTTTAAGTGCTGTCCCCGGCAGGCATGCCTCCTAAGTGCTGCTCGCTGCCAGACAATGATCTGTTGCTTTCACCTAGCCAGCGTGCTGCAGACAGTTCACAGACTCACAGAACAAGGCAAACAAGCCTTGCTCCGAGCTAGGCTAGGCCTTGTCTTTACAAGCATTGCTCTGAAGGAGCTCTGCTTGCTTTTGGCAATGCAACCTTGGAATCCAAACACTGAAACATTATAAGCTTGTTGGATTTTTTTAGCTTATTGCTGTTCAGCTGGCTAACAACTACCTGAGCCTTACTCACCTCCTTCTGAAGAGTCACTATTCACTGTATAGTTGAGGGAAACCAAGGCACAGTGTAGGTTAATGTGTACAGCAATTTGGGGTGCTCATCTTCCAAAAGCCCTGGCTGAAGGCCTTTCTCTCAGAGCCCTTGGGCTCCTTCAATTTTCACTGACTTCAAGTTGGACCTCACATACCTCAGTTTGGCTGGGATACAACAACATACTGAGGAAGTATTTCTTTACAGAACGGGTTGATGGGCTGCCCAGGGAAGTGGTGGAGTCCCCATCCCTGGAGGTGTTTAAGAGTCGTGCTGACATAGCGCTGAGCGATATGGTGTAGTTGGGAACTGTCAGTGTGAGGTTAATGGTTGGACTAGGTGATCTTCAAGGTCTTTCCCAACCTTGATGATTCTGTGATTCTGTGAACATGCTCACAGAAACACAAGGAAGGAGCTAAGCTGTGGACAGGACAGGACACAACTCTTGTTCGCTTCCTAAAAAGCACAAAGATAATAAGGTACCTTGAGCAATTTGCAACCTCGATCCTGGCCCCTTCACAGCTGCGACCTCCACAGCGAGGACGAGGGCTGTCACATGAACGTGACCTACACATACAGGAGCCTGTGCTGTCCCCATCTGAATGCTCACACAGTTGCCATGGGGACCAAGGCCCCAATCTTCCATTTGTTGTCAGGTTTTTCACCTAATTTTAAAAGAAAAAAGGTCATTAATAGCAAGTTTACATTTCTGGAGACAGCCCTACAATAGAAATGCCAAACAAAGCTGCTGGGGGGATTAGGATGCAGCTTAGATGGGAGCTGTCTGTGCTTGCGAGCAGGATTCAAAACAGAGGGTTATTTTCAGACAACGCCGCATCAATATTTACCCTCCAAATTCCACCCCACATACCTAACGTGTGTGCACAGGCACCCGAGTCGACCCAGCCAGCACCACACCAGGCGCAAGCATCCATCTGCCACACCACAAAACCACTGCGCGCCCTCATCCCACACTGCACAGCTCCAGCCTTTCAAGCAACACAATGGCCGGTGCTGATTGTCCCCACTCCATTATGCTCCTGCCTCTGCAGTGCTTGGGACTGTTCCTGCAGAATATTTTCCGAGTTAGCGTTCGTATAACCATAGTGACCAGCTGAGACCGGGGCCTCGCTGAGTTTGGCCCTGTCCAAACATGCAGTAAGAACTGGCTCTCTTTCTAAACAGAGCTGTAGCCTAAATGGCTAAGCTGGGGAAGGATAGAAAGTGAAGGAGATGGTGGTGACTGGAATTAATGCTGAGGATCACACAGTGGGCTAAAGAGCAAGAATTCATCTCAAGGCAATTTAGAGACCAGACCACGCTGCTATCTGTTTCCACTGCCCTTTTCTTCACGCCTGTACAGCCCCGAACAGGCTGGGGCTTAAGTTTCCTGTGCACTGTAATGAAGAAGTAAAAACACAGTAGTCCTGGCTGACCAAAAGCATGAGAAACATAACTATTTGAGCCCAGGACTGGTGAAGACCTGCCAGGAGATAGGGTGTCAGAGCTTGCTCCCCTGTGCCTTGTTTTAACCAGTGCTGCTAAGTGAGCAGCCCTAAGCCAAGGGCTGGGGGAGCAAGCTGCTAGGGGTCTCACTGCCAAGGCTGACTTGAGAAGATGAGTACTGCCTGCTCCTCCCGGGATTGCTCCCAGGCCACCGCTGCCTTCTTGTGCCCGCTCCACTGCTACTGCAAAATCCAGCAATGCCAGGACCATGTCTGGAAAGCTGCCCTGGACACCCCTACCCTGGCTTCCCCTCTGCTCCTGAATTCAGAAACACAAGGCAGAAAGACATCCATGCTGGCCCTGCCTAAGTACAGCTATTTCATTGCTACAGCACAGCACCCTGATGCACTCTCCCCGTGACTCCCTCCATCCTCCCCATCCCATGTCCCAAAGCACAGGGCCTCGCAGGCAGGATGGCACGGACGGTGGCTGTTTGCAAGTGGATCATCCCCACCAATGTGACCCATGGGGTGGTGCGTTGCTCAGCAGCTTTGGTAAAAACGTTGGCAAAGGCAACACTGGACTTGGCCTCGGTGTTGCACACAATGAAGGGTGAGGAAAATAAGAGGCTGGGGCCCTGGCAAACAGCCCTGACACCAAATCTGAGCCAGCTACTGCTGACAAACCCCACTGTGCCATGCTTCACGGAGCTCCACACTCAGCAGGATCAGTCCCCTGGGCCACCCCAGGGGGGAAACAATTTCTCCTGCTTTACAGACAAGGAAACTGAGGCATGGAGAGGCTGGGAGCCACGCAGGGAGCCAACCACAGCCATGGGAGTAGTGCTTTCAAACACTTATCCTCTGAAACATGCTGCTCTGTGCTTATTCTCCAAGTCTGGCACTACGTTAAACACTCACAGTGCACCTCTGGTGGGCTGTCATCTTCCCCTCTCACCCATCTACAGCAACATCAAAAATATGCAGCAGTGGCATGGAAGTAATTTAGATCTGTTACTGCGCTCGTCAGGCTTCAGTCAGGGGGTTTCAAGCATCTGTTGTAAACTTTTGCTTACAATAGATTATCATGTCGTTGTAAAAATTTGCTCTGGGCTGCAGGTTACAAGGCAAGATGCCCAGAGAAGAGAACACTGAGTTTTGTTGTTGTTGAATTTGTTGTTTTAAACATGCATGCCATCAAAAATCAATGCAGTTGGGTTTCTAAAAGTAAGGAGTAAAAAAATCAAAAGAACTACTTTTGAGATATTTAATACTAGATTTTTATCTCCTTTTTCCTCCTGCCTTACAAAAGTCATAATCCAAGTATTGGATCATTTCTATTCAGTTTTGAGCCAGAAAGCCTTGCCGATTCCAGCAGGGAGTTCTGTTCAGAAATCAATGGTATGATACGGCCCGTGGCTTCAATTAAAAAAAAAAAAAAAGCTGACAAATAATTATTGGCTCATAAGTGATACTGGGAAGCAACCCAAAAATTAAACAAATAAGCAGCCATAACCGAAATGCTGAGATTTATAAACATGTCACGTTGTGAGTGTGGGAAGTTTTTATACTTAAGAAATTACATATGGGTTATTATTCCATCTTTAAATTCATAAAAATATCTTCAAAAGAGCAAACTTGGGAAGTGGGATAAAAACCCACACGCACTGATCTTTTTCAGGAATATCTTTACAAGGCAAATCCTTTGTAGCCAAGACAGTGCCCATCAGACAGACAGGACATGTGATCAAACACCCTTCTCTCACCTGACAATATTACAAATTCCAGAGTTCTCCTATTTTATAAACTGCCATTCTCCCACCAAAGGCATCGCCTTTTTGTTTCTTCCTTCTTGAGCCATCTAAAGGCTCAAGTGCAGGATCTAAAAATTCAGACTAACCATTCCTACTTCCTGCTACCAGGATGTTTTCAGTGTTTATTCTGATATTACAGATTAGGCTAGAAGCATTCCTTGTTCTTTCGATTCATCTATGATGATGTCAACTGCTTACAACTCTGCCAAGCTTTAATTATTTCAGCTGGAAGTTTCCACGTTGCCTGTTTGATAGCAGTTGAAAATTCTTGCAAAGCTTCAGTCAAAATATTTCAACCGTTTCTAAAATCAAATCTAGGGAAAAAGAATGTCCATAAGTAGCAACCTTTTCCTTGAAAGAAGCTAGTGTTCAGAGCAAGGAACTGAACTTTATGTCCTTGTAATGCCTTTTCACAATGCCCATGAAAAGCCATTCAAATCTGTCTAGGGTATAAAAACCTTGGGAGGTGGTGAGGAAAATTCTCAGTTTTCAGAGACTCATAGATTTTGATCCTGGCACCTGAAGTCTTCTCTGTGCACTCGGCATGCTTCAGTGTGGGCCAGAGCAGGGTACAAGTCTGCTAGTCACCCCAAAAAAGGAGTGGGGAGACTGGCATTGATTAGCAAGAAAATGGGGTAGCATGGGGTTTGCTGAACACACAGAGTGGGACTGGGATGAAAACCTGAGAGGCAGAGCATCATTTGGCTTGGGATAAGGAGGACTGTACACTTTATTTGGAATATTCACTTCCTAACTTACTAACCACCATCAACAGTGACCCCATGAGCCTGGCTAATGGAGTTTGTCAGCCAAACCTAAAGTTCCTTTCCTGCTGGTTGCTCATGTTGGCATCAGTAAGATACTATAAAGTAGGATGTGGCTTTTTTCAGTTTTCCTAAAACCAAAAAGCACCTAACTTCCTTTTCCCAAGTCTAAGAAGAAACAGCATGTAATCATGTATTCAGGACTCCCTGATATGACACATGCACGTATAGGAAAAAGAAGAGCAGCATGAGCAATTTGTGTCCTATAATTTCTTAATGCTTTGACATTGCAACCTTAGCAACAAACCTTTAGGAGGTTCTGGGTGTTACCTGGTAATAACATATAGTAACTATTGCCCAAGATACTACGTTAACACTATATGATTAACCCTCTATCTAAGGTCCTTTAATATTAAAGCTGGAGAGTGGGAATCTGTGGTACAATGTAGTGCTGTACAAAGCTGTTCAGACTAGCTCTGAACAAGCATGTTTGCACAAGAGCAGCAGTCAAGTTGTGTTAGTGTTGTGGTTGACTCACACAAATGCCTGGCCCCTGTAGGATATAATTCAATAATATGCCAGTTCTGGCTTTAAAAGTTGCTGCATGCCAGTCTCTCAGCTGTGCCAGGACATCTGTTTGTGGGCTAGGCTGCAGAAGAACTCACTGACATTATCTGGGTTAGGAAAAGTTTATTTGGGAGGGGTGCTTTTAATCTACGCCATGTCACACTTGAGTGTGATCTCAGTACAGCTGTACCAGCACAGCTGAGCGCCTGGTGCTCAGCCCAGGAAAGTGGGGTGAGAAAAGCAAGGACTTCTTAAGACAGTAACTCATCCAACTAAGCTCCCAGACAGGCCTTTTTCAGGAGTGAAATTTAGTATTGGGTCACTGCATTCCCCTGCCTTCCCAGTGGTCAGTTACACATGCTGTCCTAGACTGTTGCCTCCGTTGACCACAGCCTTTATCCTGCACTGAACACAAGAAAATACTTGGATACTGCTGATGTAGGTGCTTCAGTGAGCCATCCTATTCCATGCCAGTGGTGAATTCATTCCAGCAAGGGGCAGAGGAGAAAGAAAAAGAAAGCACTTGCATGTGGATTTTAAACAGCTTGGCAGCCTGTTAGTCGAAGAGCACAAGGCCGATGTATGCACCACAATGACAGCACCTATACAGAAAATAATCTACAATGGAAATGCTAAAACAAATCTAAAACTAGCACCCCAAGAACAGCCAAAGCTTCTGCATATTCTGTGCTGGATTTTTATGACCTTGAAACAATGAGCTGGAGTAGCCTGTTCCCTGGTGTGCACCACAGCAGACATGTTCAAACTAGAGGATTAACACCTCACACACCTATCAACAGACACAGGCATTAAGCAGGACGAGATAACAGCATGGGCAATCAAGAAGCACTGCATCCCAGTTCCACACAGGAGGGTTATAAACACAGAAGCCTCTGAATCCAGCAGTGAAAAACTTAAGCCTGCCAAGCTGAGGATGGATTGAAGTAATGACTAATATTTCCAGGGAAAATATCTGAGAAGTACGAAAGATAAGGGGAATAAACATCCCAGCACCTCCAGACAGAAACAGCATACTGAAGATATAACCCATCCAGTCCTCTCTCTATATCTACTGGACTTAGCAGTATTAACATACTAATTGACGTTAGATAATAACGATGGACATTAATGAGAATTTCTCACCCCCCCATTTATTTAACAAGACTTGTTTTCCTCCTCAGCCACCTTGCAGCTATGGTTCAAGCAGCAGGAATTAAATATGGCCAGACGCCTTCTGGGGATCACAGCCAGGAACTGGATATTGTCGTCAGAGAAGGGTGGGTGGGTGGGAAGGGAGCTGGAGAGCCAACTCAAACTGATTCAGGCAGAGACACTTTTTTTAACTGCTGCATCTAATGGAGACCAGTGCAAGGAAAGATGATCTCCTTGCAATACCACACAGATTTGGTCTTTGGTCTGCTGAAGTGAGGTTAGAACCCAACACTATTTCTCATATTCCCTCTCGTGGTTACACCCTCCCCTTCCCTTGTGTTCTCTAGTACATACTGTATCTTTTTGTTCCATCTGCAAACCATCCATGCATGCCCTGTTTCTCTGCTGCTCCCTGAATGCCTCTTCCTGCCAGTGCAACACTTCTTCACCAGTGTTGTCTCCTGGGCTCAGCTCAGGGATCCAAGAGGAATATCAACTGAGTGCTGCCCAAGGACACTATTCTGATTTCCCTGACCTGCATGCAGGGAAGCCAAGGAAATGGTGCAGACAGTGGAGCAGCCCTGAGAAAGCTCAAGTTTTGTCTGGAGGTTACATGCTTCTCAGCAGTAACCCAATAGCACAATCCAATCTTCTTTACTCAAGGCATGGGTGGGCATGAGGAGGACTAAATGCTTGCTTTGGGATTTGGAGCAAACAAATACATTTTGGGTCTCTGTGTTCTAAACAAGAGGCTGTGCACAGATATTAGTGTGTGCCACTGGGCTCTCCATGTTCTCCTAACAGCCAGCCCTCATCAGGCAGTGACATACTTTCCCTCTCCCTTCTACACATACGCATACACTCACACACCAGCATATATAAAATATTTCCACTCCTTCCACTTACTGGGCACTCAGTAATATTTTGAGTCCACAGGCTCATGTTGGAGCTGTCCTCAATGGTGGTGCATCGCTTCTGCTTGTTATCCCAGCCACAATACGGGTCTCTGGCTCCCAGGCATTCCCTGCATGTGCAAAGAGAAAAGATTAAAGCTCTTTAAGACTGTCTAGCTCTAAAGACATGTATTCGAGTATAGTGCTTGTATATGACAGCTGTCAACTGCACTGAGGCTCAGCAGAAGAAACAATTTCTTCTAAGCAGAGGTTTACCTGCTTGGAAGGGGAGAATGGCTGAAGAGAAGGGTGATAGGATACAAAGAAAAAATCACTCATAGAAGCTGTAGATTAAAAATCAGTTCACTTCTCTCCAAGGCCTAGGGAAAGAAAATGACTTTACAAATTTTAGTCAAAGAACACTTGTCATTGAGATATCTTTGTGCCCACATGTAATCACTCAGCAGGCCAAATCTCACACAAAGCAACCTCTGTGAGTACGTTTTCTGACACTGTGTCCATCCAAAGGGGTTAGACAAGCAGAATTAGCCAATGGACCAGTAATAAAGGCTTTCTATTAGTCTTGGCCTTTGCTGGAACAATGGTTTCATTTATAATCCCAACATCAAGATGTCAGTTTGGAAAAGTCACAGCAGAACATTATTTCTAAGCTTTTGGCTGCTTTGAACACTGCTGTATTCATTTTCCTCCTGAATCCATATTTACAGGCTAAGTGTGTGTTCCCAACATGTGAGCTGCTAAAGAAAAATAACTAGGGTTACTACTGCCACGAAACAGAGAAGGTCAGTCACAGAATTAGTCTGTACTGATAAAATTCAGCTGTATTGGTTGCTCCCATGAGTTGCTTTCAAATTGTTAATTTTCAGTAAGAAAACAACAGTACAAGCCACATCATACATGTATTAGTGAAAGACAAAGAAGAGGACTAAGCCTGAAAAGATTCGCAACATTATTTTTTATTCCAAGGATCCATTCTCTTCTATCACACAAAAGGCTAATAAGATCTTTCCAAAAGTCCTAAATGATTTATAAACTGACAATTAGACAGCAGCAAGGGACCAAGGGGAAAAATCAGTTCAAGAAACTAAACAGGAGAGTAATAAAATTTATTCTAAGGGTAGGTATCAGTATGATAAATGAAACATCAAAAAACAAAAAAGAAAAGAATCCAATGCAATGAGATGTGAACTGTTCCCTCCCAGAAATCTTTGAAATCCTATTAGCCTGTAATCAGCCGCAAATGAAAAAGCAAGTCCCTTAAGCACAGCTGAAAACACTCTATCAGTCTGTACTGACTCCACAGTGATTTGCCCCAAAGCGAACCCTAGACTGTTTTGCTGTCTGGTATCCATTGTTTTTTAGAGAGAGATAGATAGATAGATGTGGATATATATATATATGCAGACACAGTGTATATATTTATATTTTAATCATGAGTTTCCATTTTGCTCCTACATGGCAGCTCCTAATGTCCTCTACTAAAGATTTCACACACACAGTTGTAAGGAACATAACTTTATCTTTCGTGTTTTAGGAAGGTTACAATAACTGTCTCTACTACATTTTTCCTTCAGCTGCTTCAGCACACCCAAGGAAAAGGCAAAGATGATTTTGTCCCAGACCCAGGCAACAGAAGATCAAATATTTGCCTAGAAAAGACTTGGGATCCTCAGTCCAAGGACACAGAAGAGACACATGCCGCTTTGCTCATTATTCAGGCTAAGGACCCCCACCCTGTTGTTTTGGCAACCCACACCGCCCTCACCCATGAGGTGCCGCCATGTCCAGAGCTGCCTTTGCCGTCTGGCAGCCCCTCAGCAAGGGCAGCACCTACTTAATTATGGAGCAGACACCAGGGCACCTGCCCACCCTCTCAGCAACTCAGCACTTCAGGAGGAAACTGGGCGGTTTTGAGGAGAAGAATAAGAGAAGCAACAGGGGGAACAGGGAAAGAAAAAAGCCCCTGCTTTTAGTTAGAGAGCCTTTTGGTCCGGCTTTCAGACCCTGACACCACGTGCATGCTATTGTTTCCAACTGCATGAAGCCATTTCGCTGGGCACACGGCGAGCTCAGAGAGGTCATTGTAATTCATAACAGAGAAGGCTGTTGTGAGCATCACCCTATTATGATACACATTTTCTCTGAATTTAATTTATAGGAAAACATGTGCTGCATAAATTCAGGAAATAATCTCCATATGTTCTGTGCTGCAGCCCTCAGCCACTCCACAGGCTGCAATATATCCCGGTTAGGCACTGACCACTTTGCTGGCACTATCATAATGTATGTCATGTAGCTAATGTGCTGCTCTTGGCTGAGAGCAGTGAGCTACAGATCCCTAACGGTGCACTCAATGAATCACAGCCTGCAGTCCCCTGCCACCGCCAATGACCCCCAGCTGACAGGCCATCAGTAACTGAGCTGCAGAGCCGCCAGAAGGCCGTGATGCTGGGCCCTGGGAAAAGCCCGGTGCGGTGCTTGTTGGTGGGGAGCTACAGCCATCCTGTGCTGCACCGTCCCTCCACTCTGCATCCTGGGCATAATGAATTCCTACCCAGCCCGGGCTCCACTGGGTTGTCAAAACGCACACTCTGTAATTTAACAACCATCAAAGCCTGGGACTTCTCCCCATCTGACGGCAGGCACTCAAAACCATTTGAAATCTAAAAACAAAATAGCTACGCTGTCTGGCTCCCTTCAGGATTCAGAGCCCGTTCATCTGCCTCAACTCTGGTGAGAAACCTATTATATCAGCTGACAGCAATAAACTTAAGGGTGAGGAGGAATGTATTTACTTACACACAATTTGCTCCATTTTTTTTCCTTTTGTAAGCAGGAAAAGCATTACAATGTGCATTACTGCAAGAGAACAACACTTCTGGCAAATACTTTAAGTGAACACTTCAAAATCCACCCTAATTTAGATCCTTACAATATCTTTAGTATCCCTATTTATGTCATTAAAAGATAAAACCACAGCAGCAAACACACACCAGAAGACAAATATACGTATGCATACATGCATGCACAGATCAAAATACTTCATAAATGTGCTGTCAGTCTTAGCAGACTGGGCACCATGGTGTGGAAAATGTAAAAGTATCACAGCATTTCCCTGTGCTCAGAACAGAAAATAAATTGAAATGTTTACATGTAAATACCATTTCATATTATGATACTGCTGAAAAGTCTCACACAGGCCGTGAGACCCAAAGTCTTCCAAGGCAGTATGTAAATACTGTGAAATAAGATACAAAGGAGTTTACATGCTATAATGGAATTCTGATGTTTCAAAGGCAATGGGACTTCTGCCACTGGCTCAGTGGGGCCAGATTTCATACCATACATACAGGAAACACCACACGTAGGTCTCCTCAATGGCAGGCTGGGAATGCCTCAAGGAACTAACGATACACTGTCGTCTCCCATCATAATTCACACAGGTAGAGAAAACCAATTATCCCAAAAGACTACCCAAGCATAGCAGGTTAACACTGGCTGTATTAATGCTAATGGCTTAGTTAATGAAATCCCACAAAGTGGGATGCTTGTGTAAGTAAGATGGTGATGATACCACATGGTCCATGCCCCCAGTTCCCTTCTGGCCATCTACTAACTGCAGTGCATTCGGTGAGGACTCAGGAGAATACCTCTTGACAGATATCTAAGAAGTTGGATTTATTATGACAGGGCATTACTATCAATAGCGATTCACTTTAATTCATTGCCTTGCAATAAATGTCTTATCTGAGGCATAAAGGCATACACTGAAAACGCTCAATTGAAAAACAATTCCATTTGTATCTCCTATTCAAGGTATTTTTTTCTTCGGTTCCTTATTCTCACTTACCAAGGACATTTGCATGAAAATAAGATCTTACTCATAAGAGCTCACCTGCTGCCTCCTGCTTGGGAGCTGTAAGCCTCCCTGTTGCTGGCTGTTGCAATCATTTCTACAGCAGTGAATGGGGATAACACAAAGGATTAGGAGTCTGCAAGTGGGGCACTATCCACAGCCCACTGAAGTCAATGGAAACTCTTACCTATGACTCAAAAGAGTTTTTACGAGGCCTCTGAAGCCTGGTGGAAGCCCTGAAGCCTTCACTAATAGCACGTGTTGTAAAAAGGCTTCTGCTTCCAAGATGCTGGTCCTGCCCAAGATATCCTTTTTTGTAATAGCCTGAATGATGTCTTCTTTCAGAATCTTCATTAAAGCTTAAACATCTGTAGTTCAAAGGTTTTTCATTCCCACTTTAATTTGCTCTGGGTCTAGATAACTTCATCTTTTGGTCATTTTTCCCTGAGAGTTAAAACTTCAGACTGTGTAATAAATGGATCATCAAATCAATAGAACCAGACCCAAGAGATTAGGCTTTGACAGAGCAAAGGAAAGAAAGAATTACTAGAGCTTATTCCCATTCTTACTACCAAACAGAAGATACACAAAACTGCCATTTTGTACCAAAAGTCACAAAACTGTCATCCAGAGCATTCACACTGAAGGAGTCTGCCCCTCTCATCTGCCAGGATGTGCTTGCTCTCCCAGTTTTCATTCCCTTCTCTTTTCATTTACCTCTTTCTCACTCCAAAGCCAATAGGAATGAAATGACAGGACGTGATGATCTGCAGAGGCAGGGCTCTAGACCCAAAGACTGAGAAGCTCCCTTCCCAAACTGTGTTTGCTCACAAGACCCTGCCACTGCACCAGGGGAGGGTTCTGCATTTTTGCTGATGAGTTTGGAACCTGCAGTGAACATCATGTTCCCCAGGGAGATACAATAACTGTCATAGCACCTAGTCCTTTAAACCCGCATGGGCATCACCAGTTAGTTCATCAGAGGCACGGAGATTAGCAGCACTATCAAGTGGTGCAGTGCAAACATTGATCCTGCAAGGCACTGAGCAACACTCATCTGTGCTCCGCATCTAGGAGCATGGGCAGCAGAGGCATTCACCTTGCTCTTCTGGGGAATAAGACCTCTGAATTTCACACTGGTTTGTTGCACTCTTCGAGCAGTTAATTCCGAGGGAACAGCCCTTTGCAAGCAATAAGGGGGTTTTAGCTGTGTCTGTTAGTTGCAAGCATGAGGCTGTGTTTGGCAGACAGGCATTTCCTGACAAGGTTAGCTCACTGTCCCATTGCTATCAACCTATGGAGGGGATGAACTAAACAAATAATCATATTAGCTTCCAGCCAACCAAATCATAATTACTGACAACCTCAATAGCCCGTGCAAGGAAGAGCGGACTTCTGTCTTCCCTAAAGCCAGATGGCATGAAAAGAGAAGAATAAGAATCAAAAAGATGTTCATGGCTTAAGAAAATAAGATTAGAAAGGGAAAAAAAGCACCAGACCTTCAAACAATCCCTCTAATTTTGATACCTTTAAAAATTAAAACTACAGAGATGAGTTAGTGATCTGTACAAATCCATTATCTTTCCCCACTGAGAAGAGAAGCCAAGTGGAACTGAGCTGCTTTAGTCAGATGCTGGTCAAGTAGCAGCTTCATTTCTCAGCTGGTGAATACAACATATTCCGTGCCAGATGCTACTGCCCTTTCCTCAAGACAAGTAGCCCAGTACTACTAAGCAATTAATGGGGCTGTTTGTGGAGCAGGGCACTACTTGAGAAGAGCACACTACAACTCACAGGTACCACCACTGTGAGGGCTACAGTTGATGTTAATCTGGACTGACAAGGTTTGGTATTTTGGCATTTGATACTGGACGCAGAGACAGAGAAGCTGAAGTGTGCGTGTGTTGTGTGCATGTGTAATTTATCACCCACACATGCTTAGCATCAGTGATTGCTGCTCTGCACATGATTTGTTTTGAATGCATAAATTAAAGCCATGGTGTAAAACAACCTCTAAAACTGAAGTCCATTTATGAGCCAAACATATGTAACTTATTTGAAAGAAGCAGTGCACAGACAGAGGATTTTCAGAGGCAGTTTCATCTCATTTTTCTTTCCACATCAGGGACCTTGGCTTGCCAGTTTCCACCTCCTGCCCTACCATTTTCAATATCACTTTAATCGATTGCGGTTTATAGATTATGGCCTCACACAATCTACAGAACAAACTATTCTATTTCTTACTTTCTGACATCCCATTCCATCATCTTTTAGCAACAGTGACTTCTTTATTGGATAAGTGTTTATTTTTATTTTTAAAGCCGTGAAATAAAACAACATTGCATTTATTCAAATATGAAGATTAATGCCATCCCAAGAAAAATTCTGATTAAATCTGGATTTATGTTTACATCAGTAAAGCAGGTTATTAAAAAAAAATGAGTGAGTTCCTCCACAAACACTATTAGAAACTCTTGTCAGTGTGCCAAACAAAACTGACCTCTAATAAAAACAAAAGTACAGAGGGCCTCTGACTACCAGTGCTGGGATCAGCCATCCACAAGAAAACTCGGATACTATTAAAGTCCTAATGAAAGGAATAGCCAGAAGGAATTCCTGAATGCAGGCATGTTTGTCTGGATTGTGAAGCACAACCATTTCCTAGCCTCGGCAGGCTTTTGAGCCTTAAGAAAACATGCCCCCCAGGGCTGCCATATGGAAAGAGGCAGAGGGGGCTAGACATCCTTTTGGAAAGGCAGCTTGGGCAAATCAGTGCACTCAAGTGTTATTCCCTGTCTCTGCCCTGTGTCAGTCAGTGTCTGCAGGCAGCTGTCAGATTAAGATGTGTTCTGCTCCTGCGTTTCTGCTCTGTGGTTGCAGATCTGAGACTTCTGTGTGAACATGGCAAATTTCAGTACTCTGGTGGCGTAGGTGGATACAGGAAAAGAGTGGTTTAGGCAAGAGCAAATCCACTGCAAGGGACACAGACAGGTGCTTTATGTAGCCTCTGCAAGATGCAGATGATTTAAGAACACAAATTATGCTAAAATGGGAATTTAGAAAGGGAAAGAAAACTGCAGAGGCAGAAAACTTAGAAGGAAATGTGAGTGATGATAAAGAAACCTGAAAACAGTCTACAGTCGTCACCCAGGCTGCACAAAGTAATCCATATTCAAGCAGCTCCTTTGTGAAAGTTGGATTTTGTTAAGCTCTGGGTAATTATTTTCTGCTCAACAACATGTATATTCAGCTAGACAGAACCTTTGTAGATTAATGTATGTTGGAAAAGGCAAATAAATATTAGACCACCTACTACACCCTGAGGATCTAACATATCTCTTGTCCAATGCAGGGCTATTTTAACATTGCTTAAGGTGCAAAATGGTCCTGCCAACATATTCTCCATTGCTTTTTCCCACGTAGTTACAAAAACACCATCAAACAATGTCCATTCCACTTTTTAACAAGAGACAACATCACTTCAGTAAATGGATATTCTTCAAATCCAGCCCTACTCCTTTGCAGACTGGAGTGTTCCCATAGATCTACAGTACTTAGGTATTTTGACAGGTAAAAGACACCAGACAGTACAATATTATGTTCTTCTACAACCCATACATATTTTATGTACTTATATGTACTTAAAATTTAAACTTAAACCAACAATAACAAATTTGCTCTGGCTCCAGATACTTCCTCCTCTCCAAACAGGTAAAACAGCACATCTCCTAATAAAAAGTTAATGATGCATCTGTAGCAATATATTCATTCAGTATTAACATTGGGTACATTTGTGTTTTATGCAGCAAATGCTGCCTGGAAGCCTGAGACATGAAGCAAACCAGCCATGGCAGCAGTAAGGCTGTAGACTACATCAGGAGCCATGTCACTGAATATGACCGTGGCCTAGAATACAAATCTTATGACATAATAGTAGCAAATTGCAAGAACTGACAGTTGCAATGGATATCGGCCCTGGGGCTTGCTGGTAGCTTTAGTTATTAATCTTGTTTGTATAACAATAGCATCAATGTCATCCTAACATAACATATTCCAAGAAAACTACCTGCTTTCCTGTCAGTCACCACTGTGTTGAAACTAATTTCACATAGCCCACCTAGCAGGCATCTGATGGTAATGACTTTTAGACATCATTGATCTGAGTTGGCCTAAAGCCAGCTTGCTAGAGGTAAAAGGATCCATACACTAAACCATTCCCAATCTTGCAAGCTAAGTCCTGTTGGCAGTACGCTTTGAAAATAAGGAGCAAACAAAAGCCCTCAGCACGTTCAACCTCCCTGCTTTTTCTTCCCTCCTAGCAAATCCAAAGCCCC
Organism: Strix aluco; assembly: GCF_031877795.1. Taxonomy (NCBI): domain Eukaryota; kingdom Metazoa; phylum Chordata; class Aves; order Strigiformes; family Strigidae; genus Strix; species Strix aluco. The sequence goes on along the minus strand of NC_133936.1, from coordinate 13,398,236 downwards.
CCCAAACAAATTTGCAACCTAGTTATGATGGTAAGGAGGCAAAAGGCAGTGAGCCCTGAAATTAGCTGATTTTATTTGGCTTTTTCTGAAGTGACCTTTCAGCAGTTGTGTAACCCCAGATTCTGGCTACTGCTAAATTCCCCTTCTGCCACAGTACCGTTCACTCGGGGCCATTTACATAGTTCAGAGCTAAAAGTGGGAGCCTAAAAGTGTACAGGCAGCTTAAAATGAATGTAAAGCACGTCATTCATTTGAGCATTTAATAGAAATGGGAAAAACTGTAATAATTCATCTGGTTCGGAGCAAAACCCTTTCCCACTCTTTCATACTGTGTTCTTTCTCAGTGATGCAAACACCAGCAATCTCAGCACAGGCTTATTCCTCAAACTCAGCCTCTTGCTGGTTTCCCTACTGGCCCCACATTGCATTTATCTCCTCACTGTTATTTGTGATTCCTTCATACTTAAATGGCATCTACAAAGTATGCTATTTTCTTTCTTCCATGCCATTAAAGATAATGTCAAATAAGATGAAACTGAAAACCAATTTCTGTGGCATCTTACTGGAAACATGCCCCTGCTCACTACATTACCACTTACCCTTGCCTTCTTTTTTTTCCAATTTCAGATACATGTGGCCACATCCCTTTACCAGACTGTTCAAATGAAGCTCTTCAACTGCTATCCTGAAATCCACATTTCTTAGACCTGTACCATCCCCTTCAATCTTAAAGGTCCATACCCTGCAAATAGTATGGATGTGCTTAACTTTACATATATAAGCAGCTACATTAAAGAAAATGGGAGTAATTGCCTGCTACAGCAGATGCAAATGTGTTTTCAGGGTAGATAAAATGGTATAATTTTGTACTTCTATTTAAAGAACACAGATCCATTTCATCTACCAAACTTCATTCTTTCCAAGAGCTTTAGTGATCATGGTTCTGTTTGATGTCTTCATTCTCTGTCAGTGGGAGTCTCGCTATTTACTTAAATGCAACCAGAATGCCAAACCAGATGTTTAGTGATTTATTCTGATGTATTATTGGATACTGTGGATGACAAAAGATTGGGCTGAGCACTCTCCTTTCTGCCTATGAAGTCTTCCAAAGCTTTTCAGCATTATTGGTGGTACAATAATTAGCTAATTCCCCTAATTTTGGAGAGGCCATATCAGCCAAAGCAGATGGAAATTGATGATTAAGCTTTATCACAACATTTTTGTAGGCTGTTACCTTTGCTTTTGCCTCTATTTTTAAAAGGATGTTCAATGCGCTAGATATTTTTTAAAACAGGGAGAAGATTTTCAAAACAAAATCTGGGCCAGATTTTCAACAGCCTCAGCTCAGAAGGGTCTGGATATTCAAGGTCTTTGATGAACAATCTGGCCGTCATCATTGCCTCAGCAGTCTGCTGGGCTCCACTGAACAACAGTCTCTGCTTTGTTCTCTCCCTTACCTCTTTTAACATTTACTCTCCTGTGCTTTTTACCCAACAGTAATTCCTTGTTTGCCCTTCGAGGAACTATCCTCATTCTGATGAAGTGGTCAGAGGATTTCCAGCCCATATTCAATTTACTTTTCCCAAAACTGGGAAATTTTTAGATCTCTTCCCAGACTGTATTATTCCTCCAGTTAAATTCCCTAACAGTTTCACTCCTGAAATCTGGTAATCCTGTAATTTTGCAATCCTAAATTCAAGTGCTTCGTTCCTTTGTTAGAGAGGATTTTGCACCATGTAAGGATTTAAAAAAAAAAAAAAAAAAAAAAGGAAGAAAATAACAATAACCACCACCAAAGCAATCCTCCATGCGGTATCTCAAGCCCCAGAAAGCATAGTGTGGACGTGGTACAGGGACTGTGCTTTGAGCTCCAGTTTTGCACTTTGGAGAGAGAGAGGGCAGAAAACTCTCTGCTTCTTTACTAGGGCTGCTGACCCTTTTCTTCCAAAAACTCCCTGAAGCCACTTCAGGAGTTACTCACCTATATGTACTTAGTTGTCTGATCGCTGGCCCAGAGCTATTTAGAGGTGAACTGTGTTTCTCACACAGATCTCAAGTCAGCAGGTAAGAGTACTTGTCAGCTGAGTCATTTCTGCTAGGTTTGCATTAAGCACCATGGCCGGAGGGGATGTACAGCAGAATTTAGGCCAAGTAGGAGGGCAAAAACTCAGCATCACTCAACAGCAAACTCCCTGAAACCGGGTCAAAAAAGCAGGCAGGGTTCAAATGAGAGCATGTCATAGCTGCACACAAGAGGATCTGGCTCTCCCCATAGCCTCGGAAGCAGGAGTATCTCCACTGCCATGAGGTTGACCTGCGGTGGCACTCACATGTGAGCACAGCACGGCAGGAAGAGGACAGGCAAGCCAAACTATTCGCAGACCCACACTGTACATCCCAAAATTGCAACCTGCATCATGTGAACTGCAAATTTTATGCAGAAAACTGGAGGGAGGGAGGAAGAGGAGATCTATCAACATAAAGTGCATTAAAACTGCTCCGGACAGGGAGAGCAGAAAAGGTGGGTATTCAAGAGACCCTCTGTTCTTACTCCCAAATACATTTTCTCTTCCTCATTTGAATGTGTAATCAAAAAATGGCTACAAAATCACCCCAAGGCCTGCCTCAGGTTTTCTGCCTGCTTGGAGGCCCATGGCCCTGATGCAGCAAAGGGGCAATACAAAGAGACTACAAAGTGTTCCCTGCAACAACCAGCTTCATTTTCCTACCTGTTTGATTGCAATTCCTAAAATGAATAATTGCACCCCACCCTTTAAAAAAATTACTAAACTACCCCTACAGACAGGCCCCACCTGAAAATAATGGTCCAGATCTGAAGTCCTCACCTCTAAAATTCAGATTCAGGATTTTGTTCAGACACATTCTAGAGATATGGTGGTGTCAGCGATAAAGCTGCAGTGCTGGCTCTCCAAATATCCCTCCCCAAAGCTTGGGGGCAACTTGAGGTAAAAATCCAAGCTCATTTGAAAATTGCAGGGAGGTTACAAAGATTTCAAAGCTGTGCAAAATCCAGCAGCAAGCACAGCCAAGCTACCACCCAGCAAAGCAGCCTTCAAAACACACTGCATGTTCAAAGGGCTTGTAGGTTTTGCTCGCATTGGAGATCTTCCTAACAGTCTCCAGCAAGAGTGGGTAACGGCAGCACTGAAGCACAACAGGAAAACACACGACAAGGCAAGGTCCCTGCAGCCAAGTCCAGCCTGTAAATTTGGACAGCTGACATTACAGATGTCTTCCCATTGCCCTGCTGCTAAGACTGGCTGTTCTGAAAAGACAGATTGAGACAGGTCAGTGGGCACACACAAAACACTGCTCAGACACCCAGAAATATATTGGGTCAACGAACTACATCAAGACATGGGGCTGAGTTACTGGTCACCATTTAAGAGATTAAATTGGTGCCATGTCAATAAACAAACAGTAAAGGAGATGGCAGAAATCCTTTTCCCTTTCCATCTCTTCCCTTTGCTACTGCTTTTTCCTCTGTCCCATTTTTGAGCCTCGGTACTAAGCCCCAAGGTTTTAAAGCAGCAGAGCAGCAAGGATTGCTGGAGAGGTTCAATGCTAGGATCAATTTTCTCTCGATACATGATCTCCCATTCGAGGGAGAAGGGAGAAGGCAGGGTGAAGGCAAGAGCTCAGAGTCAGCAATTGAGAACCCACATCAGCCCCCAGGGTGTAAAAGGCTGCAAAGTTTCCTGATAACATGCGGCACAGCCAAAGAAAACAAACAGTGTTGTGGTATTCCTGCCTGGGAGGCACAAATTCTCCATCACCTCCAAGCTTCCTGAGCCCCCATCAAAACGATTAGATTATAAAAACTGCTGAAACGAGAGCTTTTCAGGGAGGCCAGTCAAGAAGTCACAGCACAACAAAAAAATAAGCAGGGGGTGTTGTAGAGGCGGGAGCCCTTTTTCCCCGTGGTGTCTGTATATTGGCATGTATTAAACATAGACACAACAATAAGCAATAAATCACAGCCCAGGAGAAGTGCCAGGTGGAATGCACTGGAGGAAATTAAAACATCCTTCTCGATACAGTTCAGTATTGAAAGAAATACAAAGGAGACCAAGTTGACTTATCACCTACATAGCCAGGAAGCTAACGGGAAAAAAAGGTTCCAAGATTTGCAGCTGAAAAATTTGCAGTTGAATGAATAATTTCCTAAAAAAAAAAAAAAAAGCTTAGCTTAAAAAGTAGTAATAATAGTATCATAAACATCCTTTTAAGCAAATAAATAAATAATGGCCTTCCTTGGCTTTCCTAAGTTTTCTTCCTTTTTTCCTCCTTTTTTCAAATTCACGGTCAATCCACAAGACTCGGCCATGGGACAAAGGATCCATTGCAATGCTGGCCAGCACTGGAATTCAGCAAATTCTGACCTCCCACATCACCAACTATATGCACCTACCATGCTGTCAGGAGACCCTATCTTGTGTACTTTGGTATTGCCCAGCGGCTGGTTTAAATTTCCTAAAAGTATCATGGAGGCCGAGTTTGAGTCTCCATCCCCCAAAAGAGCTGGAATGCTTCCTTATTTCACTGAAAAACTCCTCCAGAAAGTTTGTTTTAGAAAAAAACAGCATTGATATACAAGCTTCCCAGTAATTTCAGCCAGGACTCAGTGCCGCAGAGTGCATAAAACTGAGGCTGCTTGTGGCCACCAGCAGGCACGGGACCCTCTTTGGAGACGGATTTTTGTTTTGCTGGGGTAAGCTTATACTAGCAGAGGACTGCCCTGTGGCCGTCAGATCCTAAATAGATGGTGGTCCTGCGAGGTACCCCCACTCATCTGCCCTCCACTCATTGCTGCTTTTCCCCTGCTTGTCCCTTTTTTAGGCAGTTGAGCAAACCTCCACCATTTGAGCTTTAATGGAAGTGTCATACAGAGTACTTATGCAGGCTGAAACTGGGACACGATCTATAAATTTCCGGAAAGCTGAACTCATGATTAGGAACAGAAAGAAAAGGAAGAATTCATTTCTCTTGAAACTGGATCATATATATGTATACACACATAAATATTCTCAAACTGAAACTCTCCAGGACAGCCTGAAGAGGACAGCTGTTATGTTTTACCTTTTTAAATCTCTGCTTTTAAGGGCTGAGGACAGGATGGCATTTTCCAGCTGTGGTTCTCTTTCTCTTACTAAACACTTCTGTGTCAGCCTGTCTGTATAAGCAACTAAACCTTTACACATTAAACACTTCTGTGTCAGACTTGCAGTAATGACCAAGTTATATTTTCTGAAAGGGATAATTAAGAGGTTCAGTGAAAACAGAGCTGGTATTTTTATATTCAGACAGATACGAATTTACTACAAGCTGATAGATAAACTACTTGTTAAAAATAAATTATGGTGACATTTTCTATATAAGTTTTTTCGGCAAAAGAATGGGGACATCTTGCAGTAGGCCATGAAAGAGGGAATCGGTTTAGATGTTGCTAAAATTCTTCCTCTTGTCTAGCACAGAGGACATCAGTTTCAGACAAAACTCTCATCAAGGAAAGCAAGGCAAAAGCAAGAGAGGAGAAGGAAGAGTATTTTCAAGAGATGTAAACAAGCAATTACCTGCAGCAGACCACACTACACACTCAGGCAGATTATTTGCCTGTATGTCTCAATCAGTTGCTAATCACACTCTCTCCTGTTTAAACTGGAGGGATACCATTTGGATACAAAAGCCTCCTACACACATTTCTGGGTGGAAAACTGCTCTGGAGCCAGGGCTGACAATTAAAGTCTTTTTTCCTTCTCCCTTTAAAAGGTACAATCAAGGCACAGAATCTATCCAGGTGTAAGAGGTGTCACGCATACTTGAGATGAGCTATTGGTTTCCAAAAGCAGTAACACAGCACAGCCCTGCCTCATCAGACGTTTGAGAGGTGATCACTCGGATAAGCCAGGATAGGCTGGCTGGGACCCAAATTCAGGAACCTGCAGCCATAGTGCCAATAAGAACCGCCAGCAAAACACATGGAGTTAATAAAAGCAACACTGAAATGTCAAGTTAAAAAAAAAAAAAAAAAAGTAAATATTGCAAGCCTTGCCTTGGTAAACATACAATTAATTTCTGATGAGGACTAATTAATATTTACCCAAAAAATATTGCTCGTTCTGATTGCTCCTGTCATGAATGTATCTATCAGGAGATGCACTTTCAACAGCATCTTTTGTCTTGCAGTGATGAAAAAAAGCCTTCTAAACCGAATCGGACTGGAATATGTTTCCCTGGTGCTTTTCTTTTTAACCTGAAGTGGAATATATCAGAGCTGTAAATTTGCTTACCCTTCTGTTCTGTACATGGAGCATCTCTCCAGAGGAATTTTTAGCACTCCATTATTTAAGCCCACAAAGAGCGACCTGTCGCTGTGCAGGATTTGGAGACTCTTGATTGCTTCCCGTTGTCCATCAGGGAGGATCTGCATTTCCTCTAAATAACAACTCCTTAGGCTCCTGTTAGTGGTAGAAAGGGCCTTCAAGATGGTGCCATACTCTAATAGAACAAAAAACAAGGCACAAGTAAATCTTGGAGTCACTGACGTCATTTCATACCTGCCTAAAGAGCAAAATAGTAATGTCATCTTTACACAGCTGCTTTAAACCTAGTTCTGGGTCACCTGCTGCCCATGGTAGAGAGAGCTCCAGCTACACTGTTAACAATCCTTAGCAGTTCTCGGACGTTACAGAAACCGCCTGTGAATGCATTTTCATGGGAACCCAGAAGGATGTGAACCATCTGGAGAGTGAGTGCCTGGAAGTATTTCCCAGTTGGAGCACTGAGGCAGAGAAGAGTCTGGTCCCGTGACCAGTGAGTTATACAGCAAGGTGACCCAAGATAGCAGGGATCATTTCTGGTGCCTCAAGTCTGTATTTCTTTTGGTTTATTGAGCAGATCGGTGTGATTTGATGCCATGACAAATGACAACAGATGCAGCAGCCCTGCTGGAAATCTCAGAGGCCTCTGTAATGACTGCATGGGTCATGGATCTAATTGATCCTCTTCCTTGAAGAAGCTGTCCTGCCAGCTTGACAAGGGGATGTTACGGCATGAGCAGTGCATACACAGAAACATATATGTTTGTGTTCACAGTGCTCCTACCTAAACAATTTAAAGATCTGATAAACTGTGGGAGATTTATGCTGGGGAAAAGGCGGCAACCACACCACTTTTCATTAAAACCCCGAAGAAGTCTGTCAGCCCCAACTGTTCCTGAAGCTTAATCTTTCTATCCCAATAATTTCTTTATTGGTGCCAAAGCTCAGCAATTTACAGTGGCGGGGTTGGCTACCATGCAATGCTTCTCTTTCAGTTAGGAGGACCTTAGGTGTGGAACAAGTCTGATGCCCAAGTGTGGGCTCGGTTTGTCTCCGGATTGGGTTTGTGTTCAGGGCTGCCTCTGGGCGGGGTTGTCTCTACTGAAGCATTTGACTGGTTTAAATGTTTCAAGTCCTGCAGAGCTTACTCTTCAGTCACCACTAACCAGGGGCAGAAAGCAAACACAAATAAGGAGGTAAGGTTATGACAGTGAACCTTTCTACACAAATGATATGAGGCAGAAAGTATCCCAGCTTTCTCTCAGGCTTTGTAGCTGAGACTCCTCACTTAAAATATCAAGATATCAAAATGGCAGAACCATGTTGTATTTCCATTTAAGTACAATCTTCTCATCATAATCAATGTCCATGGAGGTTCCCACAGTGGGAATGTTACTAGAACACATCCAAGATGATCACTTTTGAAGTAAGTGGTGGTAAAAGTTAGATAAATTATGACAGTCCTGGAAGGTGGTAACATGAGAATGAGGCAATGACTCTGCATTCAGATATGAGATTAAACTAACACTTATGGAGGCAATCCATCTTATTCTAAAGTCAAAGCTTCTGCAATAGAGGATAACAACATTATACCCACGAGGCTGGCCATATGCTCTGATTAATCAAACTATTTAATTTAACCTCTATCATTAGTATGAATATGGGCTAAGACAACCATTTATAACACTTTGTCCTTCTTCAGCATCTTTCATTTATCCAAGATATCTGTACTTCTCAGAAGAGGCAATGTGTCCTGCTAATTAGAGGATGGCAGTAGAAATCAAGAGACTAAATCATATAATTAATTCTACCACTGGCTCGCTATGCTACCACAAAAAAGCACTTGCCTCAGCTTCCCCATCTGCATTACATTTCAGTGCATGCCCATTCCCAAAAGCACTGAGAGTCATACACCAGTAGGCACACGGAAGTGCAAAGACAGACATAATTAAAACCTTGGGCAAGCCTGGAGGTTAAGTATTATTATTGCTTATTTAGAGATGAGTATGTCATAGTGCAGAGAGGCAACTTACGTGCATGAAACCACAGAGCGTTTCACCGACCTTTGCTCCTCACTGTTATGTATTAGCCTGATTAGTTGAAACATGTTTTTATAAAAGGGAGAAAAATGTTATTGTTGTTTTTAAACACAATGTGGATTTATGGTCTGTTCACTTGGAACTCTGCTTCAAGTCCTCTGTCCTGCTTTTAATTTACTCAGGCAAACTAACTTCCATGCAGTTTTGTGCCAAAATGGTATTGAATGACACTTGTGTAATGACATCACAACCAGGTTCCCAGGGCTGCTAGTTCTGCGATCAAGTGGAGGGAACTTTCTTAATCCCCGATGCTCTTACCTGTTCCAATATACATCACGTGGTAGAGAGTATCCTTTCCCTGAACAATATCAACCACCAGTTTGGAAAATCGAATGCTGTCCTGAGTCACATATGGATCTACAGTCACCGGCTGCACGACATCATTCATCAGGAACAAGCGCTGCGCATCCTGCAGGACCCTCTCCGTCAGGTTCTCGTTAGGGCTGTCATCACTCAGCGTCCCACACTAAACATGGAAGATTGAACTTCAGCACCTGCATTTTCTCCCCACTCCAGCAGCCCAAGACCAAACCCTGAAATTCTTCTGGAAACCCATGTTCTGTTGATTTCCTGGGGAGGTGGGTCTGTGTGAGGGTCACAGGATCAGGCCCTTAAGCCTGATCATAGGTCCTTAGCCTAGCTTTGGCCTGTAGCCCACTCTTTAGAAACATTTCTTCCAGCTGGTCCACTGGCAAGCGATGTGGTGTTTCATTCCCTTGTGATACCTTGCAGCCAGCACACCAGAAGGGCAAAAGGAATTAACAAACCGAGGAGTAAAAGAAAGAATTAAAACTAGCTGTAGAAAGCTAGCAGTAGAAAGTTTTTGTGGTGATAAGTACTTGAAGCATTTTAAATATCTTCAGACTCTACCTGGCATCTCAGTCTGTACAATGCACAAAAACTGCAGGTTAACAAACCTGAAAACATGTTGGTTTTGCATCAAAGAACCCAACTCACCACACTGCTTTTCTCTGATGTGCTCCCTTCTGAACAGACCCCTTCATCTGAAGCAAGGCAGGTTAGCTACTAGCTCTCCCTTCCCCACACGTAGCTCTTCTATGCTCACAGTGAATGGCAGATCAACCTGTGTCCATCTATCCTCCAAAACCAAGGGGTGCACTGAAATAGGACTCAATGCTCTTGTCCATCCAGAATAGGGTGTAAGAAGAGAGCTCATCTTGTGTCTTTTAAACACCAGCGTAAATCCTAGCAGGTGGATAGCGCATTTTAAGGCCTGAGTTTCTATCTCACACTAATCTCCAGAATTCAGCATTTTCAAAAGCCAATGCAAGATTAATCATAGAATCATAAAATCATAGAGTACTAGGTTGGAAGGGACCTCAAGGATCACCTGGTCCAACCATTCTGGCAAAAGCACAGTCTAGACAAGGTGGCCCAGCCCCCTGTCCAGCTGAATCTTAAAAGTGTCCAATGTTGGGGAATCCACCACTTCCCTGGGGAGATTATTCCAATGGTTGACTGTTCTCATTGTGAAAAATTTTCCTCTTGTGTCCAATTGGAATCTCCCCAGGGGTAACTTGTACCCATTACACCTCATCTTCTCCATGTTACTCCTTGTAAAAAGGGAGTCTCCACCTTCTTTGTAGCCACTCTTTAAATACTGGAACACAGTGACAAGGTCTCCCCTAAGCCTTCTCAAGGCTGAACAAACCCAATTCTCTCAGTCTTTCCTCATATGGATTAAATTCTCCATGCAATTTTGTGGTCCATGTCAGTATCCAGGGCTGGATCTTCACTCTTCCCCACAATGCCATGCATGGTGAGCAGAAGATTTATTACTCCAAAAGACAGCTGGGTGACTGATTATTTATCTTGCCCAAGGTCACAGGAGTCAGTGGTACAACTAGAAATCCTGCTAACTCCCATACTCAGTCCATGGAAAACCTTGCTTCTCACCAAGTGAAGCTCACAGCTGAGTAATTTCACTAGAAAAAAACCCACAAATTTCTTTTTCTTCATTCTGTGTCCAGGTGTTTGGGCTTTCCTTGGAAGAGAAGTTAGTATACTGCAAATCAGGATGTCGATTTACAGCACTCCAGCTACACTGTACAAAGTTCCTATGTGCATACTCTTGATACGCATCAAAGCAGCTCTTGGCAGTGTGGCTGCCTTTCTGAGGTACACCATGCAGAGCTTCTCTTAAAATGTGCTAAAATCAGTTGATAGGAATCTAGCTCACATTTACACAATAAATATGGATCCTAATGGCTGGTGTACTAAGTCCTACAATATTTTGGAGCTTGTGTGAACAAGGTGAACAGGGTGATACTAATTCCCACCACCTATGAACATGGTCACTTTTTTATCAACTTAAGCATCTTCCTGAGTAGCCAGACTAAGGAAACGTCAGTGGGTTTTTGATGTGTCCTCAGGTGGGTTTTAATTTTTTTTTTCTATTGCAATGGTCTTTTTTAGTTCATGACTCATCCCACATTGGATGTTTTTATCCCCACTCACTTTCCTTTCTAGAGCATCACTGAAGGAAGAGTCCCAGTGGCAGGAATGTCATTGTTGGTTTTGTTTTCTATTCTCATCAAGTCACAGATAATCCTTTTGGTCTATTGGCAGCCCACATGCTGACACAGCATTCCTCTGGTTTGGTTTTATTTTGTTTTGTTCTAATTTCCTGATTATCTGCACTGCCCTGATCCTCTATATCCTTCAGTATTTCTCCTTCCTCTCTGCAAGAAAAAAAAAAAAATATCTGGCATGCTTCCCTCATGTTCCTTTGTGAACACTGAGGCAAAAAAAATTAATTTAATTTTTTTGCAATATCTGCCTCTTCTGTCACTAAATTACCCTTGTCATCTCCTAAAGGCCCTTCACTGACCTCTTGTTCCTCCTGTACTTGAAAAACATCTTAATCTCTTCTTGCAATCTTCCTTTTGTCTGCCACATACCTTCTTTTCCTTTCCTTATTTTCCCTGACTCTTTTCTTTCATCTTGCTGCTGCAATCTTTGCACTCTACATTTTATCTGATACTTTTCACTACATGGAAATGCTTTCCAAAGTCCTTTTCTATTCCTCCTGGGTTAGCCCAGCAAGGGACAGAAAGTCCTTGATTCTCAGTTAACCTTAATGTTTCCTTTAAAATAAAAACAAATTAAAAAAAGAGAGAGAAAAAAAGCCTGGCCATGTTTGGCATGGCTGAAGCTTTGTTTCTTGATTTTGAGTGCACCAAGCTGAGGAGGTGATTGAGAGCCCAAGCCTGTCCCACCTTGTACAGGCAGAAGGCCTCACTCAGGTGCCATGAGGGGATTCAGGGGGAGAAATCAGCTTCCTCAGCAGGAACCCAAGCACGTCGCTGCCTGCAGCGTGGATCTGCCTCCCATCTGCTCTTGCTGTGATTTCAGGTGACTGCAGAGTCCTTTACGGAAGGTCCCTGCCATCACCAGCTTGAAGGCAGATGGCATTTGCAGGCAGCCTCAGCACCTTTGCCATAATAAAGCAGAGCCAGATTCACACAATCAGGCTGAAAGGTTTCACCATGGGAAAGCAAGGACAGGAAGACAAGTCCATCCTCTCCAGGATTCTCCAGGTGGGAAGGGACTGAGCTGTAAAATGGGCTCAAGCTTCAGAAGACTCAGGTTTGCTGCGGCTGTCACATGCGTACTCTGCACCACACTGACAACCTGGGCATAAAGCAACTGAAGTTGTTCTATAATTTTCAAATTGGCCTTAACTGATAATCCTGGAAAGCTGCTCATTCATAAAAACAAAGATGTTTAAGGTGAGAAGGAACCACTGTGACCATCCTCATGTGTCCTCTTCCACCAGTTACTATTGCAACATGTTCATAACTTCTGGCTGAGCTACTGTGTCTTGGAAGGACATCCATCTTGCGCTGAAACACAGGTAGCCTTAGGGGCCCTATGAAGGGACAGAAAACTCATCACATCCTTACAAAGTCCTAGAGGTTAACTACCCTTCTTGTTTAAAAACATAGGTTGTCTCCATTCTAGTTTGACTTTGTCCAGCTTCAGCTTTCAGTCATTCCCAGTTTTGGTGGGGACATGTCTCTATGTCTCCTTGTGAGGATCATATTCTCGGAGTTCACGTGTCAGTGATGAGTGTGGCAGAGATTTAAATCATTCATTATTATAAAAAATCTAAACATTCTTATTGTCAGTAAAACCATTCAATTTTTGCCATGAATCCCATGGTCTCAATAACATGTGGCAAGGAGTTCCACAGACTAAACCACTCATAAATGTGGAAAAATACAATTTATCTGCACCATGGGTCTACCTAGAAAAATGAGCCCCACACAAATCAACCCACTGGAGTGACAGAATGTAGAAGGAACTGGAGTAAACTGAAGGGCAGCAGCAGTACCTGGAAATTAGGGATGGGGTTTAATGTTGGCAGCCAGGCTGATCTTGGGTTTTCTTGGTAACGGAAAGGGCCATTAAATGCCTGAGTAATGGCACTCAGATTGAAGGCACACACTGCTGAGGCAGCTATGCTGTTTCTGGAAAAAGGGAGAAAAAAATCAATTTAATCATTAGAACATTGACATTTTTATCATAACAGACATCAAACTCCACTCAAATAAAATACATGTAAATTGCTATGTAGATGTACAGTGATACCAATCTCACAGGGAGTAAAAATAAATAAATAAATTGCAGAGGGCTTGCATGACAATTTTGAGAATGAATTTTAAACTTGGTTTTAAAATGTCTGTGATTTAAGGGCCACAGAAGCAGTTCTGACAAGAAAGGTGAATACAGTTTAATTTGCATGGATTATTTGTGTCTGGTTTTATTTTTATTTTTTTAACAACACATCTATCTTTATTGATTACAAACAACCTAATTTTTAATCTCTTGGTGTTTCTCAAGGTGAAATTCTGTTTCTACAGGATCCTGAAATCTTTAGCTCTAAAATATATATCCCCAAATATTTGTCAATATATATAATTTTATTTTTATATATATATATATAAAAAATACACACACACATGCACACACATGCAGGGGAAGGGAAATGGTGACAGTGCAAACCAGGCTGGTTGTTACAGCAGCTCAGCACGCAAAACAGGTCTTGCTAATACGTGAAAGCCTCTGTTTTCAATGATCACAGTTCACTTCTCTGTGTTCCCAGATGGGAATAGCATCTGTCTCGGGCAGACTGTTCACCACACACACACCAGCCAGGGGAGGCATGGCTAGGGAAATGCCACTGTAGGAAGAACTCTTTGGAAGGGAACTTGTTTTAGGGATGCTCTGCTGCCCAGTCAGACTTGCACACAGATCAGCTGGCCTTTGCTGCCCCATTTCAGTCATGGAGGACCCATTTCTGCAAGGTCCTGAGCAGGCTCAGCAACTTTTCCCTCAAGAGGGTTGAAGAGTGCTTCCCAGATGGTGAGGGCACCTCAGGGAAGCTGGCCCAAAGAGGGATGTTTGCTAAGTGGTAACCTGAAATTCAAACCTGCTCCCAGCTTTCCCTTTCCCCCCTGCTTTTTTTTTAAAAAAAGGAAAAGAACATTTAGCAAAAAAGATATCAGAATAAAACTAAAAATAGGGCTAGCACAAGAGACTGACTTGTCACAGTGCCTTTTAAATAACCCAAGCCTTGCTGTATGTATCTTTCTGCTAATTAAAGCAATTTGAATTCTCTGAAAAGAACACAATTTTTTTTTTTTTACTAAACCAATAATTACACTCTCCTGCACAAAAAAAAAGCCTTGCTCCACAATCCCAGGCTGGAAAGCAGAAGAACAGATTCTTTCACAGCATATTTCTTCCGAGCAATACAATATCAGGAAGAACTTCTTGCTTTGCCTTCCCATTCTCCACTCCCGCCCCTGTCCCTTCCATCCCCGGAGTGATGGAGTAGCTCACTTTGAACATGTCAAAGCAAAGCTGGGCGAACCTTTCTCCACTTTTGTCTGAACACCGCTGACGCAGTGCATGCTCACAGTCGGCAGCTCTTAAGACAAAGCTAATGATGGATGACAAGTAAATGCCTTGAGGCACACATGGGAAAAAAAAAAAGAGAATGAGAAAGAGAAAGAAAAAGGAAAAGAAAGAATAAAACCTTGCTAGTCTAACAAAAATACTTTTAAAAAAATGGATATTTTTAGGGCTCTGCTGAGGACTCCACAGTTTAGCCCTTTCCCTTTGCTAGAGAGGAGAAAGGAAAAAGGTTTTCCATTAAATTTGTAGCCCATTTTCCTTTTCATCTGTGGCCTGGCATATTTCCCATCCCTCCCTATGAAAAGTTTGACTCCCAATCTCAAGCCAGTGACATCAACTTGTGCAGCTGGCCCTTGTGTTGTCCTGGTGTGAAGTGCAACCTCCTTTATTCCCACATCCTACTTCCTGTGATTAACCAGGTAGTTTAGAGAAAGGATTAAGTTCAAGGAGGCTTTAACATTGTCTCTATTACCTCCCAGAAAAGTTTTAATAAAAACATCTTAAATATTTCATCAGTAGTTTCCCCAAAAAGCTCTCTTTCCCACTGATTCATCTGGGTATAACAACATGAAGCAATAAATCTATATGTGGGTGTTACCACAACCACTAACACTGCTTTGTTATAAGATGACCCTAAATGCATTAAACATGAACCTTCCAAATAAAAATACCTTTAAACAAAAAAAATCATAGTTTTGTGTTGCATTGGTATTCTGTTATAACGGAACTCAGACTGAAGCATACATCAACCCTCTTTGGTATGCAGAGCTCATGCAGCATGACATAAGTCCCAGTGGAAGTTAAAAGAATAATTACCATTATTTCTCCAGTCGGATGACAAATTGGAACATTTTTGCTTTGAACTCTCAAAAGAACATCATGTTGTAGGCCCAAAACACTGCTTGATCTAACTTCAGCTATTATCAATAACTCATTTCTTCAATTACACAAATGTTACATATTCTGTTGTCCTCACAAGATGCAAGAGAGAATATACACCCGTAATTTATGAATAGTGACTTAGGTGTAAACCCAAAGGAGATGGGTAACACTTATCACATCTCATGTTAAACCTGGGAGATAGACACAGCAGAAGAGAACTCTTCCAACCAGTAAGCCCTATGTCTCCCCACTTATAATCCAAAAACTATACTGATTCGATAAATATAGTACAGTTATTAATAATTTTCTTATTTCCAACTTCTGTTCTTGGTGGGATAAATGGAGAATGGATAGATAAAACATTATCACTATGGGCCTGGAAGTCCTCTCTGACTGGGAAAAAAAAAACCAACAAAAACCATGTCATCTCAAATACCCAAAGCAGTAGCCCAGAGTAGTTTGGCTAACATCATCTGAATGTTTTTAGAGAACAACTCATGCTCCTTTCAGTCCCAAGACAGATTTTCCCCAGAGTCCACAGTCAAGGTGGAGTACTCAATCTTTTTTATTTTTTCTAGTTGGTTCTGCACTGGTTCACTTTTGGCTGATGTTGGTGATGGTAGTGCAGTAACAAAACATGGAAGATCGATAAGGGTGGCCAAACACTTACCTACTTCTTGGCATTTACAGAGCAGGAATAATATTTGGGTTCTGTTGACTCTCATAGTGAAACTCCCAACAGTGCTTTAGCTCAAGAAGCTGGGGCTGATGTTTTGTGACTTCAAGGGCTGAAGTTCAAGCCCTGCCACACCAGCAAGTGACACATTAAAATAGGAAGGCCTGTACTTCAGTGGGGTTTCACTTCTTTGATTTGCTGTGGGCTTCTTGGAAATAGACCCTTATTCATATTGAACAGTACTCCATTGCACACAAAAACCCCAAAGAAGGTGGCTACCCAGCACGAGGAAGGCACTTTGAGTGTTTGTCATGTGGAGTAACTCACTCAGATTTTCATTCTCTAGTTTACACATCAGGATAACACTCCCCTGGAGAACATGTATTATTGAAACTCAATACCATGCAGACTGGTTATAGCTTCAAACTTATCATCCTAGCCTTGGGCTTCAGAGAAAAAGTTATTTGAATTCTCCTGTCTTAAAAATATACATTATGAGTTTTTTAATATATTTTTTAATTAACTCCTCTTCTCCTTTCTGCTTTCACAGCTACACTAAATCATTCCAATTACAAGTTTTTTCAATATCAAGCCAAGAAGAGGTGATTATGAAGTTTCAGAAATCATGCCTTCCCCTCAGAGTTCTAACGCTGCTTTTGATTCGTAGACCTGAAACAGTCTGTAGCAGAGGTAGAGTCCCCCTTGGAAATGTCAAATGCTGTGTAGCCTGCATGATCTCACTTCTATAAATTGTTGTTCAACAGCAATTTATGTTGATTTCAGTCTAGGCTGTTGTGATCCCATCTGCCTCATTCTCCTCCTTCCAGTCCTTCTCTCCCAAGCATATTTACCTCTCCATCTCATGGGCCAGCCCCAGTGTTCGCACAATTGTGTCAAGATTGTCCAGGCAGTTAGCCTGGCTGAAATTTAATTGTGTTTTTCTGTTGGGTCATTTTTAGACCAGCTCTCTGAACTAAACAGTAGCACTGCCACTGCAAAAAGTCAGAATTCTGTCACAGCCCAGGTTTATATCTAATTAAGTTACCCTAGAACTGCACAGTCACCTTTTATGGACTCCAGGAATCTATGAACCATGGATTAAAAACATTGTCCTAAAGGCAATGATGCCATGTTGGATAACACAGACCTATCCTTCACATTAACCAAAGGATGTTTCAAACATGATTGCTCAGACTGTCTTAAGAAATCAGGATATTGTTAGTCTCAGACTGCTGAGGATAGAAGAAGGGCAGTAAAACCAGTGCAACTTACACATTAGTAGTGAAGACACCATAAATCAGATCTTGCTCAGGAAGGTAGAAGGTGCTTTGCAATTCATTATAATAGAAAGGGATTTCTCCAGCACGGGAACAGTTCAGCCTGGCTTTCATGAAAGTTGTCCATGTGTCCTCCAGCAAAAATCTCCCTCCAATATCATTTTTGCAAACCCTTGCCACACGAGAATACACTGTTTTCCCACAGTCATGTTCTACCGCATTCTCACGGAAGAAGAAGTAGGTGAACAAACCGATGTCGTAGGCAGCAATAAAGTTAGGCTCTGAAAAACAGACATTTGAAGAGATTTATGCAGGTCAGAAATCAATCCATGCTCACTGACTAGCTCAATGCATTGTGTCGCCAGCTCCCTTTATGCGGGCTGTCAAAGCTGGGACCACAGGAAGTTCGAAGTCAGCAGAGGACATAAAAACCGTAGATGGGAATAATGATATATGGGGGTACAGCTCTCGATCCATTTTTCAGATCTTGGAAAGACCCCATTGTTTCCCCACTTTATTGGCAAAGCTGCTACTGATTTCAGTGAAAGCAGAGTTCAGCACTTTGCATATGCATGACGATTCTCTGTACTTGTACTCATTTTACAACATAAAACATTCCCATTGGGTTCCTTCACCTATTCACTTCTGAAGTGCACCTTACGATGTGTTAAATATGCTGTGTGCATCCGTCTGATTCCCCAGACTGCTGCACTGAAACATTCAACCTACTCTCCCAGCACAATCACATCTGGCTTTTATCATGAAGCCCTTCCAGTTTCTAGGCACAAAAGATTGTCTTATGTCCGTAAAACAAAACCGTGCCACAGACTGACAGTATTGAAGCAAGCTCTTCTTAATTCTTTTTCTCCTAGAATTGTTGTTATTATTTTCACAAGAATTGAAAAGAACCTGGAATTGGGTTTGTAGCTAATATTTTAACTGGGCATTTAACAGAGCTTTAAAGTGTGCGGTCTTTTATCCCAACAATTTCTTCAGCAAAGGGAAAAGATTGGCGAATGAATAATATTTGACTAAACAAAAAAACCCCTGTTGGTTTTATAGGGTGCTTTTACAATGTTCATTTCTGAGTAATGCTCAAAGGAAGAAGAAAAAAGGAAAGTACAGAGTTCCTTTAATGCTGCAGCCCAGGAGTGAAAGAAGAACAGAGTCATGGCAGAGGGAGAGGAAGGCAGGCTGATGCTGCTGCAAGGCAGGTTTGGGAGGCAGATGATGGTGCAGAGGGGACGGCACTGCAAAGCATCTCCCGTCAAACTTTCTCCTTCAAACAAACAGTGAACCTTAAAGGGAGCACCGTGATCACCAGACCTTCTGTCTAACACAAACCAGCTTCACCCTGTAATTCCACCATCAGACCCTGTAACTAACAGGTGAATTAGACCACATCTTTTGAAGGAGATCTGATCTCACTGGACAATGTCACAGGGCTTTACATCCACCACTTTCCTCACTGACTTGTTCAAATGACTAAAGACTGCCCCAGCTGCAACCTGTACTTCTTTTTCCATTTGACATTATCTGGTTTCAGCTTCCAATCACAGGCTCTTGTCATGACTTGTCTGCTAGATTAAAGAATTTTATCCTGCCAGAAATCTTCTCTTGATGTAAGTACTTCCATATCATGAACAAAACACCTTTTATCTTCTTTTCAGAAAGATAAATAAATTGAGCTCCTTAAGTCTCTCACTGTGAGGCAGGCTTTCCAAGCTTCAAATCACTCCATGGCTCTTCTCTGAATCATCTTCAAGTTTTCTGTTTCTTGTTGAAAAGTGGCCATAACAGGATGAAATTACTCCAGTGTCACCAATGCTGCACAAGCTTATAAATCCAAGAGTCATGTTAGTCTTTCCAATCACAGACTAGAAACTCAGTTTCAGTTTGTCTTTCCTTAAACTCCCCTGTTCCAGTGTGGCTTCCTTCTGAATTCTTCATTCATGTGCAGACAAGAGACACATATTTCTAATGAGTGTATATGGGTTATGCTGCTTCTTGGTCCTAATTCATAGTCTTGCCCGATGACATCCTTCTCCTAAAACTCTGGATCACCATACTGACTTCAATATGCCTGCAGAAGCCTAGTTCAGTCTCATTAAGCTCCAGGGAGTGCACAGTCCCACTGCTTGTATCTTTGATTGAAAGGTCCTGAAATCCAACAGAAAGATTCTGAATATCTTATCAAATTACCTCAGTCAAAGGAGAGGGGGGGAATACTGAGATCTCCATCACTACAGTCTGTCAGACAAGATGTGCTTTGCCCCAGTCAGAAGATGTGGACCCAATGCAGGAATTACTGGTTGAAATTCTATAGCTTGCTTGATGCAGGGTATTATCACACTGGGGTAACAGCTGCTTTTAATAACTACAAATCCACAACAGCGTGGGTTCACATGGAACTTAACATGCTGTGAAATTTCTCATTTTCAGACTGATCTTGCACTGAAACCAATGATCTTCAGCTCAGTCAGTGGAAGTAGAGGGTGCTTAGCACTGTGTAGAACTGGGTCAACAATATGATGCTTTAAGTTGGTTTTGATCTTCAAATCTTTGAGTGGTTTTCTTGTTAAAATGATGTATTTGGTCATCTCACAAGACAGAGATGCCTATATATGTTAAGTAGCCTGTAAGACTCACTTTCTAGATTCTAAATCAACTTCTCTGAAATACTTCCAGGCTATTTTTAAATGTCTTCTAAGCTGCATTGATTATTGCACCGGAAGCCCTTCCCCATCATAACTCTGAATTTCAATATGAAAACAGAGGGAAAGATTTACAAGCCTGTCAAACTGACTTTAATACACCTCTTGCTCAGATATGACCCACATGACTTTACCATTGAGCCATTTGGAGTTGTATTGTGCTGTCCTAAGTGGGGGAACATTTCCAAGGCTGCGGTAAATAGCAGGATCCCGTCCAGAGAAATCAATTACAGTTGCAGCATAGAGTTCTCCTCGTGATGTAATCACAGCTGTCGAGTTATGCCGAGGGTCGTATGGGCATCGAGCCACTCCATTAATTCTGTCAATGATTTTGCTAAGATTTCCTACCTGTATTTGAAAGGAGAGAGGAGAGAATTTAAAGAGCATCTGGCTTTCTTACTGGTACAGAGAATTCAGTTTGCCCATGAGTACCTGCGAGCAAAACTCTGGTTTTAAAAAAACAGGCAGCTATAAGAATGCAATGTCAGCGATGACTGTAAATTGATCTTTACATCCATCGTTTGCCAATGTAATAAGAATGTAATGTCAGTGATGACTGTAAATTGATCTTTACATCCATCGTTTGCCAACATAAGAAGTTGTGTCTGAGCCTCACTGATCCTATTGCTTTGTAAGAAGGGTAATTCCTCAGCCAGCAAAGCCTGTAGGCCCCAACTCACTCAGTGTAACTGGGTGCTCCTGCTGCTAGCACAGGTTTCTAATCTTCCACAGACACCTCCTGAATGCATACTGGCATTAAAAAATATAAAAATAAACATTGCTCTGGACCTGCTCCTGCCTCCCTTGAAGCCAAAGGGAATTTTGCCATTTATTTTAAGGAAACATTTAAGTATTCAGCTCAGGAGGTACTCACAACTAAGCTTGCCTGTGTTCCCCATTTTCAGCAGCATACCCAAGGCTTACATGAGCAGCACTTTGTCCAGATCCAGTTTACCCATAACATGAGTTTTTTGTTCCCCACCTGCAGTTACACCCACTGCCCCGAAGCAGCCCAAAGGGACCCAAAGAAGAAAACCAAAATAATTTCAGATCAGCTACATTTGGAACATATTCTCCGCAGCCATGATGCCCTGCCAGATGACTGGCCTTCCCCAGAGCATGTATTCAGCCCTCTCCATCACTGTAAAAGAGGCAAAACAGACCTGTCGACTGGAACACACTGGTGAAAAGGCATTGGTACCACAGGTAAAAACCTTCTTGCCATAAACAATCAGCACTCGGACATAGTTCTGGCACTCGTCCTATAGGGACACAAGACAGAGAAAAAGCATTTTTGAAAAGGAGACTGTGGGGTTATTTATTACATTAAAAAAAATTACCTGTATTGCAGCTGAAATACCCCTTCCTTAGCTCTAACTCGGACTGAGGTTTGTTGCATCGAGCAGTGCACGGCTGTAGGGAGCTAGTGGTCTAAGTGAGCAAGCCCAATTTGCTGGTTATTTCTCTAATCATAGCCCTGCACAGTTCCTGGATAGGACGTTGTCCATCAGGTTGTACTCTGTATTAGCTACACAAGTGCCTCTTTCTGTGCTCTGCTTAGATTGGAGGAGGAATTCTCCCTCTCTTCATGATGATACTTCTGACCTATTTTTCCCAGTAATGCTGCAGCTTTGAAAACACTACCTGGACATAAACTCCAGTGAAGGACAGTGGGTCCATCTGCACTACAACTCACACCAGTGCCAGCAGGAAAACAGCAGGAACTTCTCTTTAATAGATCAGGCTGGTCAGGAGAATCTCATGCTTGAACAGGCTGTTATTTCCTGCCTCCTGCAAGGACTGTGTGCTCAGGATTTTCCATGGTAGAAAGAGTTTCTCTTTCAGGCCAGGCCAGTGAGAAATAGCAAGTCCCCTCTTCTCAGTTGCACAACCACTTGCTGGTACAAATAGGCAACTCCCTCCACATGCCAGTCCCCAAAGGTGTGGGGCTCCTGTCGTCCCACACTGAGGTAGGGATGGCAGCACAAGGCCGGAGTTGGCTTTTTCTAGAAAATCTTCTTCATGTTGTTGAAGAGAGGCACAGTCTCTCTTTCTCCCCACAGCCTCATATCCAAAAACCTGTGGACTGCAGATCAGACTAACTGAGCACCTCCAGAGAGTAAAGCTGTGGGGGAGGAAGAGGCCACGTGAGGCAGGGACTTTCTAACCGTACACACAGGGAAAGGGAGGTGCGAGACTAGCATGCAACTCCCACAGGCAGTGCAAGAGGCTCGAGAGCTGCCAGCCCCAAGGTTCATCCAAACAGCCCCGATTAGAGATCTACAGCGAGCCTGGCACCAGCCTGCTTGCCCCGGGCTCTGGGGGCACCTCAGAGGAAAGGATATGAGCAACGGCTAATGACTGGCACCCATGGGGTTCCAAGTGAAGAAAGTCTATTATTATTACTGTTTAGGAAACTTGGTAAAAAATAACAACCTCAGCTGGGTTATCCTGGCTGCTTTGCTTTCCCCCCTCCAATAGATCATAATTTGCCACTAAACTGAGTTTACAGCTGGAGACACCACTTCTCCTTCTGTAAGCAGCAATCACTGCAAGCTTCCCTGTCTCACAGCGCTCCACGCTGTTGATCATTTCCCTGAAGACTTCATTTGCAAGATTCAGCAGTGTGAAAACACTCCCTATCACCTGTAAAGGAGGAGGCTTGCTTAGCTGGATTACGTGCTATCTCCTTTCATTTGCTGTATGGAAGTCAACTTGTTGAAGGATGGCATTTAGCAGAAACCCACCAGCGTTAGCCACAGAGAAGAGACTGCATGGGCATGACATGTGGGGCTTGCTTTTGAATGGAGAAGATCACAGGATCTGCACTCCAGAGCCATCCCAGGAGCACTCACTCCAGGCAGCAGAGTTCCCCCCAGCCCAGGCAGAGGCTACAGAGTGCCACAGAGAAGGTGCTGCCAGTCTTGAGTCTCAACAGGGGCACTGGGGATCAGATACATAATGCCTCGCACCCAAAATGGGAGTTTAAATTCATAGCTGGGTCGATTCAGCACTTTCTATTTCAGAAGAAAATCAGTCATGGTGACTGTCTATCTCAAGGTCTATGAAATAAGACCTTGAGAAGCACCGTTCCACCTGCTGTGTGTTGAGAACAGAGGTTCCTTTAATGAGACAAAGGGCTTGCCAGCCTCTCTGCTCTCTCCTGTCATTGTTACGTGGTGCTGTGAGCCCTGTTAGTTATTCCCTGCCCTAGAGATGTCTACATTTCATGAGTGGGTTAAGTAATTCCTCTTTCTGTAGACCACAGTTATTCAATCCCACATAATACTAGGACCACTATATATTTAACTGCAAAGTACTAGAAATTCTTGAGAGGATGCTATAAAAAAAAGATATGGGCTCCTCTCCCAACAGGGTTTTGGTTTCAGAATATGATTGATTTGGCATCTAACCCAGAATGCAGCTCTGTACCCAATTTCACACAGAAAGAGAACACCCATCTGCTCCCCCTCCACTTCCACCTTTCTCTGCTTTGTGCAGAGTCTGAGCATAGCTTCTGACCTAAACCAGCTAATAACATTTATGTTGCTGGACCCTTTCCTGTCTAGGTACTTCAATATATTCCTAACTAAAACCCTGTCCTGCAGAAATCTGAAGACCTAATTTGCAGAATTCTCTTCTTTGCACAGAACTATATTAGAGATTAACAAACTTCAATTTCTATAAAAATCTTCCCAGCTAAGAAAACAGCACACAAAAAAGAATTTCTCTGCGAGGTCATGTGCTGAATGGTCTTCTGGAGTCTATTGGCAGTGATGCATCTGTTGCACACTTTACAGCATGGTGCAGTAGCCTGACTTTGTAAGGACGTTGGAAGATGGTAAAATATTGTGTTATTTTAGCCTAATTAAGCACAGTTTTATTTGTACCCATTCAGTCCAAAGCAGAAGTTATTTACTGAAACAGAGGAGAAACCATACTAGCAAATGTATCTGCTGCTGTCTGAACCTGCACCAGAATAGTTAATCTATGGCTTCCAGCCCATTCCCAACTGCAGTAGCAAAGACAAAAGAGCACAGTCAGTATGAATGAGGTGTTAGGTGGGAAACATTTGACAGCTGATACTTTTGAGGGAACTGGATGCATCAAGCCCACTAATTATTTCATTGGCTGTAAGAGGCAAAAACTGGGGTGACTAGTGGATGTTTCTACTCTGCTTAAATAATGGTGCTACTAGGTGTGGGCCATATCCAACCATAGTTATTTCTGTGAATTAACTGAGTAGGCATTTTCCCTGGACCTGCCTTACTGATGATGGTAACAGTGCACCATGCTCCTGGAGGAAGAGCAATGATAATATGTACGCTTCATACACTGGTCTCAAAGCAATTTATACAGCTTAAAGTAATGTTCTGAAACAGATGTACATTATCTGCCCCGTTCTCTCAGCTGGGTGATTCAAAACATGGGGGTGCTAAAGGACTTGCCATGGTGACACACTGAGTCAGAGGAGATCCTGAAGGACAGCCACAAAGGCCTAACTACCAGACCACACCTCTCTAACCTGCCTGGCCTGAAGAGGAATACTGTGCTCATCTCATATTTCTCATTGCTGTATGACGCACTGCCAGTAATATCAGTCTATGAAAACCTCCAACAAAAGCAAAGAAGAAACTGAACTACTTAAATGCTCCAGCTTGCAGGATTTTTCTCAAGACACTGTCGGTGAGATTCACATCGTTAGATCCTCTTTCTACCCTATTCTCAAAATAACTACCAAGGAACAGCCTCCTCTCTGTGTTCTTTAAATCAGCCTGGATTTGCTCCGAAAAGTCATTCAACACACTGCTCTGTGCAACAATTCGTATCTGAGGCAACTGGTTAGTAGAATGATCTCACAAAACCCTACAGAAAATAGGAGCTATTTAATGCAGTTTCTTCCATGTGGTTGGAAAACTCTAGGCATGCAGGACGCAAAATTCAGACGGGCTTTAATACAGCTGGAAAATCTGGCAAGCTTGAATCCAGCTCTGTCCAGACAAGACAATATTTGGATCCTGCTCTCACATTATGGAGCAGACAGTTAAATCTGTGTATGATCAGTCTGCAAATCTCATCACCAGAAGATATTATTTGGATTAAGAGATTAAGGATTTAAATAAAGGAGGAAGACTGGGTATTTATATGGTTAATGAGAATAACCCAGTTATATTAGTTGGGATTATTATTAAATATATGGCAGAGCTGATAAAAACCTGTGGCTCACCTCCAGAGCATTAAGCATATCTCTGATTTTCCTACGAACTGCATGTTACCCACTTTGGAGTTCTTGCTCCTTCCTCAAAATTACCTCATATTGGTCCCTTTTTTGAGATAAGACCTTAATTTGAGCAGACAACACTTTTCTCCAGCCTAATGACCCTTGTTTTCCTAGAAGGGAAGAGTACATGACTTCTAATTCGAGAACCAAGAGTGGTGCCCTGTTACTCCCTTCATTTTGTGGACAGATCAGCAAATGGAGGGGCTGAACTCCTGCCAGCTTTGGTTTGAGGTAAAATTCAAAAACACATTTTCAGGATGCTGCAAATAAAACAGCTGTAGGTGCCTCTTGAGTTGTTTCTTCTGTCGTCTCTGAACACTGGAGTTCTTAAATGTTATAAGCCCTTAATCTCATTGTACAGATGTATTTTTCTTTGAAAGCATAACCATATATAAGCACTACTTTAACTGGCCTTTTACGTTGAATAAATCACTCAAGCCCTGTTGTCAGAGATCTCCTTCTAATTCTTTTCTTTTTTTTTTTTTTTTAGGCTTACACTATTTCATCACATACTGATATATTTTAATCATAGATTAAAACCACAGTTACACACTGAATGAGAAAAATAGCTGTTTCAGATGGTCTGCCATCCTCAGTAAAGAAACACAAACTTCTGGAGTTCAGAGAATAAGCCAGAACTACTCCATGTTACTCCTTCAGTGATGTTTTAGAGTGCAGCAAACATTTAATTTATCTGTTGCAGTTCATCCCAATTTGTTAAAAAACAATCAGGACCTAACATGTTCTCGAGCACTGTTATTAACACACTTTCAGATATCTATATTTATTTCTTTGGACAAACAATTCTATTAATTGGTTTAATCCAATGCCCTGACCAAGCTGTCTTTCTCCTTTGAGTGTAATAGATAGCAAAGAGAATTGCTAATGATTTTTCCAGCCAAGTTTTCTTTAATGGACTTGAAATCAAATTTGGGGGCTGATTCTGCATTGATAGCTTAGCAGAAGTACTGAATGTAGGTTCAGATCTCTAGGAACATCTGCAAAGGGGGAAAAATATCTGACTGCCTCCCAGTTATTTCTATTTGCCTGGGGATTTATATGGTGCCTATCCTACCTGGATGCCTATTATTCATAAGTAGTGTGGAGATACCCAGCTCCACTAGATAACCGGAGGGCACATCCTCTGTATGACACAGAGCCACTTGAAGGCCTGAAACAGCTGATTCTTCCATTAGCTCAGCAATTTCTGCACCAAACCCATTTAGTTGGGCTGAAGCCTTAGGCTAGGAATTCTCTGTAACCTTGTGTGAATCATAAGATCCACCAGCATCAGGACATCATAGAAGCAAAGGAAGAAACTATACTGGCAATACGGTGGGACAACCAGCAGCTGGATGCCTATCAGACATTTCTCCTGGCTCTTTCTTGCTCCAGAAATGTTATTAGTCTGTCATCTTTCTCCTGACTACACAAAGCTCTTAGGACAGCACGTAAAAGCTGCCATTTTCACTGTCATTTTCACAAATGGTTCCCTTTCATGTTTTGAAATGATGGCGTGCTGCTTTTGGAAACTTAACAAATAATTCTGTGCTTAGACAAGACAAAGATTGAAGTGCTCATGTTTAGAAAGTCACAACTTTTCACGACAGGCAAAATTCCATAGATGTGGTGGATGTGGACTGTTATGCAGAGACAGGACAATTACAAACTAGAAGCTGAGCAACTCCTAATGAAATTAAATACACCTCTTCCCCTTCTGTTCTATCCATCACTCATTTTAACTACAACCTCCGAGTGATTTTGTTTGGAAGACAGAACAAAAGGCAGCATAACACTGACTTTGTTCTCTGCATTGTCTCTCAGTAATGTGGATGTTTTCCAGGGTACAATTTTAAGGTGCTGATCTCGATACATTTTATAAATGCTGCAAAAATAAGAATGATTACTCATGGAAGCCAGCATGGATCTCCAGAGACATGGCAAGCAAAGCATGTACAATGCTTTGAGGAAACCACAAGTTTTAGCTGATAAGAATAACATAAATGAAAGAGACTTTTCAGAGGTTTTAATACCACATGATATATTGCAGAGAGTTAATTTTAAAATCATGTTCAAGAACTTTACATTACATTATATTAATGGATTAAAATCTGATAAATTACTGGGCTGAAAAAAGTCCTCAGAGTGAAATCATTCATAAACTTGCTGTTCTAGCAGGGCCCCAGATGCAGTGGTACTAGCCCAGTATCAATATTTTTCTTAACAAATGTTTGTGGATAACCCAAAGATTACAAAAATAGTAGTTACCAGTGAGGCCAACGCATCACTCTATATATAGTGATATATGCTAGGATGGTTAGTGAGATGGACCCAACAAACAAAATATATTTTTGTAAGATATTATCTTTAAAGAGCAAGGAACAAAGGGGCTCTATGAATAGACTGGGAGATTACATCCCAAGACTAGCAACTGTGAAGAGGATTTAGTGGTCACAGTGGCTAGGCATGATCTGCTATGGCAGAAGAGCTTATGAAACTGCCACGTATATGAACAGAGGAGGGTGAATAAGAGGTGGAAGACTGTTTTAATCACACTCAGGCATTACAGAGATTGACAAGGGAATACGGGTGAAAAATTGGAGTGTGCAGAAAACAGACAAAAAATATTCAAGGGCAGTAGAAAAATGACTTAGAGAAAGAGGCTTGGGGAACTCTGGTTTTTTCTTTATCAAAAAGCCTGAATACTGATTTGACAAGAGCATATAAGTGCCTTTGTGAAAAATAAATATTGGTAACTAAAGGGCTCTTTAATCTAACAGAGAAGGGCAAAATGAGACCCAGCCACTCAAAACTGAAGCCAGATCCAAAGAGGAAATAAAATACATGTTGTTAATAGGGAAGGTGGTCTGGACAGCAAACCACAGTCAGCCCATGTGCTTCAGGCCTTCAGTTCAAAACTTTTTGCCTTCCTTAAAAAGGTGTAGCAGCCAAACACAAGTTACTGAGCTCAGTTTAGGAATAAGCAAGTGAAATTTGTGGCCAGAGCTACACAAGGTGTCAGAAGAAATAGTACCTTCTAACGTTAAATCTGGGACCCAGATTTCTCATCTCCCTTTTCTCTGGCCAATAGGTACTCAAATGTGGAGTAACCATCATGCCATAATAATTATACTTCTGTGATATGCATTCTGTGGCTTTTAATCTTGCACTTCTTATTTTCCTTATGGTAAAGCTCTAAGCATTTTAGGAAGAGATTTTCTAAGCAGCAGGAAGAATCTGATTTAGATACTCAACAGGCATAAGAATGAAGGGGAAAAAAGCATTTTAATACATTAGGTGGCTTTGAAAACCTCACCCTAAAATACATACATTATTAAATGGGCAAGGAAAATGGACCAGTCATATAACTTACACAAACTACACTGTGAATTAATGTAAGAGCCAAAGGTCCTCCTTATTTCTAGCCTCTATCACCACATATCTAAGTGCCTGACAATCCATAACATATTTATCATCAAATCATCTGTGCTAGGTAGAAAACAGCCATTAGTCAAGTTTTGACAAAACAGAACTAAGGCAGACAGAGCTCTGCATCTTGTCCCAGCATTGCACAGCAGAATCAGAAATGTTCACATTACTGCTGCCCTCTTTTGCTGCATTTACCCAGCCAAGGGCAGAGATGCTGGGTCAGAGCTGGACTTCTTAGCTGGAGTAGAGCACTTCACCAGCTGGCTAGGCTAAACTCGGTATTTTTGGAGCTAGCACTAAGTCATTTCTCTGTAGTGTAATGAAAAATGAATGCATATACTTGCCCCAAGATGGACTTGGCCATGGACACATGGGGTAGAGTAGATACAGACTTTGGAGATCTGAATTTAGTTAGCTACTGCAGAATCCTTCTGCCTTTATGTCTTCTTGTCAGACTCTTAGTCAACACCTCAGTTTGCCATTAATTTTATATGAAGAAGTGTCTAACAATCTGCTTAATTATTGTTCCTCAGAACTTCACACCCATGGCCACTGTGCCCATCAAACAATTTCAAGCTCTGGATCACAATCAGCATAAACTCAGCTGTTTAGAGCATTATCCTCATGAAATTTTTGGCAAACTCTTTGCAGTCTGAGGAGGCAGCAGCAGCGAAGATACTCAGACCATCACTTTCTTTTGGCATGACAGTAAAAAAGATAAAGTGAAATTATCCTAGAATTTGTTCAGTCAAATACATGGCTTTATCCAGGGGTTGACAAAATAATTCTGGGTTATAAATTAAAATTATTTATGAACAATGGGATACAATTTAAATCTCACAAACTTTACAATGGAACAAAAGAAGAAAATCCTTTCTTTACACATTTTAAATTACAAAGACTACAGATTCAAAAATTCCTCATGCCTTGGGTTTTGGAGTTTTTTAACTTTGTCCAACTTCTATTGGGTTCTTCTTCTCAGGGCTGGCCATGTTTGGTGTTCATCTAGCCCAACCCATTTTGCCTCCATGATGTTTTCCTGCATAACATAGATCCTACATGAAACTCAAACAGATGTTCCAGGATACCCATACGCCTGTTCTCCACAGCTACATGAAGCAAATTGTTGCCTATCAGGCAAAATTCAAGCTAGCTTTTTTGTGTATATACAAGTTAATACATAATCACATTAAGTTTATTATAGAAAATGAACGTGGTCAATAGAAGATTATATAATCCTGTGCTTAAAGCACTGAACTGGAGCTTGGCAGAATTCCAGCATTTTGGGTCAGCCACACAATCACTCTCTGCTTGACTGTCCATGTCTAAGCAAAGATCGTGCTTATCCTTTGTCCAACTCCTTTGGTTTAGACTGAGAATTCTTTGTGGTGTAGCATTAAGGACAATAGGACACCCTCTCAGTTGAGGCCTGAAGATTTTTGAACAGTACCAACATCACATTTGAAAAAATCAAAATATCTCCTGCTTTTAGGTAGGTGGCTTTGTTTTAGGTTTTCAGAAGAGAGGCAGAAAGGACCTGTGTTTGGATCAGAAATGCCTGCAAACTCCGAACTTCTGGGACAGCAGGCATTGGTTCAAGCAATTCTTACTTTAAACTGCAGTTTAGCAGACTGCTCCTGCCTCTGAAGGAGCTCTGTGATATTCCACCTGAACAGATTCCAGTGTGCTAGCAGATGCAGTTCTCACATTCAAGCGAATTATACAAAGATGAACCCTAACTGCAAACAAGCACTGAAGCCCATGTGGCCGAATGCCAGCAGTTCATTGCTGAGTACCTTGACTAAGCTGCTCTGCCCAGCCTCAGACCCCACTGCAAGATGTTACCCCTGGCTTGCCACCACTCTGCTTCTTGATGTGTCACAAATTGTGTCCTCTCCAGCACTGAAATCACCTTTAAATTTCATGCAGAGTGAATCTAATAACTTGGACAGGGGGCCTTTGAAATGGCTTGCTCGGTGGTGCTTATATACTTGTGGTGGTAGATCTAAACTGCTGCAAATTTACAAGCTCAAGCTGGTGTCAGATGCTCCCTGTGTGGATTTCACATGATGCAAATAAATTTACCCATATCATTATTGTAGCAAAGCAAAACTTACCTCTGTTTTTCCTTTACTTTGACAGGACCTCCTGGTGTCTTCATCTGAACCCCATGCTGTTGCCTGAGAAACCAAAATGCACAAGTCACATGACAATGCCACCAGCCACCATGTCTAGAGACTCCCAAAACAAGAGCAAGTATCTCCAGCCAATTTACACAGCCCAATTTAAAAGCAGCATTGTGACGGTAAACATGTATCTCTCTCCCACTGTGCTCACAGTGCACACAAATGATAAATAGATGAGAAGTCCAGAGGCAGAAGCAACTGGAATGTTAACAGAGAACAGACTTTAATTTACATGTAAATACAACTTCTGATCATCATTCAACTGGAAGGTCCAAGACATAAGCCCCGCACACCGAGCCATCACCTTCTTTTCAAAGAGGACAGTGCTGTATAAAACCGCCAGCTGTCATCACCAAAACGAAAACCTTCTCTACAGCAAAGTCCAGTAGTTCTGCACAAATCGGCTGGTCTCCTTAAATTTACCCACAAGATTATCACCTTCTAAGTAATCCTGCAGAGAAGTGAGCTGGATAAAACAACAAATGGGAGCTGACAGGCGAAACCTGGAGAGACGGAAAGCGGGGAGAAAGGTTGGATGGTGATTTGTGATGCCAGACAAGTGGGGTCAGATCCTGAGGTGGAGTAAAACGCATTGGGGTTGAGGGCACTAGTCACTGGGGGCCGTGAGCACGTGGGATCCCTAGCTGGCTCTGACTGACTGCGTCAGAGAGAAGAGGCCCTTTCCTTCACAAGAAAAGTCAAGACCAGCAAAGCTGCATTACAGAGAGCTTTTAGATTTAAAATATTCAGCAACATACCCAACCATTCAGTGCCCTCCGCAATTTTCCTCCCTTCAGCACTTTTTTAAAATAGTCCTAACAAATTCAAGCAGGTATTGTTAGCTGGAGGTGAAAATACATATAAACATCCATACTATACATAATACATCATTCTGAGTACAAGAAAAATAGCTCTGTTACACAGGGAAAGGGCAGGCTCACAAAGTTCAGATACAGATCCAAAGCTCCCCTAAAAGAGCCAGGATTTCTTTTTTTTCCCCAGTCCATTACCAATGCAGGAAATGGCTTCAAAGTTCGGTCCGGATCTGAACTCTTCTTGAACCTTCTCACTGCAGCCAATATATTTTTTTTAAACTCTGGGCTTCCACAGAAATTGTCCCCTTGACACATGATAAATCCTGTTTTTTGCAGGAGAAAGATGGGAGACCAGTAAGAAGAGGGGATCGATTTTCTCACCCCCAGCTCAGGTCCATGAAGACACTCACTCAGAACCACATGAAATCCACTACCCAGGAAATGCATTTATACACAACATTTGGAGAAGGGATATTTCCACCTCATTCAGAAAAAAAATGGTATCTTCTCCATTAGCTGAGCATGCAGTTCAGTTTGGCTTAAAGTAAGGCTTTAAGAGCACAGGCAAAGATCTGGTGGGAGAAGGGAAGAGCACAGGTCTTTCCCCAGGAGTCGCTTGGGAAATACCTCCCATGTACTGCAGTTCAATCCAGGCTGAAGGCCAACAGCTTGTGCCTCAGAAGTGTTTTTGTGAGAGCTGGGATAAGTCCTTGCTGGAAAGGATCATTTAGCCATATCCTGAGAGGGGATATGTCACTGGATGGAAGACATAAGCCATCACAGGAGAGCAAGGAATTTTGACTTGTGACTCCCAGGAGCCCTTGACGTCTGCAAAACAACTGTGCAGCAGCATTTTGATCCCCAGTCCCAAATCTAGCCATATTAATCTAACCACATTATCCTTTTACCTTGGATCAACTTTTGACAACCTTAATACAAAAAAAAATCCAGAAAAGAGCTTGTTAGGTGGTTCTTCTTTCCATTTCAAAAACAGAGACAGAGCACTCTCCATTATCAGCCCAGTTTACCTTAACACTGCTTGACAGGACAAAATGAAAACAAAAATTGTTGGTTACTTTAGCAATCGATGCTGCTTCTCTGCAAATACTCTGGGTCCTCTGGGACTGCAGCAATGCAACAGAGAACAATTTGGCCTCCTAGGGGACACCTAGCTCTTCCTGCCAGACACCTGCACTGAAGAGCTTTGAGGCATGTTGTAAACATAGCTCATGTCAGAGCACTGGTTCCTTCCAGCTATGTTTTCTGTGCCTAAACATCTTTTATTAGGCAACACTGCCCTTCAGCTTTCTGAAGCACTACCTTGATGAGTCTAGTGATAACAGAAGTTCTTGGTGATGGCCCAAATTACAGGAACATGTTGTTTGTGACTGCACCATTAGTCAGGGTGCACTTCATTAGAGCTAAGAGGATAATTAAGCAATATGGCAATCTAGAGCATGTTTTACAAGTCCCACACATGTCTTTAGTGGGACAGGGAGGAGCTAGTTTGATGGCTGAGTAACTCCAATGACCTCTAGTGACTCAAAGAAAATATTCATGACCCTGCAAAGCAGAACATCTTGTCAATAATAAAAATATAATTGCAAAGCCAAGGAGCTAATGTGTGTTTAAATAATTGTACTGGAAGGTATGAATGTGCACCAGTCAGCTGGCCTACAGCCTAGACAAGTCCTGCTGGGCTCCCAGGAGCCCGCACACATCTGTGGTTGTGACCTCTGAGTTGGACCCGGTAAGAGGTCCTGGGCAGGCTTAGACTTCTGAGCTTGGGTCTTTCACATGAGCTTTCCAGTATTGTTTGGTTTCTTTACTTGACTGATCAGCTGTCTTTTCAGATCAAAATTTCCCACTCTTGTCATCTCTGTTGTCTTGGACTTCTCTGTGCAAACTCCCTGTGTAACACTGGTGCTCAACTTCCTGCATCTCACTGGTATGTCCAACCCAGGCCCCTCCTTCCTAGATGAAATTTTTCTCCTCTGCCTTAGATTCATTTGCTCCAGTATCAAACTACATCCTGGACATCTGACTGAGAAACCTTCAGAAAGATCTCTCTCTTCCGGAGTACATCTGTGTGTACCCATATGCTTCTCAGTGAGGCCGACACCTACTTAACACTTGTGTAACACTACAGCACTGTACAGGATGCTTTGTGCTTTTGCCTCCTTACCTGATCATAATGCTTATCAATAGCATTGATATTGACTTACACTGACTTAGCTGCCTCCCCTCCCTTTCCTCATCTCCCTCAATAAACCAAGAAATACTATTTCTTTTTACTGCTGAAAGGTGCCTCTGCGTGCTTGGCTGAGGTACAAATTGTATCCACCAGAAGTTTTTGGTCACTCAGTTGGGTCATCATCCTGAATTTATGATTCATTTTCTCAGTTGTCTGAGCCATTTAAGATTCCCAGCTCCAGGAAACACATCTGGGATTATTTTTGTACCTCCTGCTACACATGTAAGTCAAAAATAGCAGAGTAGACACCTCTGGACCCATGTGGCAATAAAACAACTTTCATGGCATGGGTCATGGAAAACAGAGCCTGGGTGAAGATGTGACAAAACTGGGAGCAAGGCTACATACAAACACAGGACAGTATGTACTTTCTCCTTGCTGCTTCCCTACTTGTCATGTGCTTAAGCAACCAAGAAAACACCTTTTTATGCTGTCAGAACATCAGAAATTCCTCCCCTTACATGCCTACCAAAGAGCACTCCAGCTCCTCATGCTACCTGCTTACAAGCTCTCTTACATCTCTTCTGTTCTACATTTCCAGAAGAAATGCAGTTTCTAACAGTGTTCCCAGCCACTTTGAGGACCTCCTCTACAACCACATGGCCCATGTGCAGAATAGAGCAACACTAGATTCATATGCTCTATGAATGAAACAACCAGCTCAGGGCTGCAGCTGCTGTGTAAGACAAGAACCATGCCAAGCATGAGCAGGACTGCCCAGACACCTGGACAGACAGGCACGAGGGTACTAGCAACTTTGTCCCTGAACTGAAAATGCAATTAAATGTGCCTTCCTTCACCCTATTTGCATGGGCACCTGGTTCTTCACATCTCTATTTCTGTTCCTGGGTTCTACGCAAGCAGATTTTCTCAATTAAAAAAAAAAAAAAAAAAAAAAAAAGTGGGGTTGTGTGTTATTTCTGCATCACAAAGGAGAACAATCACAGGAGAAGCGGTCATGTGTACAACCACGTGTACCTGGTGCAACACTACCCAACTAGAAATTAACAGAAATGGGCCATAATGGCTCAGTGCATATCTGAATATTTGAATGTCACACTTGGCCACAGAAAGAAAGAGTTAATGTCTCTTCTAATAAATTATGAGCATCACGGTTTGCTCCCAGTTCAGACTGCAGATCAACAGTGCTCTAGAAATTCTAGTTCGTCATGTGCTGTCAAATCAGTTATTCAGCACGCACTGCTGAGAGAAGCTTTCTAGATACATTTATTTAATTACCTGCACATCCCAATGTTGGCATCCAAAGTACCTGCCTGTCACTACCAAGTCCTGTTATCAATAGTTATGTGCATCCTCAAATGCTGATGTGAAAATCTCTTTGACTTCTATGGACCAGCTTTTACATTCAGGCTAGCAATTTATAATTACTTCAAACACCACATATGAATTTAATAGATTAAGCATACACTAATCCCTGCACTGTACTTGCACAACAGAGGTTGCAGGGTTTTGTGCAAAACCAGAACATTGATTTAAAACTGAAAAGGGAAGATTGGAAGAGAATAGGTTACATGCATATTTATTGGGTAAATTAAACCCGTTCTTAATTTCTAAAGTCTTTTATTACAAACCTATTCATCTGTTACCAACCTCACTTCCATTAAGTACTCTGTGCAAGCTACTGGCAGCCTTGCATGCCTGCAGACAGACCCAGAATCATGTTGTTCAAGAGATTATTAGGGGGAAAAAGTGTAATACCAAAATGTACATTGTATATGTTTGGAAAGAGACAAAAAACCCCAAATACAGGCTTACTGCAAAAAAACCCAGGGACTGATTCTGTGAGATGCCCAGCATTTTCTAAAAGGTACTGTGTTTCTCAGGTTCCTGCTAATGTCAGCAGAAGCAGAAGCAGCACCTTGTGTCCCAGGCTCGGGTCTGCAGGGATTGCTTACGGCAGGAGCTTCCATTTCCATCAACCCTCTGCAGTGCCCACAGGAGACTTCTCAATCTGCCCACAGAGTAAGAGGTGATTTTGGTTTTCCGCTTGTGCCATGTAGGGCACCCCGAGCAGAGCCTGCCAGTCACATCAGCCTTTGCTGAGTTATGCATGAGGAAGGAGGGCAGGAGGTGTTGTGATATGACAGTTACTGTGCACTGGAGACCTGAGCTGGCAGAGTAATTTCTTTCCCTGTGTATTTATTTACATCTTCCTTTCCAGGAACTGTACAAGGCACTAGTATGTTCAGAGAAATGTACCTCTGGAAAAAAAAAAAATACTTGCTTTGAAGGCAGCTTCCTGGATTCCTTATACCAGCCCAAAATCTCTGTATTTCTTATTTGCATTTAGAAATTTTTTTTGGATCACCTTATTTCACAGCAAGTATGAAAACTTTTCTCCAAGTCTAGGGAGAGAGGAACATGGAGGCACCAGGTTTCTGCACTGCATTTAATTTCTGCCAACTTTAATGGAAATAAAGCACATATTTACATACCCTACTGGACCAGTTCAGCTTAAGCACATACTTAAGGACTTTGCTAAATTGGGGTGCAGACCGAGCCTTTCACACAGTGGCTGCTCAGAGGCCAGTTCATTCCCCTACAAGATGTCAGCCTCAATCTTTTAATCCATACTGATGAATAGATTTCAGACCTCTAAAATATCACCCTTAGATTCTTGCTGATAATCCATTTCATAAATTTATTTCTATGTTTCTCTATACTTTGCAGTCTCTACACTAGACCGCACTAGTGTAAATCTACCCTTCCCTGGGTAAATTCTATGGCATTTAAAAGAAATTGGTAAGTCCTGGGACTTACAGCACTTAGAATTAAAAAAATCTTTGAAAGACAGTTCTAAAGGCTGGATGCAGAAAATCCATGAAAAGGTTCTTGTTTAACTTCGGTTTCTATAATGTGTACTGTAAAAACATTTCTACAACACTTTAGCTAGTTCTTCCGTATTTAATCCTCCAGGACTTCTCCATAAAGACTTGCTGCCTTAGTCTAAAGGTGGAAAGTTAAATTCCCTTTTTGAAGCATTGGCTTTTGTCTCTTGAGGACTAGGCACATTTACACTGCTCTATAAATAATAACTTATTGAAATCTAACTTCTTAATAATGAAGCACAGTAGCTTAATACCCTAGAGGCCATTTCTGAACACTGGTAATTTATTAAAACTGTGATAAACATGTCTGATAAACAGATAACTAATACCAAAAGAACATAATGCCAAGCTTCAATAAATAGTTCTGCTACATACAGCAGTATACAAATTACAGATCACTGCTGTGTGCAGTGACAGGTATGAAGAATGATCACAGGATTCAATCAATTCACTTCAGGGAGAGGAGGGGGCTT
Organism: Strix aluco; assembly: GCF_031877795.1. Classification (NCBI taxonomy): domain Eukaryota; kingdom Metazoa; phylum Chordata; class Aves; order Strigiformes; family Strigidae; genus Strix; species Strix aluco. The sequence continues at coordinate 13,361,017 of NC_133936.1, read as the reverse complement.
GGAGGAAGGGAATTGCATTGTCTTTTATCAAATTATTAATTGATTTCCCTTAAGTGATCTCAGATCCTTCAGGATGTGGTAAAACTCAAGCTGTATGTTTCATTTAAACTAAGTATCCATAGAGCCTATCAACAGACTGACCCAGTTGCATGGCTCTTCTGCTGGACTGTAAGTCAGCTGAGGAAGACCTCAAAATGTAACCCTTCAAAGATGGAGATTGGCAAACATGCCAAAAAAAATCCATCAGTGGGCTCCAGTTCCCATAACCTTAATCTCTGAATCAGACCTTCTTTCTATAAACAAAAATCACCTGCTTACTATACTGGGACTGATTTTGGCCTGGCATTTATTGGCTGCTGAACACAGTTGCTCACTCTGTTCATGTCAGAGCAGAATTAAGTGCTACATACTGGCATAGTAAGGCAGAAATCATTAAACAGAAAGAACTTTCTCATTTTAAGAATGGATCTTTAACTCAGCTCCAAATAATATCATCTTTGGATATTCATGTTTCTCTGTCTCATGGACTCTTAGCACATCCTCACAAAGAGAGATGAAATAGCCTGAGGGAAGTTCCTCCACCCTGGCTCACTTACTGTACAAAACTTACAGAAAGGGTGTACATCTGCACCCAATGGACAGGGAGGAGAGTTACCAGGAGGACTGACTACATTCTCTTTGTCGGTTTGATTCTTAAGCCTCACTGTTTAGAGTCGAGTCTGTCCTCCCACCTTATGTTTTCAGACTGTATGGACACCTGGATGGAGAATTGCTGTAACACCTGGCTGAACAGGGCCTCAGCCTCCAGGTATGGGAACTCTACTTTCTTTAATCAAGTTATCCCAGCCCAGTGAGCTACTGTACATCAGCTGAGTCATGGTAACCCACTCTGTTCATAGTCCTCTCTTATCTCAGATGCAAGGTAAAATGCTTCACACTTTTCCTCCTGTGCAGAGGGCACATCCCAATAACAGCTCTGCAGCAAGCAGTAAGTGGGTAAGCTCCTGCACCTCTGTTGTGTGTCTGCCTACAGAGACAACCTGTTTTCAACTGCAAATGTTAGTTTTTGAGAGGAAAACTTGCTTTGAGTTCTTGTTGGATGGACAGTGCTACTGATTTTCTCTCTTTCACAGCTTCAAAATCCCTTGTTATTATAGGAGCATGTAGAGGCATGAACTGAGATTGCGACCCCGTATTTCTATAGGCAATATACAAACATGCTGTGGGAGAGAATTTCTGTCTGAGAGCACTTACAAGCTAAACAGACAACACAGGCACATGGGAGAAAGGAAAACCAGAAGCACAGAGGTCAACTGACTAGGAAAAGCCACTGAGCATGTCAAAGGCAGAGATGAGCACTGAACTGTGCTCTCTTGAGGACTAAAAACTTTCCTGTCTAGCACAAAATGAGTTCTTAGACAGTGTTTTTTTGCTAGTATCACCAAATGCATCCACTGGATTGGTGGTACACAGAGGGAGCAGGTTTAGAGATTAGAACTGGCAAGATGCCCTGCATCCTGTCCTCTTCTTTCTGACATCTTGGGGCAAGGCCACAGTCTCATGTACAAAAGCAAATTTGAATTTTGGTGCCTTCAACTTCCATTTGTCCTGCAGAAGATTCCATTAAACAACATAGGGTCTGTAAATCAGACACTCCCCTCTCTGCAGTGTCAGGTAGGAATTTACAACTCCAGACCATGCATTTCCTTATCTGAAAGTAGCATTGTATGAGGCTTAACAGATGATGGTTTCTACAGTGTACCCAAATGGAAGGCACTGTACAAGTACAAGGTTTTATTATTGAAGACAATTGTCTAAAGCTTTAGTAAAGAACATTTGATACCAAGTACTAAAACTACAATGGTGTTTTCAAAGATAAACAATAAAGATAGCACATCCAGGTTACAACCTGTACTTTTTTCAGCTTTTCGGGAATTTTAGTGTACAAAGGACAGCTTACAATGGAGCAGGCAGCTCAACCTTGAGGACGTAGTGTCACATTAAAATTCATATTTTAAGCAAGCAGATTGACTTGCCAGTGCTTTAAGCATATTTTCAGTAACCCTGGTGTAAAACATTTGTAACTTGATGCTGAATTCCACACAGAGGAGAAATTGAGCTTTTTTACATAATGGAACTTTCTTTGTCATCCAGATTTGCAGTTTTCATAGCACCTATGAGCCTCTGTCATAGCCCAGGACTCCCTGTGCAAGCCTGTGTAGGTACAGCCTTGCCAAAATGCATTATAAGCAAAGTGTAATAATAGACAAGGCATGGGGTAGCAGTGGACAGCAGAGCACAGAGAGACAACGGAGCATAACCACACAATAAGGAAAGGTCATGGCTAACCAGCCACATAACTCATTGTGAGATTTTTGTATCCAGAAGACTTTAGTATATCAAGGATGGGATTCTTCCAAGACACAAAGGGAAAAAGGGAGAAAGCAGGAGAAGGCACATTAACCAAGGGGGATAGAGATGGTGGCTTCATGGGCTGATTCAAAGTGGGCTGAGCCTCTTACAGGAAGTGATAAGCAAGTGATAAGGAGGTCTGTGAAAGACCCTTAAAATTAAAACAAGCACTAATGCAATGCAACAAGGATACACCCAAAGAGAAGGGAATCAGTGGAAGGGTACAAAGATATGGGTGATCCAGCAACACAAGAAGCTATGGATGTGACGCTATACCTGAACAGAAGGGCTTGCGGAAGCCAGGAATGATGCCCAGACTACAGGTTTCAGCAACAGATCGGATTGCAGCACTGTCCATAAGGGTAAAGAAAGAAGGAGTACACACTCTGCCGTGGCTATATGCCGAGCTTAGGCTGACAGCTACATATTTATGCAGCAATGTTAGATGAACACGCCAACACAATACTTTGGGAGAAAGATACAGCTCTGAAGAAGAGAGATAAAGATGGCACCGGATTTCTGTTTCCACTATCTAGTGTTTGTATTTTTATCATTCCATGTAAAGAAAAACGTCAGTCTGTGACAATGATTTCATTTTGCTGATGATCTACTTCATTTTGCTTGAAAGTGCTTAACACTGCAATGATTTAGTTGCAAGTACTATATGGGCATGCTTATCTTTTTTCAAAAACAACTGAATCCACTGGATATTTCTTTTGCTTTTAAGCATGCAAAAGCATGGACAGGGCCAAATGCAAACTGATAGTCTTAGTTAACTGGGACATTTGGTATGCTAGCAAAAAAAGACCTTAAAGCTCTCACCTGTAGCCAGTTTAGAATGAATGACAACATCCCGAACTCAAGAACAGCACAGGGGATGTTAAGGAAAGATGATTTACAGTGTTTCCTATGCTTACTGAAGATCAAAAGCATACAGAAACTGAGACAAGACTTCTAGCATACTGTTTAATTAACAGCCACAGTGGAATTTGGTTTCTTGCCACGTCACATTCAGTTTATAGCTTATGACAACAAACATTTACTAAATGTACTGGAGATTAAAGACACATAAGATTATATGATATATCAATAAAATAACTAAATAAAGAGGTTAAAATACACTGAGTCAAAAATGATTAAAGAAAAATTCCACTGCAGTTAAGCACAGGTCGGGAATATAAGTACAGCTGGTAGACATGCAGGTGCAGTTGACACTAGCCAGGTGGGCACGACACAGCACTATTTCTTACACCACCAGCACTGTTTATTCTGTAAAGAACAGGTTTTGTTGTGGTTTTTTCTTCTTCAGTTGCTACAAACAAGGTACAACAAGCTAATTCTAAGACACAAGACAACAAATGGAGTCACAGCAATGGTTGCCCTTGATAAAGTGGAGGCAATTCTTCCTTCGAGGCTCCTCTACCACCAAAAGATGTCCATCTCCACCCCTTTCTGTTCTTTGGCAAAGTCGCCATTCAGAACTAAATCCCTTCTTCCTCTTTGTGGGCTCCACTGACGGATGTGACAAGACTTCTAAGCAGCCTCCTCGTACTGTTTTGCACAATGATTTCTGGAGTAGGAGGTTCAAAAACCCTTCCAATGGACCAGCCCATATTCAGTACAAAATCAATTTACCATGGCTATAGTCTCCTTTGTATTTCTGCATCAAGCAAGGCGATTTTATTCTCCTTCATTTTTCTGCTCTGGGTTTCCGTGCCATTGTGCCTCTTTGAAGCTCATTGCTATGTAGAGATGTTAAGGGTTCTCTGCTATACATTTTTTTGTGTTCCCTCCCCCTCTGCTTCTGAGACAGACTGGACGAATCCTGCACAGTCAACTGAGTGCATTTTTGTGCACCCATATTAAGAGTTTAGCTATGAAAAGCAATCTTCCCATATATGCTTCAAACTGAAAATGTAATCACTGAAGCAAGCACATGTGAAACCTCTGTGTATTATCAGCTTTCTAAAGTGGGGAAGTCTTGCATTTTTTATTCCTCTCCAGGTTACATCATGGAATATACTTGTTCAGCATTTATTTGTTTGCTTTGAGAAGGAGCTAAAATAAGTTTGAGGAAATGCCCAATTTGGGTCTGATTCTCCCAACAATTAGGCTGAAATTCAGAAATCAAAATCAGCACATCCTGCAGTATTAAAGAGACTAATGAAGAACTCAAGATGACATTTTCACTGTTCTGTGCCTTCTGTTTTTCTTTAGGGAAATCACATCTATTGCATTAGGGGGGGCCTAATACTCTTTCAGATGACAAACACTGCAATATATTCTCATTAAAATTGTGTAAGAGGTTGAACATGGTTTGAGGCCTGTCTTGGCTTGAAAAAAGGGGGCAGTGTACAATTAAACAAATAAATGTGCATGTGATTCAATTTATCCTATCAACATTCTTTTCTGGTTGTGCACTTAAGCTTGGTGTAGTACAACCAAAAGGGAAAAAAGGCACTGGAAATCTTTAATTAAGTGAAAGATGCATTATTGAGACCAAACGAAAGCTTTGAGATTACTTTAATTAGCCAAGGCCAGTTTCGTGCAAGCCAGAGAGATTGGGAATGTTTTGCAAGGCAGGCTGAAAACAGAGATCCTGCCTGAGCCTGCCTGTACCACGGGAACTTAAGTGAAACCAGACTGTCCCTCTTGCTCTTCACCATTTTAAAGGAATAGTGTTTGAGCTTGAAGAATATGGGCAAAAAATTCTAAATCCTCAGCTAAAAGGGAGTCTTTGTACTTTCTCTATTCAGTTCAGCAGATGTATGTCTGAATTCCCATTTGTTTTGCATACCTAGAGAAAGGATCCAGACTCCTGTTCCTAGACACCAGGATTTTGACACGTACTGTGGAAGCACATGGAATACTCAGCTGCACTCTGCTATTGCATTTCTGCCTAAAATTAAACGTCAGTTCTTGCCTCAGTGAGCCTGAATCCTAGGGTTAAGGTGAAAGACAACATGTGGCTGCAAAAAACAGGCAGAAAGAACAAGAGGGAGCAGTGAGATGACTGATACTTTTAATCAGGGAGTACACATGGTACGCAGGCAAGTGTGGTACAAACTTCCCAGGAAACTTTTTGGCAATACACCTAGATTTTGACCTTTAGACTCTCTGGCTTCTATGGGGCTTGGTGCTCAGCATCACAAACTGTCAGAAAATATAATTTCTGATAAATCACTAACAACCAAGAATAAGTAGGACTTTTCAGATGTTTCCAAGCTCGGCTGGAAGAGAAAGTCAGTGATGAAAAGTCCCCCATGTTTCATAAAACAGATTTTGGTATTTTTTTTATTGTTCTATAGCTACATTGTGCATTACGTATCTGCTTTCCTCCACCAGGTGCCTAATGCTCTTGATAAGCTAATTACAGCCTTCTGCTTATTTCATGTCAAGCTCAACTCCCCAGTCTGAGCCTAGCCTGCAGTTCTGGCATGTTTATTCCTTAATCTAAGACCATCTGTGCTCCATCAGCAAGGAACACTTAAATACAGAGAAAGTGAAGAACCAACAGTGTTGAAATCCCCATACGCTGCCCCCAACTCCTCTCCCCAGCATTTCCAATTAAGTGTGAAGCCAACATCTATCCAGTCCTAAATACACTGGAAGGCTCTGAGCAGGCTACAGTTATCTACAGATGCAGCAACACTTTTCAGTGGTCAGTGGGGAAATGACATGCCAGAAAGGACCTGAATCTCCCCATTTCTTTACATCTTTACAATCAAAAACTTCACATTTTGAATGCCATCACACCACCAGCAATACGTGCCATGGTTGAGTTCAGCACTTGATCAGTGTAAATCAAATACTTGTCTCAGAGAAGCACAAGACGTCAGTTTGTGAAAAAAGTAATAGGGTTGGTTTATCAAGAATACAAAAGCCATTTCTCAAGTCTTATGTTTATTGCTGCAAAATAGAAGTGCACAACAGTTTAAAACAAAACTGGGCTGCAGCATTAGGGAAGATAGCTTTCTGCCCTTCTCCTGTCCCACCACCAAAAGTTCAAGGGTTTCTAACCCCTACTGTCCTCTCATCACCCAGCCCAGTTGGACGCAGTCCCTGCCTGCTGCTGCTGTAAGCGGCCAGAGCCCCACTGCTATGTGTAGCATCAATCCACCTAGCTTCCTCCTAAGGCTGGGAAACAGATGCCTTCAGACTCCCTGCTTAGTCTGTCACAGTTTGCCTTGCTTCTGCCTCCTCTTTTCCAACACCAGACGTCAGCACCTGATGCCATAGTGAGCGCTGCCAAGCTTCATCTCAACAAGGAATTATTTGCTCCTTCTCCTGCAAAGATGACTCTGATGCAGTGTCTTTCATTCCTTTCTCCCAGCTCCTCTGTTCTGTTCTCCAGTCTGCGCTCTCCTGCCAACCCAGGATTTATTTTCCAATTTCCTTCAGTTTGAGTCCTGCCCTTACATTCCCCCTGACACCTGGCTCTTCCTTCACCTCCCCTCCAGCACGTTTGCATTTGACCTCTACCAAGGTCAAAGATTCCACAAATGAGTTTTGATAATATGCCTTATAATTAAGATGAGGGATTACAAAATAATTCTCCAACAGGATTAATGCAGCATAGTTCTTTGTGCTTCTTCTGTCTAACTCCTTTCTGGTGGTTTTCAATGCTTTCACATTTATCTTGTACTGAAAAAAAAACCTTTTTCTTTTTTCTGCCTTGTTCTTAAATCCTCAGTTACTGATCTCACAGCAAAAGCTACTAAATTTGTAACAATTATATTAGTCACATACATTTTTTCTCCTGTCACTGTGTTTACCACTATTATATTTATGAACCATTGATCATTCCTTTCTCTCCCATGCATCAAAATCCTCTCCTCTTAGGCAACTGCAGTTTGTCTCTTAATAGTCCCAGTCTAACTTAAGAACTTTTTTGTCATTGTTAATAAAGCTTAAATCACTGCTGTTTGAGCAACCTTGCAGCCTACTCAAATGGCTGCAGCCCTGTTATTCCTTTTTCTTTACTTATAAGGAATTAAAACACTATTTCAAAAACCTTAAAACCATGCTTTATCTCCTGTCTGAAATGATTAATTAATAATTAAAATAATGTATGGAATTTGATCCACATTCCTGACACAAAAGTTTTCCGATGAAAACATATTTATGAACCCTCCCTAATTCTTTCCAAGATGTTCTCTTTTTTTAAAAAAAAGAACATCTTTCCCCTACCAGACCCCAACTACTCTATTTTTACCATAAAAGGTTTTCGTTTAGGAAGTTTAGAAAAAAGTAGTGAAAAATGTGTCCATTTTAAACATGTGGACATGCTGAAGTTGCGTAATTGCTTACCTAGAAAGCAAAGGTAAAGATAACAACTGCTTAACATTGCATGTACTATGAATCAGAATATAACAACTTTGCAGACTCATGATTAAGGCAAATTGCCTATATTTACAAGTGCATATCATCATGTATAATACTTAGATCTTAAACAGAAAGTCACGTATTTCAAAGGACTTCAAAGGGACAAGTATCATTATCTCAGCTTCACATGTGAAGAAAGGAAAGCTCAGACCAGAGGTAGCTGAAAACCACCTTACCCAAACTCTCCTTGTAAAGAATGGAGGGAAAGATGTGATTTTTCTGCATACCTTCTTCCACTGACTCCCCACGCTTGGTCTCCCCAATCTCAGAATAGCTTAGCCTCTACTCGGTCATGTTGCCGATGAAAACCTATCAGATAGGTATAACCCTGGTGTGGTAACTTTTAGGTGAAACAAGGGTTTCAGTGTCAATATAATATCTGTAAGATCATCGTTATTCCTAGCAACTGTTCAAGCTGTGGTGGCACTTAACAACTCAGCCACACTTAACCCCACAGCCACATTCCTCACCCTCTTCCAGTGGTACAACCCACCCTTCCTCTCCCATTAGCAGGCAACACAGCAGCTGTTGCCTGATGCTGTTTAGCTGGAGGTTTGTTCCTCCTCCTCCTCCTCCAGCCTTGAAGAAAGGCTTCTTGAGCCTGAAAACTTGCTGTCCTTCTCCAGTCAAGGTGGCTGGGGATGCCATAGGCACAGTCCAGTTTGTGCCAGTTTACTCATCTGTCCTCTTAGCACATGGGTTGTGCTTTCCTTGAGCTCAGCCTGGGGGAAGGTAGGTGAAACTTCAGAGGCCAAAGCTCTTTGAGGCTCTCAAAGGATTCAGGGAAGCTGTGCCTGCCGTGCTGAGACAGGATCGATGTCCTGTGGGAGCAATAAGCAAACTGTTCCTGTCTCTGCTCCCCAGCTCTGGGTCTCTGGTAACAGCTGTGCAGGCCATGTTAGTGACTCTGCTGCTCCAGGCTCCGATAATCCCCTTGTATTAGTCATTCAGAACTGTTGCATTTAAAAGAAGCTGTAAAACACACATCAGCTAAACTGTGACTAACAGAGAAAAGTAGGATTATTTATCTAGGGAAAAAACACATGCACTGACATGAATTGTATTTACTATAAAATAATTCTTTTTTTTCTAAGAGCTCAATAGTTGGTTTTAAAGGAAACATATTAGGTCATTCGTGAGCCCTTTTAGAGAGGTGCAAATCAATAAATGGTGATTTTTTAAATGCTCTCATTATAAATGACTGGATGCTACCAGGGTCAAACTTAATCCTATGCAGAGAGCCAGTGCAAGGGATGTGAATCATTCAGATCTCTCTTAAACTCTGCTTTGAGAATAAAATGTAGATAGTTCTCTGTGTTCTCAGTCTTAAAAAAACCTCAAACCTGCTGCTTTTTTGCAGTAATTGGCCCAGATACTCCATTGTTCATCATGTAAGATGCAGTCCTTTGTGTTTTCAAGGACTTCTCCTACTTCTGACTTCCCAGCATGTGCAGCTCAGCTCCCACGCCAGGGATGAGTCGGGGTGCCAGGTCCCAGGTGGAAAGAGCACTTCAGTGATTGCACAGCCCTGAGAGGCGGCAGACGGCAGCGCCGGCTGCAGCAGGGTGCCAGGACCTCTGCCCAGGCTCCACTGATCACACCTCCACAAACCCAGGCTTGCTGAACAGGGTTGAGATCTGCGGGAGGTATCACCTCCTCTCCAGGAGAGCGTGAAGCAGGACCTGCCTGCGTGAACCCTGTGCTCGGTGCGTGAAACTCAATAGGTTGCTGTTTCCGTGTTGACTGCTCTTAGAGGATGTGCTGTGTTAAACCCATCCTGCATTTGAGCCTTCACGAGAACGATTGCATCAGAGCGCCCTAATTGGGACTGGAGCAACTAGGAAACGCCTTCTGTGCCTTGTGGTAAGCCAGCATTTGCAGCTAGAGAGCAAACCTCTCCCATGTCTAAAAATACCCCACATCCCTAAAGTAATAATAATAAAAAAGCATCATATTTTTATATAAATCTCAGTTTATATAAATGTCAGTTTAGCTAAGGTTTAGCCTACAACAAGAGGAAGATTTGCCTCTCAGGAACATCTGCAGAGCTGGATTTGTTGACAGCAGCCGCAGATGAATGTATGTGTCAGGGCAGGGAACAGCCAGGACGTAAGTACATGCAGATACCTGAGAGCCTCCTGGAGCGGGTGGAGTGGGAAGCAGCCCACAGAGTGAAAGGGGTAAATAGACAAACCAAGACACATTTTGCAAAGATACAGAAGCAACATTGGTGATAATAACTGAGAAGTCCAAGGGATTTTTTTTTTCATTTTCATTTTTTTCCCTCCCCTTTCTAAAGGATGTTTAACGGTCCTGACTGTAAATTGCAAGGAATAAGAACATATTAGACTTCATTCCCTTCACATAAAATACCTAACAGGTTTTTATCAAATAAAGAGCCCAATGTGCTACTGTTATCAGTAAGTGACTTCAGCAGCTAATTAAATTCTCAGTTTCCGAGTCCTGCTTATAATGTTTGGTGAAAAAGACCAAAACCCCTGTAGTAATTTTGGCTTTTAGGTGAGGCAAGGCAGGGAAGGAGGGAATGCCAACTAGTGTATTACCCAGGAAAGCTGGCTGGCAGTCCACAGCTGACAGTCATCACGCAAACCTCACTTCACCATGTGAATGTAACTGGGTAGTTCCCCTCCAGATGTAAATCAGCTCCATGGCCTTCGCTGACTCCAAGAAGGCTGCCCTGCTTAATGCCAAGTATGAATCCAAACAGGTATAGCTCCTGAACCTCCTATACATGCTATACAACCCTATGTATATGATCCTCCTGTGTATGGGTATATACATATGTATATATATAAATATATGTGTAAATATATATATGAGAACTTCCTATACCATGCCTAAATATGCACTTTAGAGAGCAACTACATTGATCAAACTAGGCAGTGCATTCTGAGCCAGTTTAGCAAATCTATGAATGCACATATTGAAACTTATTCTCACTCAGTAGAGCACACAGCCTGTTCTTAACTCACACAATTCTCAAAGGAAAATGGGCATTTATTTAAAGCTAAACCTGGACTTAAAAGCTTTGCTGGCTATAAATGGACTCCTGAGTTGGGTTCTCTCAGACAGAGGGGATGTTGTGTCCAGAAATCACTTAACTCTATGGAGTGTGAGAAGAGATTTGCTGAATTTCAGTTGATGAGTAACATCAGCACAAGGTTGGTTCCCAACAGCATATGCCGGAGGCTGCAGTTTCCTGCAGCCAGGAGCTGGAGAAGTATGTCCTTGGAGGATGAAGTGTGGCCTTCAAACATGGTCACCTCCAATTTGACATGCCTTGTTTTCTTCCTTCATCTCTCCCTCCAGGTAGAAATTTCTCTCTTAGATAAATCCTGGAAAGGGAGACCTGCACCTGAAAGCCACAATCTAGCTCCTGATCAGTCATTTTAAGGAAGGGTGTATTCAGGGAGTAGATTTTATTTCGGAACCTGAAACCACAAGAATAAAAAGCTGAATTTGCCAGAAAGTTTGTTCAGCCAATGTAAGCTTTATTATGGAATAGCTTTAAACATCTAGGCTGAGAGTGAGGGGTTTTAGGTGCAGCTTTGGAAGGTGATTTATGAATAGATTTATATGTTAATCTGTTAATAAAAAATGTAGCGTGCTGATAAAATATGTGACAATCATAACTCAGCTATGAGCCACATATTAAAGACTGCATCTGCTCTACTAGAGGTTTTGATTATGTTTTTAAATGAGGGAACTGCATTGGCCTAAAAATAAAGAAATAAATGTTTTATCTAGAAATATGTGCCATATAATTCAAAGATGTATCAGGGAATCTCTGAGAAACAAATAATAAACTGCTTTTAAGAAAGTGACTTCTGGAAAGTGAAGCTTATTCCTGAACATTGCAAAATGGAGCTCCTGTCAGGCAGCTCAGTGGTACATAAAGACAGGCAAAGTATTCTCACTCTTTCCCAAAATTACTTCCCAAACTGGATTTTAAATTGGATGATAATCTTGACACTCCAACTAGATTGAAGAAATAAATATCTTCAGCAAAGTTGGGCCAGATTCTGAGTGCCCATTGGTTTACGCTGCGTATCAATGTCTAGTTTCCTCATGATTTTTTAAAGGATATTTTGAAAAATGGGAACGACTCTGGCTCAAGGATGCTTCTGCAAGTAAATCTGAAATACAATACTTTTACCTCTTTTTATTGACAAAACTCACAGCACTTTTTATAAAGGAGTGCTATATCCCTATTTCACAGGTAAGCAAACACCAGACAGATAAACGGGGCAGATCAGCTTTCCTTCAGGCGCCTGTGGGCAGAGCTAACATGAATTTGGGCCCTCCAAGTGCTAAGATCTGGTGCCTACCCAGCATCTCTTGGGGATGTAAGATTTATCTATCATTTATAAGTTTTCTGATGAGCGCCAGGGCTTTGTGAACATATTTGAGATCCTTAAAATTTCCCAGTGAAATATTTTCACCACAGCAGATTACTTGAGTGACAACCTGTGCTGTAAACTATATTACTCACTGCTCCCCATTGGTTTCATTTATCATATTTTATTCAACTATACAGGGAAAAAAACAAGTTAAACTCTGCCACCTCTCCTCACAATTTTATATACTTGCAGAGCCTGTTTCTCATCAGCACACATAAATGTGGCACTACTGAGCCCTAAATAAGTAGAAAATAATGCATTTAATACTTGATTTGATTCAAAGTGCAAAATATGAAACCTGTTCCATTTGTTGATATGTGACATATTGAGGGCTGATAGTCAAGTTTGATTATTATTAACTATACTTTGTTGATACGTACTGTTGATTTACCAGTGATTATGCCACAGAGTTAAAGATCCCTCCAGGGACTAGCAGGGAGGGAAGTGTGTCTTCAGAAGCAGCTGTGCAGTTTAAGAGCTTCATCTCTGTAGCAGGGATGTTTCTGCTTCTTAGATTGAGGGAAGAAAAACTGGAGTAAAACCATCCTTACTGGAGGTGCACTGGATATGTAGTTGCACTTCATCTGCTACAGGACCATAACAGAAATGTTTAGTCCCTATTTCAGGTTTGAAAAAATGCCCATTTCAAAGCCCCATGATATCAACAGAAAGAAATTCATTTCAATAAGTTTCAGATCAAGCCTTAAGAGCTGATGCTGCCTAAGCACGTTGCTAACTTTAAGCTTGGGTTTAAGAAGGCGTATGCCTCCAGTGGGACCGAGAAGCTCATCAAGTTTTGCCCTAGGGACTGTGAACATTCTCCAAAATGCCCACATGATGTAGGTGATCTTATTTATAAATTTGGAGAAAAACTTCAAAAACAAATAAAGTTGTGTGTTTTGTAGCATGTTCATGTTTTGCAGTGGGGTAATTGTAGCTCTGTAAGTGGAGATCTATATTCTGGTGGCCCAGGTGGTACTGGACAGTGTATAATTCCACAGGCAATCCTGCCAAATTCAGGGTTATGACTATTGGGGAACTAACACATTCTGTCTCTGAAGTTAGTCCTCACTTAAGTTTTTATTCCTCAGGAAAAAATATTAGATTGTTAATTAAAGCATATTTTAATCTCAAAATTTTTGTGTCTTTTTTAACAGATGAAATAATTTATGTCTTCCAAATAGTTTTGCAAAAGGTGCACCCATTTATTCTTTCATATTCTGTTAAAATACAGTTTATTTTTAAGAAAGGGAATACATACAGACTCTTAAAAGTATTTTAAATACTATTAACCTGATATAACATAACTGGTCAGCATGCAAACTTCACAGGGCTGGTTAGAAATTTTTTCCCCAAGAGATTTTCCATTAAAACAAATAACTGAAATCAAAACATGTTATGACATTCTAGCAGTTTCTATTAAACTTATCAGATGAGAGTCCAGAAGGGAACAAGGGAAGGGAAGGGAAGGGAAGGGAAGGGAAGGGAAGGGAAGGGAAGGGAAGGGAAGGGAAGGGAAGGGAAGGGAAGGGAAGGGAAGGGAAGGGAAGGGAAGGGAAGGGAAGGGAAGGAAAGGAAAGGAAAGGAAAGGAAAGGAAAGGAAAGGAAAGGAAAGGAAAGGAAAGGAAAGGAAAGGAAAGGAAAGGAAAGGAAAGGAAAGGAAAGGAAAGGAAAGGAAAGGCGGGGGGGGGGGGGGGGGAAAGCCCCAAACAAACCAGGTCAGTCACTTGAGATGAGAGAAATGCACATTTAAATCCTCTTTCTTAATGCTTCAGAAAATAACTTGACCCAGAATATTTGCATCCCAAGTAACCATGTGTCTATCTCCTTCTCTTCCAGATTTTACAAAGATGTTGTTTTCAGCTCAGTGCAAAAAAGATGGAAATCTTAGCATCTCAAAAAAGGTTGGAAAAATAATTTCCTACTCATTTCAGTTGAGAACTCTAAGTTCCAGGTAAAATCAAGGTGAACAGGGGGTAGCACTGCACTGGGATTTATGAAATGCCTGCCAAGTAGCCTGCTTTTAACGCACACCAGAGAATAGCATTCCTTGCTAAGAAGTCCTAATCAGCATTGTGCATTTTTAAAAATTTGCTCAAAGGCTTATGTTTTTAAAATGACCCTTCCACCTACTCTATTAATTACAAACTCCAGTATAACACTGACTTTTCTATGGCCTCACTGTGAAAGCTGCAGATTAGGAGCTAACCTTGTTTCAGACCCATGCATAAATTAAACAGCAAGTGCTCCAAGTGCACATCATTTTAAAAATGTATTCTATAAAATGTCTAATACCTAGATCTTACAACGCATACAAGAGGACCATTTAAAGATGGAGATGAAACGTGTTGCAGGGATTTTGCTTAAAAGAGATGGTAAAAGATTTAGGGAACAGTATCCATTTTAAAACAATGTTTCTTGACTGCTTCAAGAATTTGCATGCTACATGCCAAAGTTTCCAAAATTAACAGGTGCTTTTGGATACCCCACCTGGGGCATCTCAAGATGCTGATTTTCAGAAATTCTTTAAAATGTCCCTCAATTTTGGCAAGAAAGACAGGTAGACAAAATCACAAGTGATTCCCAAAATACCTTGGTCTCAATTTCCTTCTGGATATTGACATTCAGCCAAAAATGTTTCTCACAAAAAAATTAACCACCACCAAAGTTTCTCATGCAACTAAAACTCATTTGGTGAAAGGTTTCTCAGATCCCAAATGGAATGTCCGAAACACATTTCAGAAACAAAGAGAGAGGGGGGAAAAAATCTCAGAGAAGTTGGGATATTTTGTTCTGCAGAACAGAAAACAAGCTTCAGTTTCTGCTCCACTCCACTCACTAGTCCTCATGTAAAAGCTCAGCACTACAGTCTTGGAGAAACAACCGCAGAAGAACCAACAGAAAATTCAAAGTGAGGAGAAAACTTCAGCACATGGTAGAGCAGCTGAGAGCTAAGAAAGGAAATGATTCCTTTATAATATGGTCCAACAGCTGGCACATCCTAAAATCTACCTGTCTCCCCTCCCCTGAAATCTCAACTGTTCTGTAGGGTAATGCTATCTTTTACGTGGCTCTTATCCAGTAACTTGCTAAATTTTGTCTTTTAGTCTACTGCAATTTCAAGACAATAACTTCCTATCCAAACTACATGGAGTGACTACATGATACTCCAGCATTCTTTGTTGTGGAGATTAGAGTATTAAGTTTATACTAATGGCAGTCCAACACAGATTCAGGAGTAATACCATAACTTTAGCTTCTGGAACTGAAGACTCCTAAAATGTATTTTCAGAAGTGACAGTTTCACAAAATGATCCTTGAAGTTGATGGAGAACTCTTGCTCATTTTAATTGATTTTGAATTGGTCTTAAATGAAAGGCCTCCACAGTCATTCAAGAGGTAGGAAAGTCCACAGTCTTTTAAACTCTGGGAGCTGAAAACCTTTCTAAAATCAGAGAGTAACAACATGGTTAACACTGGGTTTGTGATACGCAATATTCATAAAGGGGATTATAATCCAGAAAAAGAAGAATTTATTCCCGTTGGAAAGCAATGAATAAAGTAATGCTGTGATGAAAAGCATTATAGCCCGCTCAATTGCAGGAAATATTCATTTTCTGGTTAAAGAACAGATAACTGTCAAGGAAAACATGCATTAGGAAGAGTGAGCTAGTAAATCTACCCATTACAGAACGAGAGACGAAAGTACTGAATTTGATGTGCTAGCAAGCGGTGGCACAGGGATATTGCTCCTGCGAGATGCTGTTGCGACCCTTGTTGAAAAGACAATTAAGAGTCATGTCCTTCACAGGAACACCCTGGCCTCCTCTTCTTTCCATGACAGCTATGGGGCTGAAATGTGCCCTTGCCTTTTCCCCACAGGGACAGTGCAGCCTAGCGATGTAGCTGATTGCGCAAGAACACTCAGTGAAAAACAGCTTTAAACTTCACCTAACCCTGCTGTAGAGAGGTATACTCCTCACACTGCCAGGGTTTGTCCCACAACCAGCACGTCCTGCTGTCTCTGTAGACTGTGCTCCTTGTGCTTGCCCTCACCTCATTGCAGCACAAATGCAAGGGAGCAGACATTTGTCAACACAGTCCTGCACTTTGAAGTAGATTTAGCACCACTGGCAACCTGAAGAGTAAGTCCCATGAGTAGCAATAAATCAAACCACAATCTCAAGATGAAAAACTATCCCCAAATCAGGCCTGACAAGATTCACACTGTATTTTACTTACAAGCAAAGAGGAGATACAAACCAACCCAAATTAGCATTGTGATTACTTCTTAAACTGCACTCTCACCTCCTATAGAACTGCCTGCAAACTCCTTGCATTTCTTGTCTTGCTTTCTGATCTGATCTTTAAAATGATGCACTGCAAAGGGAAGGTGGGAGGGGGTGCCCCTAAGCTGCATCATGTGCTTTATGGAGACAAGCCAAGCAGCTACTTAGGCAACCATTAGGTCGGGAAACAATCGCTTCCATCATTCCCAACACGTGTGTCAACATAATTCCATGCTCTCTTTGTCATGCAAAAAGTCTTGGCAAAGTGACCGGATACACCCAGAAAGCAGGAGCAAACTAAGCTCATTATGTTAACCGGAGATCCCACAGCATCCTCCAGTGCCATAGAAGGAGACTTCCCATTTTTTGCAGTGTAGGAAAGGAAACTTGCTGCACTGAAAAGGGCCCAAGCCAAGCCTGACTTCAGAAGTGTATAAGGGAGATTCACAATGGAGTTCCGTGGAACGGGATCCCTCATCTGACAAGCACAAGAGTCTGTGTCAGGCAGTGTGGTAACAGGCATTGCAGAAGGTATGACACCTCGCATAACTACAGAGACTTCCCTCTCCTGTGTGCTTGCTGGAAGCCTTCCAGCCATGCTAATATGGCTCTGCAAAGGGAAACTACTGCCAAATGGGAGTATCAGCTTCTCTAACTCTTTATTGTTGTCATTGGTAACTCCAGACTTTGTTTTCCTTTTAAAGGAAGATTCAATGCATTTTACAACCATTAAACATCTTTTCTTCTCTCCAGCTATACTTGTAACTCTTACTAACACCGAAAGGCTTGTGCACTTCGGAATGGCTGGCAATGCTACTCCAATGGCTTCTTTGCGTGGTCAGGTACAGGAGGAAGGCCCTTCAATCTGTCTGAAAAATGCTGAATACATCTTTGATGCTATAGAACGTAGAAGATGGTAAATATCCCAGAGCATAAGTATTTATTTATTTAAAGATAATCTGCTGGGGTTTTCGCTAACAATTTTTGCTGCATCTTTCAATTCCGCTTTCAGTATAGTGGGAGTAAAGTCCTGATATGCTGGATATTTGCAAGCCCTTTCAAACTTCGGCTGCTTTGCCTCCATTCTTCCACAGATAGCACATTTTTCAAATCATTTTGCCTCTTGAATGCTTGCAAGTCCAATCTTGGTTTTAGTAACGCATTCAGGAAAACACACTCCTCAGCAATCCATGTTCACAAAGGCCAACAATGGCTAAAAATGAGGATGGACAAGAATAGTAAAAGCTTCTCCTACATGTTGCTGACATCTTCTCTAATGAAAGCCAAGGATTTCTATTGATTGTTCTGTTTAAGCCTGTATCAGTCACACTACATGCTTTGTTTCTTAAGATACCATATTTTTGGCAGATCCCATTACCACCCAAACACTCAAGAATCAAGAAGCAGAGAGCGCTGTCCAAACAGTCAAGTGTAGAATAGCCCTTCCCCCAGCATTATCATTGGAGTGGGAATAAGCATCTGATTTTGACTTTGTCTTCTCCCTGCTCTATCACTCTGGGCAAATTTACACTATACAGCCTTCTGAAAATGTACATCAAATATTACAGAACATTCATTAGCAAGTCAAATAAAACAAGAGAGTAAAAAGTGAACATACCTGAATAAGAGAAACATTGTGTAGACTAAGTCTGAAGAGGTAGTTCCTGCATGAACAAGCAGAAAAATTACAGACTGTTAGGCTATCAAAGAAGGAAGGGAAAAGTTATAAAAGCAAGTAATAGTTTTTGGTCATTCATTTCTACAAACAACAAGCTTTTCTTGGACTTCTCTCCACAGAATGCAAAACCAGTTATATGCCCCTTGTTCATCAGTGTCTTAGTGAACCTCATAACAAAGTTCTGAGCAGGTCTGGAGTAAAATAGTCCAGAACCCATAATGAAAAAACACATTGAAATCCCAACAACATGGGGACTGTTTGCAACCTCTCAAATGGCTTTACTTGAAGTCCTGTATGGGCTGCACTCATGTTTTTCTCTGCATTCTGAGAAAACAGGTTGGACAGAAGCCAGCTAGAGCAAAGCTGACTCCTGTAGTATGCTCCCCCACAAGCCTGTGCTTGGGGGTGCTCCCCTTCAGGACTTTGTGGTACAGGAGGAGAAGAGGGCAGATACTTCTCAGCAGAATATCTCTGCACAGAAAACCAGCAGGTAAATCAAGGCAGTGATTGCAGATACTCCCAATCCTCCTGTCATTGCATCTCCACAGGCAAAGAAAGGGAATTCCTGACCAAAGTCACTGTAGCATGAGATACCACACATCAGCCGAGCTCCCGTAACTCTCCTGCATGTTCATATCCCATCACAAATCAGAGAGAACACACATTTGCATAAACATCTATGGATGAGGCTTAGTTAACAGGATTTATCTCACATTTTTGCTTGCTAAGACAATGCACTTACCAAGAATCAGCTGACGTATTAAGCCATATGGACGTGATTGTGTGCTTGAGGAGTTTGGCCATGTCTAACTTCATATTTTTGCATCCCATCTGTCAGGGGGTCTAAAGAGATGTGATCCTTTTCCAACATCCCTGTCACCACAGTCTCCCAGAGAAGACACATTTATGTTATACCAGGTGAAATATGGTTTTGGAATTGGCTCTATTTAGTGCAGCTTTGATGATATAGATTCATCTGCTCCAGAAGTACCAGTATACAGACATTCCCCTACCTAATGAAAATGCAAGTTCCAGTCTTATGTCAGTGAAGTCAGAGAAATCAGTGGAAAGCTCCTATAGTGATGAAAAGGTCCTAAGGACTCTTCTGAAGACCCCTGTTTAGGGTCTGTAGTCAGCAGCACACTCTGCCCAAGCAAAGAAAGTAATACAAATTTCAATATACAAGAGATTCATATGGGGTCACAATGACCATTACAAGGCTTGAGCAATTTTTCCTTCTGTTATCTCTCACTTGTATATCACCTAAGTCATAATCATAGAGTTGCCTGTATACTTTGTCCCTGTTCTATAGATAAATCAAAAGGTCTCAACTGCTGCTGACTGTCAACAAAAAAGGATGGGAACAAGGATGATGGAGAACTCAGGAAGTCAAACTCCTAGTACCAAAACTTCAGTTGATATAGTTCTGAATTGCACCATCCTATTCTATACTGGCACTGGTTGCCTAGAGAAGAATGAGGCCCATTAGCAATATCTGAACAAAATATATCTTCTCTCCTAGTCCTTTCACTGGAAATCCAGCACAGTCTGTTTTTGTACAGTCTGAAACCCTATTCTGTCCCAAAGGGCTGCATACTTTCCCAAGTAATTTCTTACTAACTTTTTAGCATCAGCTACAGACTTAAATATTATGTTCTGCAGGTTGTGCTCGGTTTGAGTGGCCGGGTTTTTTTGTTTATTGGTAGGAAGGAGGAGGAAAGGGGGGAGGTGCGCCGAATCAGAGCCCCCATGTATCCCATGGTGAGACAGCAGGGCCACCCTCCCTGCCACCCATGGAGGTCCACGGTGGAGCAGAGATCCACCTGCGGCCTGTGGAGGACCCCCGGAACTCTATGGGAAGAAGAAGCCCCCGCTGTTGTAGTTCATTGCTGGGAGGACTGCAACACACGGGGGTGGCCCACACCAGAGCATCTCAAGAAGAATGCATCCCGTGGGGAGGACTCACAGCAGAGAAAGTTCGTGGTGGGCTGTCTCCCATGAGAGGGACGCCACGTGGAGCAGGGGGAAGAATGCAGAATAGTGCTTCCCCCCAACCTTTCAGGAAGAAGTGGAGGACTGACTGTACCCCCCATCTCCTGCCCCTGTGCCCCTGGGGGAGGAGGTAGAGATATCAGGAACAAAAGCTGAGCCCAGGAAGAAGTGAGGGGTGGGGGGGGGTGTTTTAAGATATGGCAATGCTTCTCACTGTCCCATTCTGCACGTTGAGCGTTGGTTTTCTTAGTGTTTGAATTAAAGTGTTCTTGGTTTTTTTCCCCTAACAAGTCTGTCTTTTGCCTGTGACCTTTTAAATGGGTGAGCCATTCCTCCCTGTCCTTATCTCAATTCCTGAACCTTTTTGTTTCATTTTCTCCTTCCCAGTGCTGGGGGAAGGGGTGAGTGAGCGGCTGCGTGGTGCTCAGTTGTCCTCTGGGCCTAAACCATGACACTGGTGCATGTAGCAGACCAGAGGCACTAAGCTTACATACCGCTAAAATTTCAAAATGGAGATAATTCTCATCCAGTGAGTATTCTGACAGCTCCCTTAGAAAAACACATGCTACTCTCACCAAAATATTAATGCAACTCCAGGACATGAGATAACATGGAATAAGCCTTCTCCTGGCCTCCAATCTTACAACACCCTAAGGAGAAAGTTCTCATAACTAGGGACCTGAAGTTGCTATCCTGTTGTTAAGCATGCTATTTAAATGCATTGATTTTGGAAGTCTTATGATGCAGATTTCAGTTCCTTGTTTTAGTCTTGTAAAAAGCTGGACAGTTTGACTCAGTAATAAATTTTAATATTAGGTTTTTCTCCCTGATAGCACTGCGGAGCAAATTCAACCAAAATATCTTTAATAGAAAAGACGTATCTAAAGGACACAATTTTCATTGCACTCAGCCAAAACAGATGCAGACAGGAATAGTGTTCATTTAAATAAAGCCAGTCTCTGTCATCTCAATGACTGCTGTGTAGCACCTGGACAAAGTGTTAGTAGTGAGATCACTCGGGTGGCTGAGACCTAAACCACGCAGGAACGTAGTACTAATCTGAATAGCACAATGATCTTCCAAAGGCTTCATGCTAACCTCAGCTCTCTAAGTTTGATCTTGTGTCTTTCTTACAGAAAGAAGGGTTTCCCTACATTTTTCATCAGCTTGCCTCACCTGGTGTCTGCACAGCCACTGGCAATTTCTTCTTGTTTGTTTGATCCTTCCCACATCTCATCAGCAGTAATATGAACACCAGTAGGCAGACCAGGCTATCACAGACACCTCCAGACTCCAGTTGACCTGCTCAGCTCGAATTGACTAATCCTTAATTAATAACATGTTCTTTTAACCATACTTGTTCTGTAAAGCTATACCAGGAGTAAAAAGCCAAGGGGAAAGATCTGCTGAATAAGATGGTGCCATTTTTATGAATTGCATTTTAACTGCAATTTCAGTCCAAGAATGAGCAAGGTCTCTGAATGACAGGCGTGGTTTATGGTACCTAGAATTGCCCCATTTGTGTCCTTTTTTCTGCTTGTGTTTGAAGTTATGTATGTTTAATACCTTGCTGAACTATAACTTAAAGCAGCTGAAAGAGTAGGATTAAGAAATAGATGAGAACACTGAGATCTCTGCATGAATGGATGAGGTGCCTTCCTAGGCTTTTTTTTTCTCCCATTTTGTCTTGTAAGTGAACGTTGGCTAATTCCTTTCTCTCTTAAATTAAACCCAGCTGGAGTAGGCCAGAAGAGTGATTGCCTGGTGCAGCCAGCTATTCTAATAACTTCCTTCTCCTGTATAAAATCTAGTGAACAAACTTGGAGGGACAGGACAACCTTCTTACTCACTTTCTGTCCTAAAAGTCATGCAACTTCACTCCATGGTATTAAAACACGCTTTATTTCATCCCAGAGTTGGCTGCACTTCAGCCATCTCCAGAGCAAGCGACGACACTCCTCTAAGTACTCTAGGACAAATGGTATTATACACATTAAAAGGTCCCTCAAACTACTAATTATTATTACTACTAACCTTGTTATTTATGAACATCAGTGCATTTCTGAAAACATCCATGTTAAACAGTAATACCCTGAAGCCTCAGCCAAGGTTGTGGTTTGTGGCATTAAGACACAGAGTGGGTTGATGGTTGATGTCTATTTAAACAACCTCAGGGTGGATTCTCTCTCCATCACCTTTGATTTCAGGGGGATATTTTCCCGCAGCTCAGATATATGAAGTTAGCTGCTGTAAACCAGCCTGTAAACCTCCTGCTCTATACAACCTAGTCTTGAAGAATTTGCCATCTAAATATATACAGAAGAGTGAAAAAGAGACATCGTTCTCATTTAAATTTAAAGAACAGATTGAGCAATTTAGCCAACATCACAGAGAATATCTGCAGCACAACCAGGAGCTGATCTCCTGGACCATTAATCTGTGCCCTGGTTAGGAGAATAACTTGTGCCCAAAGTTGGGGCACAGCGTGTAAACCTGTACTGAAGTGCCATTTACACTCATGGAAATTGGGTAGATGTCGAATTACTTTCCCAAACTGGGCCCTCTGGGCTAGTCTCCGTATGAACAGAGCCAAGCTGCAATATAAATCCTGTAAATGAAAGTATTTGTTAATTGGCTTTGTAATTCGCATTTGGCTGCCTTGTAAAATGATTAAGTGCTCACTGTGCCTGGTACCACAAAGCATACGCACCAGAACAGCAGGAGAGCAGTTGAGATGTGTTTCAAGAAAGGGTGGAAGAATATATCCACTTAAATCTGCTTGCCATGACATTCCCAAGTCAAATCTGCTTATTAAGTGTTTACTTCATACAGCCAAGCACACCTTAGATGAACTTTGTAACATGATGCCCATGCACTTGTTCACACATTGCCTGGCCTTGAAACAATTTACAGTGAAGGCAAAGTACTTCATCTGTGATGCCACTGAGCAACAAAGCTACAAGACAAATTAAGCTTTTCCAATGGGAAGCCACATAACAAGAGTGCTTGAATAATAGCAGAGACCCTTCCTCTTAGGAGTTCTGAAATTAGAAGAGTTGCAACACGCTTCAGACACTCGTTCAGGCCTCTTTTTCAGTGACTCTTTCCAGACACTACATCTGTCAGCACTGTGCTGGCTGATTAAAAGGTGCTTCCTTCTAATTAAAAGAGAGCATGCTTTTCAGTTCTGCTGTGGTAGATCAGGTGTAAATGAAAGGCTACTCTAGCTTCAGATTCTTTTTTCTATTTAAATGAGCAAAGTTTGTTCACATTTCCCAACTCTGTCCCCCTCCACACACACAAATCAGGGAAGATAACTCTGTGTTTCAGAACAACCCCTGCTGGCATATCGGGAGACACGAGATCCCTAAAGCAGACCACAACCAGAACTTCTCAGGACTCTGACATGCAGACAGAGACCCAACCATATGCTGCCTTATCTCAGCTGGTCTGTATCACTACAGGACATGCACTCCTGCTTGCATGTTGCTACTTGCCTGCACCTTATAGTAGACATAAGAAGCTCACCTCTCCCTCATTACAGGGCAGGCTATCTCAAGCCCCCTCTCTTTGTACACAATTACCCTGCAAGTAGAAACAAAGCCAACAGAAGCTGATAATAATGTTTGATCATGCAAAAAAATACATTTAGGGAAAGCTGAAGAGAACTGAGTGAAGAGTCGCTCTCCCTTTTGGGGGCTATTACTGCACTGAAACAGGGACCCAGCACAGCCCAGGTGAGGTACTGGAGACTCAAGTAGGCTCATGGTGCTCTGGGAAGGCATTCCCTGTGCTTGTAGAATAGAATTGAATAAACTATTTCAGTTGGAAGGGCCCTACAACAATCATCTAGTCCAACTGCCTGACCAATTCAGGGCTAATCAAAAGTTAAAGCATGCTGTTAAGGGCATTGTCCAAATGCCTCTTAAACACTGACAGGCTTGGGGCATCAACCACCTCTCTAGGAAGCCCGTTCCAGTGCTTGACCACTTTCTCGGTAAAGAAATGCTTCCAAATGTCCAGTCTAAACCTTCTCTGGTGCCCCTTTGAACCATTCCCATGGGTCCTATCCCTGGATCCCAGGGAAAAGATATCCCTCTCCACTTCCCCTTCTCAGGAAGGGGCTGTGCTGCAATCAGGAGCCAGGTCTGCAAGAAGAACTCACAACTGTCACAGCATAGATAATAAGAAAAATAATTAACAGAACAGGGTCCTTTGGGCAATACAAAACAAGACACAGAATTATGCACGTGACAAACCTAATGCTTCCTTCTGGCACTCCTGGAAGACATGTGTTGGGACTGAGTCTCGGGCTAGGGGCCAGCAGCTCCTGTCAGCTCTTCCTATCTTTGCTCCTGGAGGCCTTAGATATACTTTGTATTTCTACAGTACATGACAAACACAGCTTAGTCATGCTTCATGACTCCCTGGGAGCTGGTTAGTATCATTCCCTCCTTATACTAATGGAGAAAATGAGCCAGAGAAAGGTTGAATGACCTCTCCAAAGCACACAGAGAAAGGTTAAATGACCTTCTCCAAAGCACACAGCAAGTCAGTGATGGAATCGAGATCAGACCCCAGGGCTCTTGGCTACTAAATCTCATGCTAGATTAACGCACCAGTGCCTCTACGCAGGTCCAGCTGTGGCTGAACTTTTCAGATGGTTATCCACATTTCTGAACTAGCCAACCATCCCAAGAAACCCAGCTTCTGAAGGATGATTCTGGCCTTTGCTCTCAGAAGGAGTTAATTACATGCCTGCTCCAGAGTGTGATGTGACCACTTGTTTGTAAATGTTACTCCAGTGATTCATTTGAAGGGCCTGGCACACACATGCTGGAGAAAAGGTGGAGAGCCAGCATCTCCCTTACAAGCTGGATCCTTATTCACCAGTAATTTTGTTTCTATTAAAGAAAAACTTGTCCAGTACATCATTCTTCCTTAAAAATCAATAGATGTTCAACAGAGAATAATACTAAACAGCATACAGTAATATGATGCAGTTGCTGTATGTGCAATTGCTTTTCCCAAATAAACATTTCTCAGTGATAAATCCAGCCAGAGCTAGAGGAGCATCCTCTTAGAAGAGGCTCCTTATGCAAGCAGCATATCATTCTGATTAAACAGCTTCCAAATTAAGCCAGGGTCCTAGCTACTGCTTCTGGGCTGCCACTGAGGGCCATTTAGTACTTCTCAGTGGAAACAGGATGAAAATCAAATCCTCTATATTCCAGTCAATGGAGGAGAACTACCATCAGCTTTAATGGCACAAGGTGCATGGCACAGATCTGCTCAGGCTCGATGCTGTATGCTCAGGGCCAGCTCTAGGAAGAGTCAAAAGAGGCAGATGCTGATAGCTGCAGAGCATGCGGAACAACAGCAAAGCTGTGGCACCCTTGGACTGTGCCAATATTCAGAAATCTAGACAAATGGCTGCTGCCCTGGGGGGGAGAAGCAAGAAGGGGATCAACATCCATGTCCCCTCTTCCATTGGCTCACAAGGGGAGCAGCAAGCTGGCTCTGGTGTCTCTGGCCCTTCTCTTTCCCCAGGGCAGGAGAAGCAAGGCCTCACTCCAGTGTGATCCCACCTCCTTAGGGTGACAGTGTTTGCTATGCTCATGAGACACCTTGAACCATCTGTTTTCTGGAGGGTAGCCATATGTACACACTTAAGAGAATAGGGAGTGGGATTTTTTTTGTAATATTGTTTAAATATATTTATAAAATGCAGGCCAATTTCCTTTTTTTATTATTATTACATTTCCCTCCCTCTGTTGCACTAGATGAGTTTCTTTAAAACCTCAGAGATGAAAGGGAACCAAATTTTCAAAACTTGTGTGTGGGTTTGTTCCTATTTTCCTCTCAGACCATCACGTATTATCCTACATGCCACCTTAAGTCTCTCTTGACATGTGGCTGACAGCTCTTCTCTCCCCCTCTCATCCAGTTGGCTGAGTCACAGAGCACTTGCAGCACCTTGCTATGGCCCCGAACAGCATGGGGACCTTTGATCTCCTATTTGCTCATCACTTTTAGTTGTGCTTTCAGTAAGTCATACCATAAAACTCCTCTTCTTCTGATGCACTGATTATTGTTCAAATATTCCCTGGCAGCTCCTCCACCTGCCTACTTAGACTGATAAACATGCTCAGTTCTGTCAGGCTTTCCTCAAGCTCTGGATGAGTTCAACATGACTTGTATGCAAATACAGATAGAGTTGGCTGGTGAGCTTAAGTTATTGCCAACCAATCCCTTCTCTTTGCTGTGGTTTTTATACCTTTGCAGTGGCACAGAACAGTAGGCTTAGCACCTAAACATCTGGATAAAAAGTGATATGCAAGTCACTGTGGTGAGCCCTGCCATATAAAACTGACATATCACCAACTTATCCAGAGCAAGAGAGAGTATTTTCAGTAATGCAAAAGGAAATTGCTCTGCAGACCCATCCTGTGATGCTGTAAAACACATTAGGTCCAAGCCTCCAAGGCTTTTGCCAAAATATCCTGACCTTGTGTTTGCTCGCACCCCACTCCCTGAAATACAATCTTCAAACTTAATTATTCTCAGTGTGTTACTAAAGCAAGTGAACCTCTCATGGGTGGCCGCTTTTGTGATAGGGTATCACCAATTTTCATTTTATCTGGAATATGAGATATTTTTCCAGTCAGACCTGCAATTTGCTGTGTAAGGATGCTTCCACAGCACAGCCTGTGCTGTGCCAAGACTGCGTTTCACACAGCACTGGCTGCGCAGGCACTGGCCATGAGTCAGCCGATGGCCTGGTTCCTCTGATGATGGGCAAAAGCAGACTACCATGCCGGTGAAGTCATTTGCAGAGAGGTAGATGGTACTGCCTTGCAGGTGGTTTGAAGGACCAACTGTTTTCTCTGCCAACAAAGATGACAGACCGGAGATGGCCACTGCCTCACCCTCTTCTCCAGGTACAACATCTGGGGCAAAGCTGCCTCTTTGCTCTCCTACAGCTGCAGCTTATTCTGTGCATTGGTCCGGCCCAGCAACTTGACAGTGCTGCAGCATAGTATTTTATTTCATTTATTTATTCTGAGTTAACTAAAATTCATGTTCTGTGCTCGAGAAAATGCACAAATTTTAACTAAGAAAAAAAATTACACTTTGAACAAAATTTGGGCCAGGCTCCGAAGTTCCCAGAATCCCATAATTACAAAAATTGTTCTTCCATCCTTTCCTGTCCACACCTCTTCCCCTCCTCCCCAAGGGGTATAAGTCAGGGACATCACATATTTGGGGTATGGCAAATTCAGACTCCTTGCAGACCAGCATAGGAAAACAAATTCTATAGGTAGGAACGAAACACCCCAGAGGGGCTTCACCCCTCCACATTTATACAAGGGCTGAGCTGACCTCACCTGACACAGTATTGGAGAGGAAAAATCTCCCTCTGAACTATCCCAGGCTCAACCAGAGAGGTTAAAACCTGCGCTTTAAATAACACTTTTGTTCCCTGTGTAAAGAAACTGTGCACCCCCAATTATGGATTTAACTAGCTGCAATGTCTAATCACAGGTTTCTCACCTTCACCATATTCTTTACCATGCAGGTGAGGCAGCTTTAAAAAACATCAATGGTCCTTTGAAAGTTTCTGTTAATTTCAGAGACTAATTCTCCCTTTTTTTCCTCACATCATCATGTTATCTGCTCCCCTCCAGCCCCCAACACAAGGATGCAACTTTAATTAGAGCATTCTTTTGTCTGATAGGAAAAAATCACAGTGAGAAAGGATGGTATTTATTTTTCTAGGTTTCTCTGCAGCAGTGCTTTCAGCTACCCTCCTACGATCTGGATATAATCAAAAACATTATCATGCTCTTTGCTTGCTCACGTCCCCATTAATACCTCAACTGGCAAGGTAATTTCTCAGCCAAACATGACTTAGTAGGGGGTAAAACTGGCGTAAGACGGTGCGATGCTAATGGAAGCCATCAGAAATGGCAGTAACTCAGCTCAGTCAATTTGTCTCAGTAAAGTATTGAGTCAAATCCTGTAGTCAGGAACGAATGGCATGTCATTCCTGGCTGGCAACAGGACAAGTCTATGGACTATTTAACCTGTGGCTATGCCCATGTGGTTGTGGCCAATGCTAACTTGTTTGCATGTTAGTCTCTCCATGCTGTATGAGACTAGACTTTTTCAGCCATGCTGAAGTCTCACTGTCCCAGTGTAAGTGTATGGGACTCACAGACTTTCATGAGCATTTTGAAGACTTATGTCTTCTTTGGAGATGCAAGGCTGAGGGCAAGTGATTGAACTACCAGGTGGAAATACAACAGTAAAGGGTCCAAATCCCACCTCTGCCACAGGTTTTCTGTGAGCTTTGGCTATGTCCACATTAGGCGAGGGCAGAGACCTCTGAGGTTGTGCAGACTTTGACTGGTAGCTTCAGAAAGCATAGTCCCACTGCAGGAGTAGCTGTGTTAGGTGCAGCACTGCACTGCCTTTCATATCTACTATAAACTCACATCTTAGCATCATAGCCTTTTCATAGGGCAGGCTTGCTCTTAATCCCTCTGGGCCTTGGTTTCCCCATCTATAGTGTGAAATTGTTAGTGCTTTCCTGCCTCACAGAAGCCCTGTGAGGATAAATGTTGGTGAGGGGCCCTGATCATTTGGTAACAGAAAGTATTCTTGACAGAGTTCAGACCCAGTGCTGATACTCTAAGTCTGTGGATCAACTCTGACCCGACTTCTGCCACTGAATTTCCTGGTTTGCAAAATGCTTTTTGCCCAACATAATCTGCAGAGCCTTGTTCTCTTCAGGGTTCAGTGGCAGTCCAGATCTGGACAGGATTGAAGGTGCCCAAGGGTAAGAGTGATATTTTCCAAGCAGCACAGGTTTTGAGAGTTTTACTGCAGTGCTCTGGAGCTTTCTGCCAAGCAGGCAGGAAAGAGCCTATGTTCAGCCAGAAATCTGCATGAAACCTGGTGTCTGACAGACTAATCTATCACACATTGGAGACTTTCAATAAACTCAGGGTGCCAAATCTGCTGGTTGAAGGTCCTAGAGTATATTTACAATTTGCCATATTTCTGCAAGCTGCAACTTGAAGCAACTCTTTTGGGACATCAGTCACTCCATTCAGTCTTCGGCTCCTAAGCCTGCATGATCCAGAGTCGTTTTAATGCTTATACAGCCAGAAGCAATAATAGCCAGGAAAGGGTGTGCCCAGGCTGCTGTGCTCCCCCTAAAACAACCTTTGAAAGTTCATATAGCACCTTCCCTGCTCCCCAAACTAACCATATCTCCTTTCTTGCACCTATCTACTTGGCATTAACAGGCACATTCAGTTCTGCTCTAAATCAAGTATGAAAATCACCCTCATCAAAGCATCCAGACTTGCATCACCAGCAGCAGAGACGTCTGGCAGTCCAGAATAGCACATACTTTACTTGCCAGTTTTGAGTCCCCTGATGCAGTCTTTGCTCACTACCCTCTACCTCCGGCTCTTCTTGGTAATGACTATTTGTGACAAGGGCTCCTGAGCTGCAGTTCCCCATGCAACAGCCATGAGAGACGATCCTTTCCCATCTCCTGATGGAGCTGACAGCCCTCTTGGCAGGCAGGACTATGAGGACTTCTGGTCATGATGCTTTCTGGCTGTTTTTCTACAGTAACACCTCCACTCACTGCGAATGGCCAACCCTCGTAGCCATGCCTCTCACATCCGCAGCCCCAGCAGGCTACTGTCCCGAATTGACACCCCCGCAGTTTCCTTCTGGGAAAAGTCAAATGTTTCCCTTAGGGCTTCCCAGCCACTCTCTGTGCAGCCATTTGTTTGGGTACCATCCTCCTGTTGTCCAAGCTGTTTCACTTCAGCTTGTTGTCGTGCCAGATTGTCACACAGTGTCTCAACCATCCTCCTTTAAACCTTTTGTGTTCTCCTCGCCAGGGAGCTCTCGTGAAGCATGCTTTTTGGCTTGACTCCAAGCAGGGTCTTTCATATCATCACTTCTTTACTGGCTCCCATCTCTGCCCAGCCAGTAATGAGATAGTCTCAAGAAGTAAGGCTCCTTGAGGGGGTGGGATGTCACAGCTACGCTAAGTATCTCCTCCACAAAACCCACCCTCCCCGGGGATTGGGCACCCTACCTACAGCACAGGTGAGAGAGCAGAGCATTGCTTCTCCAACATGCAGGTGAAATCACTACCGTAATCATATTTTCAAGTTTTTTCTCAGTAATAATGAGGTCTAGAAAATTGTTTTTCTTCCCATTAAAAAGAGCTCAAATAATAATCACATGTGCTCAATAGCTGAAAAAAGCAGCAAATATTTCAAAACAATCATTCATTCACAGAAGAAAAACAGTACATTAAAATACTAACACTACATTTAAAACAAAAACAAAACATGCAAACTATGAGTCAAAATGAAGGTTATGAATTTTTGAAATGTATGTTTTTATACTTAATGAAATGTTGCTCATAATATGGGTAGTGTGAGATTTACAATGTTCTAAACTATTCATATCCTTACTTGCAAGTGTTTGGATTTTACAAATGATGTGACAAGTAAATACGTTGCTTAGAAACCATGGTGGGCTTTTGAAACTAATTCTTTTGTTTCTGGGATTTTGACTTGGCAGGTGTTTGGTGCGGTGGAGTTATCAAACTCCTCTGGTTTGCACTCAGACAGCACCAGTCATTTGGGGAGGGCTCTCAGATAAGGATAAAGCTTAAAAATCTGAGGCTCATGTTATTCCAGCTCCCTGTCTGCATGGCATGCCCTCAATACCTCTTACAGTTTCAGTCACGCTGTGTCCAATTCCTGAAACCAAAAACCCTCATGAGCCCCAGGATCTTCTTTTTTTCTAGGAAACATTTTCTGTGAAGCTTTGAAACACAGGATGAACTAAGCCAAAGAGATGCTGTGGTGAGGTCATACTGCTTTTAAATAGAGACAGAAAGAACTAGTCTGAAATAATTTATAATGCTATCATCTGAGAGAATGATGTTAACCAGGAAATTGAGAAGTGGGAGTACTTATAAACTACACCCTGATCCCAAACTCCTTCCACAACCCCAGAATAGCTGGCGTTACTACTAATATGATCTACAGTAGCACATTTAAACATGGTTAACATTTAAATTTAGGTTTCATAAATTACACCCTGTAGAGATGGATAGAGACAGCTCCTATCTCTTTGAGGTATTGTTTCATTTGCAAATTCAAGCAGATGGTGCACGAGCAACTAATGACTCAAAAAATCACCCCTAAAAATAGTCCAGAACAAGGTGTGGATTTATCAGGGAAGGAGGGAACAGAAAAGGCTTTACTTCCCCTTCCCGTTTCTCTGGCACTGCTCCAGCAGCTCAGTGTTGCCAAAGCTGTGCACCACCGAGGACCCCATCCACAGCACCATATTCATGCACCTCTCCCTGTCACCTCACATACGATGGAAATGAGATGGTGAAGAGCGAAAGGGCTCAGCACTCCCCACTTTCCCCACATCAAGCCTGTATCCAACCCGAAAAAACCACCCTGGGAAATTACATCTCCATTAACTCTATCAAGAATCACTCAGGCAGAGCCATGTGGCACCATCAAAACTTTCAGCCTCCCAGTCCGGTGAGTAGTGCTTCATGAAAGCTGACTTTTCCAAGCAAATTCTATAAATACTTGTTACTACTTCCTCATGAGGCAATACACTGCAATTTATTGTACTTCCAGCAGGAAGCCAAATTTGCTGTCATTCCCCTGTTTATAATTATATTGTAGCCTCGTGTCTAACCACACTCATACAAACTCTTGTGGAGACAGAGACTCCCTCCAGGACATGTTGCTGGGGTTTGAGCACGGGTGAAGTGTGGCAGCATTAGCAGTGTCTGTGCAGGGGAAAACCTACCATGCAGCCAAATTATGTAAACCATAAATTCCTCAGAGCAACGTGCCTGTGTTTGTGCAATGCCTAGCAGAAGGCACTGTTCACAGCTGTCCCCAAAGCAATGCCATTCTGAAGTAATAAATATTAATAATTGCTGGTTAAAGATTCCAGCACAGGTAAAGCCACGGCTTCAAAAGTAAAATGTTTCTGTATGAAAAGCAGGAGGGCCTCTGGCAATTTCAACAGCTACAGGAAGGTAAGCGTTATTATTTACTGCACAAATACTCACTGAAAATGTATATTAAATCACACTTCAGTTGTCTCTGTGAAGCAAAACACTCTCCCTCTGCTACACATCTCACTCTTTTCTCTTGTTCCTATCATGAGTTCTTCCGGCTCTGTTCCTCACCTCCCTGTCCTCTAATGCTGAATAACCTGGGAAGAAAGCAGCCTCTTCCTCAATTTTCATTAATAGTAGAGACTGCTACCACAATGTTATCTGATTCTAAATGTTATACTTAAACTGATTTGTTAGACCATGCTTAGTCTTTTCTTTTTGGGTTGTCTTATCTGTTTATTATGCAATAAAAAATAGTTGCTGTTGGGGCTCATGATTCAACCACTCCTGACGTATATTATTTTACCGAACCATAGTTCTTTTCCCTGTTACAAATGTAGCTCTAAATTTGTTAGAGCTTGCCTATACTCATCTTGTGTGTTTCCACCCTGCTGTAATGGCATCCTAAATAAAAATAATGTTTAAAAATAAAGGAAAATATATGCTAATTATATACAATGGGCCAGAACAACAGAGTTGCACCAAAATGCATTAGGTGAGGATCCGGCTATATCAGCAAGATGAAGCGAACAGGTTGTGGAGTGAATTCTAAGAGAGAAGAAAGAAATCATTTACATTGCCACTACGATTTATACAAGGGTGCATAGATGAACCTGGTACAGAGGGAAAGTCTGGGCGTGGCAAATAAACCATAAAGTCAAATTCCATGCTGGCGGAGCGATGGTGCAGAATGATTTACTGTAACCCTTCTAATATTCATGATATCAATGGAGATGCCAGCATTCTGCTTCATTAACCAGTCTTTTTTTTTTAAATTCTACTAATTTTCTCTTCTTTGCAATTATACTAGGAGTCTAAATCCCTCTACATAAATTATAGCTTTCTTTTTGAGAAGGAGACTGGAAACACACTCTCCTCTGAAGACAGAACCTGAAGGGAAAGACCTTGAGCAGCAACCCTGGAGTAATTAAAAGATTATCTTTACCTTGCTCCCACAATGAGCTGGTTCCTGTTGGCATCCAGTGCAAGCTGAGAAAAGTCATGCACACCTGGATAGGTGAAATTCGACACCCAGGGCTTCAGATCTGCAACGAAAATGAGAAAGCAGAAAACAATAAAGCTTCTCTAGAAGTGAGTTCACCCGGACATCCACTAATGGATTTCCTACTGACTTATCTGTCAGGGGAAGGCTAATTAATAAGCTATTTAAAGGGTTTCTATTTATTCTGATTCTTCACAGAATGTGCAAAAAACCCGCACATAAATGCAGGGCTGTTTCAGCAGTTATTTTCACATCCAGGATGGAGTGTCAGCATTGGTTTCGGAGACAACAGCAGCTCAATTTTACTTCTGTTAAAACCAGTGAACTATCTTCAGTGCCAGGGTTAAGTGGTGTAAAGAGACTAGGTTGCCTGCTGTAAGACCTCCATAGCCTTGCCTACGATGCTAAGCAAAGGAAATCTGCTGCCCTCCAGAAAAAGAAGGTGGGGTCAACTGACTAAAAACCATGTTAGAGAAGAAGTGATCTGCACTAAAGACCTGGCTGTTCCAATGACAGGTTTTACCTTCTCTTTCAGGTTTTAGGTTCTCTTTTAGGTTTCATGTTACCTAACATCTGGGATCCCTATCAGTTAATTCCTTCCTTAATTTAGATGGGGAGGGTCATCACAGCATCTTTGTGGCTTAGAGACTGCACAGGCTTGAAACTGGCTCTATCAACTAGCTTGGATTTGCCAATCTAGGCAATTGTCCAACTGCAATCACACAAGTTATAAATGCAAAGCAATAGATTTGGCTACACTGTGTTCGTGGACACAAAGCTTTTCCAGAAGCTACATCTATTAACACAACATCAATTGAGAGATCTAGGGCAGATAGTTCAGATGTAATAAAAAATACACCTGTTTAAAGAAAAAGCTGAATTACTATTTTTAGGGTACTCTCAGGCTTGATGTTAGGGCATTCACATAATCCCAGCTTTCAATACAGTTACCAACTTTGTGTGTATCACAGATCACAGAATTTCAAACTCTCACCCTACACCTTTACTGCATGAAATAACTGGGGATAGATTCATATGTATCTTTCAGAAAGTTATCCAGCTTTACTGTGAGGATTTCTCTTGAGAATTTATTCCAGCTGTTAACTACTCTGTCTGTTAAATAAATGGAGAATAACAAATATCTGAGGGAGCAAGGCACAAATGAGACCGAATCAGTATATCTGTAATCCCTCTGTGACCTGTTGACAAATAACTCTGCCTCATTCGAGGACTGGATGTTGAAGATCCAGGAGGCTCAACAAGAAAGGTAATATCTTCTGGCCTCATGCCAACAGGATACCAATACACAGGCCAATGACCTGATGACTCATAACAATAATGATGCAGTTCAGACCAGTTCAAAAAGAGCTCTGAAAAAACATGCTTCACTGTCATTTTATATCCCCAGTGATAAATTGAGAAGTCTCACTGAAGGCAGTCAAGTTTGAATGTTTTGTTGTAGGCATTATTCCCCTTTCCACAGGGGTGAGATGACAGTGCTGATGAGGAATCTCATTAAGGCCTTTGGCATCTTGGCATGCTTTGTAGGATTACACATGTGCATTGGTTTAAAACCTTTGACGTAGGGATATTTGTTGAGCAATTTCAAGTCCCTTCTTCCTCCAGGGATGGATGAAACCTAATCAAGCCCTTCAGTTATCAAAACCTTAAGAAAACACATATAGAAGTCCCTACACTCCACTTGTTCTGCCTCTCTTTTCAAAGCAGAACCTTTGGTGCCTCTGCCCTGAACACCACCATGTTTCATAACCGCTCCTAAGCCTCCTCACCATGGAGCTGGACACCATTAGGCCTGGCCCCATGCCCCACCTAACTGGACGCTGCCAGGGCCTCTCCAACAATGACAGCTCCATCCTTGCAATCTCAAAACCGTGTCTCCAGGAGCTGGGGGCTTCCAGCCCTTCTCAGAATTCCTGCTATACTGCGTAACCACCCGAAACACGTGTACCTCCTCTGCTCTTCAGTGAAAAGGCATGAGTTAAGGAATAACTCAGCCCATCTAACCTTCAAGCATCTCCACCTCCTACACTCCTCTGGGACCCTTAATGATGTACTAGCACCAGGGAGGCACTGCAGTTTCACCTCTGGCATTCTCCTAACTAATGGGGCTCTGTCTTCTTTTCCTGTAGCTCTTTAGCTGCAGAGACATTTCTGAGCCAAGCAGCAGAACCAGCAACAATAACACCTTTCAGGCAGGTTAGCTGGCTGACATGTGCTGCAGATATCCTCACATTTCTGTTGGCTGACGGGGGTGGGATTAGGGGATTGCTATATAATGATGATACCTTTTAAGGATCCTGCTTTTAGGCCATAATTTTCTCTTGTCATTTTACCTCCTCTGCTACCAACTCTTTCCTACTAACTAACCCACTATTACAGTGCAGTGGCAAGAAGAACGTTTCTTCATCTGCTGCTCTAAGCAAAAGCTCCTCACTTCAGAGAGGTACACTCATCAGTTCTTCATTTTAACGGCAAGCTCTGACAAATTACAGGTAAAAATAATTAAAAAAAAAAAAAGGCAGTAGGTGGCTTGAATCTTTCCATGTTGGCTGAAATGTCAATCAAGCCCAAGAAATAACAGGCAGTGTCTTGATTTCTATTACTACTGCAGGTGGTACAACTTATAAAGAAACCCTTCCCAGTTATTAAATTAAAGGCTGCAAGGCATGCATCCTCATAGCAAAATTAAGCTTTTATAGGCATGTAGTTGGAGATTATTAAACCCAGCATGGTCCCAGATAAGAATGTCTAAATGTGAGTTGTCAGAATTAATGCCAAACGGCAGATTTTTCTTCCCAACCTTTCTTCTTCCTGTTAAGAGGAAAGGGCTGAAGTGGAATAGAAATGCAACCAGAAGTCAAGACATGGGTCTTTTTTCATTCAACACATTCAAATCTACTGCTCAGACCACAGGTGTCCCTAAGGACAGTTCCAGCCTTTCATTCTGAAACTAGCTCAGTCCTGCAAGGTAAGTGCTGCCCTGGGTCTATCCCATATTAGCTGAAGTTTACACATATGGACCCAATGAACTCCAGAGTTTGCTTGTATTTGACCTTTCTCAGAAGGCTGATTTTTCCAGTGCTGACTCTTTAATTTGGCTGGAAACCTTTAGTGCTGGGGCATGTTTACATTTGCAAAAGTATCTGTTTAAAAACATTATGAAAAATTAAAAACCAAGGCCCTGGCTTTGCATGTCGGCAGCAGGAGCCGGAAAGCTAGGAACCACATGGCTTAGGGGCAAAATGTTCATCAAGGCCTCCTTTGTGCTTCTCATCTCTAATCATTTCCAGGGGGTTAAAGATCCATGCTCTCACTTCCTCCACATGAGGACCAACGAACAAAAGTTTAATAGTTTCCAACACCATCCATTGCCAGACATCTGATTCAGAGCCTCTAAAGCTCTGCAAGTCCCTCCAGAGCTCAAGGTGGTTCAGGTATCCAGCTGCAAAGAAGACAAAGCTTCGCAGGAAATGTAAGTCTGCAGACACAGCTGTGCTCAGGCTATTATGCATGCATAAGACAAGGTGAAAAGAGGCCCTCTGCCATTTCAGAGGGTGGTCCCTGCAGCCCGCTAGCATGCTGCTCTGCACCAGCTTCCTGAGAGTACAGGACTGGGACAAGGATTAGTCAGCTGCACAAAGGACAGCGTGCCAATTTGAAGGAGCTGGGTTTAAAGGCCTGATCCAGAGGCTCTTCACATCATTGGCAGTTTTCCACTGAGCTTGATGGGTTTTGGATCAGCTTCTAAAGATGTGGTAAACCTGGTAATACTTGAGCCTTCATCTCCTCAAAACCA
Organism: Strix aluco; assembly: GCF_031877795.1. Lineage (NCBI taxonomy): Eukaryota > Metazoa > Chordata > Aves > Strigiformes > Strigidae > Strix > Strix aluco. The sequence continues at coordinate 13,323,824 of NC_133936.1, read as the reverse complement.
GCTGCTCCCCACCTCACCCTTACACTGTGTGTTTTGGAGGAGAGAAGTATGTAAACACTGAGCTGAGACTTCCCTGTCTGAAGGACAGCATTTACTGCTTCATCTCACTTGAGCCCACTTGTAGCTCCCATCTCCAGCAGGCTGTAACAACTTTGTGCATCCAGCATACCTCACGCAAGAGCAGAGAGGTTAAATGTCCATGCCTTGAAATTGCAAAGCCATTGCTAGATGCACAGAGCATAGTTAACCACTGTGTTACTCAAGAACATCTCTTCTGGAATAATTCTCAGCACAGATTTCCTAGTCTGGAGCAAAAGAAACTAAACAGGACCAAGGATCTTTGTGCAAGACAAGTGTCTACCCACATATACAGACTAACCATGCTCCTATCAAACTGTGCTCCTATTCTAGGATTGCACAGAAAAGCTTCAAAGATAACCTTAAGGGAGGAAGATAGGGAAGTTGAACAAGAAGTAAGATTCAGAGGGACCCCATTCCAGAAAAGACAACCTGAACCACATACATTACATAAAGCTCCTGTAAAATAGCTGATTCAACAGTAAAAGTTTGTGCAATGAAGCAGAGCATACATATAGCACTGGGATCCTGCCAAACTCAATGGGAATAAATAAATACTTGTTCTGCAGATATGCAGACCTACTTTTGTGCAGTGTTAACTTGACCACACATTGAGTGCTTCCTTTACTGCTCCAGTATGGTCTCTTGTAAGTTCTCTTAACTCAGCTTACTACTTCATGGCATGTTTAATTACTGTGTGTGAGTATTTCAGCATTCCTGGGGAAGCCCAGATCATAGCCATGACTTCTGTAACTGTACAATCTTCTCCCCTTTTGGTTTGCTTCCACCCTGGCACAGGGCAAACCATGTATAGTGACTGGCAGATACTCCAGTTTGCAAGTACTCAACCACTTAGATCTTTTTCAGACCACCCACTAGCCTGGAGGATTCTCAGTGTTGGATCCCAACCATGACCAACAGATGCAAATCACTGTAATATAAGGTAAGGTCTCAGGCTGTCTTCTTGGTATAGACTGATGAAATGTCCCCATTTCAGAATCAGACCCACCATCTCAGACCATCCTCTGCTTCAATTATCCTCAGTATTCAGAGCATTATTCACAAAGAAGACAGTTGTCTGCTAAGACTGAGGTCACAGTTTCCACTCTGTGCGGGCCACTGACCAGAACCCATCAAACAAGGCTGTAACCAAAGATCAGAAGGCTAATGACTACCCATGCTACCACCTGTCTTCTCAAATGCAGCAAGTGTGGACACCTCCAAGAATGCTTAGAAGTTAAAGTCAAATTACATCATTATCTTTATTAGACTTACATGAATCATATTTTAGTATCAGCTTCATTTTAAATTTTAGCTCTCTGTTGTAGGTCAAACCACAGGTTAGTGCAATAGTCTTTGGAAAGTAACATTCACTCCTACCCCATGCTGAGAGGTAAAAGTATCCTCCAAAACATAAAAACACTCTACAACGCAGCAATTTATTAGGGGAAGGAGAAATCTTTTGCTGCGCGGGCAGAGTTGAGCAAACAAATGTGTCAGCACTCAGAGCTCAACTTTACTCATGAGGCCAAAAAAATCAAGCTGGCTTTACCCCAGAAGTCCTCCTACACGTACATATCACCCTGCTGTCTTGTCTTCCCATCACCACCTCCACCTCATTACTGGTATTCTCTCTTTCTTTAACCTGATCCGTTGAAATCTTTAATTGTATATTAAGTGTGTCCTCATCCCAATTGCTGCAATCTCTTCATTGCCTTCTTAAATCTCTGATCTCCACTCATAATTATGAGGACTCAGAAGGCTGTTGGCAGAGTACACACCCTTCTACAAAATGGGACAAACCATCAGTTTCCTTCTCTCTCTCCTCAATACCCAAATCCAACTCAGACGTTCTTCCAGCTCTCTCATTTTCATGGTTTCATTCAGTTTACCCCTCTGACCCCACATTCACCTCCCCTCCCACTCCTGCTTTCTTTTTTAGCAGTCTTCGCCTTCCAGCCATGTTTCTACCTCGCTTCCTGCCCACTCGATCAATTCTTCCTGTCTTGGCCAACTATGAAACTCCTCCTCAGATGAGAGAAGCTATGAGCTAACCCATGAGTGGCCTGAGAGTCACTGTGATAGCTGCTTGCAATGAGCCATTTCCTTTCAATGAGATCCAAGAAGCAAGAGAGTTGCTAATGTCCCTCTGCAACCTGTCTGAGAATATGTGGGTAGGAGATGACTGAACAAAGAAAGAATAAGACTTTTTTCTCTCTTGGTATCATGAAAGAGGCAATAGTTCCATCTCTCAGCTACCAGGGAATAGAAGGAGACAGAAGAAAAGGCTGTGCTTTCTACCACCCTGAAGGGAAAAAGAAGAACCACAGATTCAGGTTGTATCTTCACAGAGCCATAGGAATTACAGCAATCATAGTAACCTAGACATGTTATCATTTAAAGTTATGCCAAATCTAGATGATTTTGTGCCTCTCCCCTCACTGCCTGCAGCTCCTCCTTGAATTGACCTTGCTGACCTTCTTCCACCCCAAAAGAGAAATGTCATCTGGAGATGCAGTCATGGTCCCAAGAACCCAATAGCACTGACGTTGGAGTCCTCTGTCTTGGGCAAATCATGAAACTATTTTATGTCTCAGTGCTTCCAATTGTTAAATGGGTTTAGGGATACTCGCCGGTGCATCAAGGCCTAATTATCTGTAAAGCACATGATGTACAGGAGGCACTAACTGTTGCTAATGCATACCGAGCACCTTGACTCTTTGTTTCCTAAATTTTAATCATTTCTTCAAAACAAGTGTTGCTAAATTGTTTCAATATGGAGAAAAAAAAACTTAATCCAAACCTAATTTTTGCAAAAGTATGACTGCTTGTTTATTTACTTTTTTATTATTAATATGGAGCAGCTGGCAAAACACACCAATCTGTCAGGAAGAACCCAGGGATTCAATCCCAGATAAAGAAAACACCAGATAATAAGCATGAACTAGTGCTCATTTCCAGTATGGGACAGTGTGCTGTTAAGTTGTCCTGGGCCCCCCCCAAGGAAGGAGATCGAAGGACTGCAAGTCACACTCCCAGTTTGGCGTATTTCTACAGTTTCTCAGTATTTCTGGTCCATCAGAGAGGCCAGTCTTGGCCCATTCTCTGTTTCACTTGGGTTCCTATTTGCACATGGTGAAGGGCAGTCAGAAGCTCAGCCAAGACCTGCCTCAGGGGAGAGCCAGGCGACTTCCACTCAGTGAGTCCCCAGGCCTCAGACTGGGGGATTGTGAAAGAAGTCATGAGAGGGGTTCTTCCCTCTTCAGCATGGCTCCTATTGTTCAGACTCTCACGAGATCTCAAATCCCAACTAACATAAAATCACAGAATCATTTAGGTTGGAAAAGACCTCATTGAGTCCAACTGTAAACCTAACACTGCCAAGTCCACCACTAAACCATGTCCCTAAGCGCCACATCTACACTTCTTTTAGATACCTGCAGGGATGGTAACTCAACATACAGCATTGCAGATCCTCACTGGCAATGGCTGATCAAGAGCAAGAGGAGATGCCACAGTGCTGCAAGACTGTCAGATATGGATGGATGCTCATGAGTCATGAGCGTGTCTGTTTGCCATGCCTGAGATAAACAGGACCAAAGGTATGTGTCTACACAGCACAGGACTTCGTGGAAAGAACGGATGTGGCTTGGCTTAGCAGGCTACAACTGGGGCAAACACTACCCTAACACTGCCTCCCCTCCTTAACAACCCTCCTCGAAAACCTTGCCTGCTACCTTGCACAGCACTGCACGGTGTCATGCAGCCACAGCCCTGTGCCCCACCACCACCTTGTGAAACTCAGCTAACCAGTGTCACACACAGCCCCACTGTTAGCAAATCCAGACATTTCTTCTTTTCTTAAGGATGTTGCAGAGTGTTTAAATATTGTAATCCATTGTTTTCTGAGACAAGCCCCGCAACTGCCACACAATCTGCCTCGCTGAGAAAGATAAGGTGAGTGCTCATGCATCACTTGCAGCTTCTTATGACATTCTGATCAGTATAATCCCTCTTTTCAGACAGGAAAGCAAGCTGCATCTTGGCTCCTACAGCCACTGCAGTGTGATGGAAAAAACACTCCTTTGTCATCATTCAACCATCATTCAATCTGCCTCCTCCACATCTGGAGGCAAATTTTTTTCACTATCCTTACAGTTACAAGTCTACATCAGCCACTTGTGCCAGCAGAGATACTGCAAGATTCAGGCCAACTGTTTTTACTAGTGAGAATGCAGGAGAGGGAGAGAAAGCATGGCTAAACTCTCCTTGAATTTCACCTGTGGGTAGCCAGAACTGCCACAGAAGCAGATGTGTCTGATTTTGATGAACATCTGAAACAGAAGCTAACCCTCTTTGCTGGCTCACCAGAGACTGAACTGGAGATGCCAAGTCAAACACACAGTTTGTACTTCTTAGCTAGCCAAGCTTATGAGGACCCCTGTCTTCTGTGGACAATGGTTCCACCATGGGGACCACCAATGGATCAGAGCAGAGGCTGTAAAATCCTGAAAGACTTTTGAAATTAACCTGTTCTCATAAGGATCAGTGTTTTTAAATTGGAAGCTGGCTAATAATAGTAAAGGATTATCAGAGACCACATTTCACCAATGACCTCCACCTCTTTTATTAATGTGCTGTAAAACAGAGCAATCCCCATGTATAAAATACAAATCTGAATTTTGCAGCTCAAGCACTTCCGTTAAAATACATTCTAAGGATCGCCCAATGTTATGAAAAGGAAAGGATGGATGATCTATGAAGTCAGAGCTTTTTAAGCCAAAGCACAACAGTTTCTTCCGGATTTTATCTGCACTTCCCAAAGCTAGAAATGATCATTAAAACCACTAACCCAGTCTACTGTGTATTGCAGATCACAGACTTTCATCCAGCTAATCCTACACTAAGCCAAGGAACATGATGGATTTCTTAACTACTTGATTCAGCCATGTTAGAAGAACAACTTGACCAGTTGGACCTATGGTAGCAGAACACTCTAGAAACAAAATTATATGCTAGGGTTTCCATTTACAGACTTGGTGTTTCAGTCCTGTGCACTTTGACTGTAGCCTAGCTCAGCACAGAAGCATATGCTTGGTTTCAAGTGCACAATCCCATTGACTTCAAGGTAAGTATATATTAAGTGCTTGACTGAGCTGAGACTGTTCGTGGCTTTCCAGGGTGAACCCCACATGATTAAAGAAGAATATTTCTTATGAAATTGCTGGTACTGGAGTGAACTTTATCAAAGCATAACGATGTTCTTGAATGGAAGGTTTTAGGAGAATGTGATATATTAACACTCATCAGAAGCAGATGTGCTAAGTAAATGAGATCTGCCATACCACTGGCTCACAAACTTATTCAGTTAGGGAACTATGCTACGTAAACTTTAAAATTGAGAATGATGTGTCTGTAAGTCATGTCTTTGTTTGCACTAAGAAAGTGAAGAAAAAGAAGAAAAGCACTTTGCTTTGCTTTCCACTCTGTTTCCTTTCTCTGAGGTGTGCCTGGGATCTGAAAAGAGGCAGCCCACTTCTGTGCCCTAGATCCAACCACTGTGGCAAAGAAAGGACCACGCACATGCTGCTGTTAGCCCCAGTTACACCAGCGGTACCTCTGGAAAATACAAATAAACTACTCTGCTACTGATAAGAGCTTTTCATGGCCTTGGTCCATGCATACTTTGTATCAGAAATAGCATGGCCAGCAAGGACAGGGAAGTGATCTTGCCCCTGTACTCGGCACTGGTGAGGCCGCACCTCGATTACTGTGTTCAGTTTTGGGCCCCTCACTACAAAAAGGACATTGAATTACTCGAGCGTGTCCAGAGATGGGCAACGAAGCTGGTGAAGGGTCTGGAGCACATGTCGTACGAGGAGCGGCTGAGGGAACTGGGGGTGTTTAGTCTGGAGAAGAGGAGGCTGAGGGGAGACTTCACTGCCCTCTACAACTACCTGAAAGGAGGTTGCAGAGAACTGGGGATGAGTCTCTTCAACCAAGTAATAGCGATAGTACAAGAGGTAATGGCCTCAAATTGTGCCAGGGAAGGTTTAGACTGGATATTAGGAAGTATTTCTTTACAGAACGGGTAGTCAGGCATTGGAATAGGCTGCCCAGGGAGGTGGTGGAGTCCCTATCCCTGGAGGTATTTAAGAGTCGGGTTGACATAGTGCTTAGGGATATGGTGTAGTTGAGAACTGTCAATGTTAGGCTAATGGTTGGACTGGATGATCTTCAAGGTCTTTTCCAACCTAGACAATTCTGTGATTCTGTGATACTATGCTGGTGACTTTCTGAGTACCTGTTCCTCCACACTGTGAGTCCACCTCACTCAATCCTGCTGCTGAGGATGTCCTCCCTCTCATCACCACAACCACTCATGGTCAGAGGCTGATCCTTCAATTGAGCTATGGTACCTCTTTAAAGTTTTACCTTTCCTCACTCCAATATGTAAGAGTTACTCAATCACTTTGCTTCCTGAAGCTTCACTGTAAAGTCTTTTCTCCCGTGCCTGTCATGATTCACTCTGTCAAAAGCATTCTGTGAATGAAGGGCACTCTTTCAAATCCCCTTTTCTTTTTTAGGCCCCAAGGAACAGCACACTGAATTATTTTTTCAATCACATCTCATTGCAATTATTTGTGAAGTGCCTTGGACACTATTAATGGGGAAGTGTCAAAGAACTAGCATCATTATTTTTATAATTATTACTCTGGAATGACAAATACATTGAGAGCTGTTGGGTGTAATTTTCAGAAGTTTTGCCTGAGAGCAAATTAATTCCCTAACCACAGTATATTTATAGCTTTATCAGTCATAATTTTCAAACAAATTCTAAATCAACTCTGAAGAAGAAAATACCAGCTTCATTTGCCACAGTTCCATTTTTCAAGATTAAAAAGAAAATTGCCACAAGGCTTGCTTAATGGAAACAAAATCTATACTGAAATGCACTGAAGGTCAAGTATTCTGTAGCACCCACAAGTTGTCACCAGTTTCCGGTCAACAGTCCATCATTAGTTAGTGTTTGGACTCCCTGTATGGAGGTTCAAGGGCATAAGTTAGAAGACAATTCTCCTGTAATGTATTTTGCCTCACCGTTGATGTTTAGCCAAATATGCCTCTCATACTTCACCCCACAATCTTCATCCTTTGTTAACTAAAATTTTGGTTTGGATTGTCAAAAATCTCACTTGAGCAAGAAAAGTGTAAATCTTTATCAGAATTTCCCAAGGGACTTTCTTAGCTGGCCTTTGGAGTTGATGGATGCTAATGTGCTTTTTTCCATCAAGATACAGTAAAGGGAATAATGTATTAGTGACCAATTCAACAATAGTGGGGGTGTTTGGTAAAATGTCAAGAACCTTCAAAAGAAATAAATCATACCTTATTATCCTTCAGCCCACAAAGTTAAAACAGCTTTTGCTTTCAATACAACAAGCGAACACTTAACTGCTCCCCACAGATTTCAGTGTTTGAAGCTGGCCACGTTTCAATAAAATGTTGTTTAAAGAAAGAAAATATTGAGAAAATATATAGCAAGCTACATTCAAGCAACCTGAATCACATTCATCTGGTAGGAGGTAATAATTAGAGACAGTCTGAAGTAAAATCCCAGATTTAAACACTCACAAACTAATTCATTTTGAAAACCTGAGGCAACAGACAGAGCTACTTGTCTGCATCTAGCAGATATTGAGGATTAGACAATGGGTCAAATGCCGCACACTGAGAACTCACATCAGCCGTGATGATACAGTCTGCAAAGCTGAGATTTGCAGTCCTGAGAAGATCTGGGACACAAGTTATTTAACCAAGTCCACCTCTCTCCGTGTTTCAGCATGGGATCAGCTGAGGTGTTTTTATGGATGAAGACAGGCTGCAATTATTAAAGCAGGGACAAATTATGTTCTTCCAGTTTACACTAACTGCCATGACCCAGGGAAGAAAGCCCTGGGAGACAGAACAGAGAAAAGCCTAGGAAGTCTATCATACTTTTTCCTGAGCATAGCAATTTAATGGATAAAACTAGTGAGAAATTGTCATGGTAAAACTCGTGGGTTGAGATAAGAAGAGTTTAATGACTAAAAAAATTTAATAATAATAGTAATGAAAGTGAATATCACAAAAAGAGAAAGAGAAATAAAACCTAAGAAAAGACAAGTGGTGCACAGTGCAGTTGCTCCCCACCTGCTGACTGATACCCAGCCAGTCCCTGAGCAGCGATCGGCCCCTCCCAGCCAGCTCCCCCCAGTTTATATACTGAGCATGTCGTTCTATGGTATGGAACATCCCTTTGACTAGTTCAGGTCAGCTGTCCTGGCCATGCCCCCTCCCAGCTTCTTGTGCACCTGCTCGCTGGCAGAGCATGGGAAACTGAAAAATCCTTAACTTAGGATAAGCCCTACTTAGCAAGAACTAAAACATCAGTGTGTTGTCAACATTATTCTCACACTAAATCTGAAATACAGCACTGTACCAGCTTCTAGGAAGAAAATTAACTCTGTCCCAGACAAAAATGGGACAAACAAATAATGGTAGAAACTGCAAGTGGAAACCTTTCTACAACTCATTTCCAGTAAAGTTGTGAACATCCAAGTGATCCATATAGCACAGATGAGTTTGCAGATTTTTAAGCACTTCCTTGGTAAACAAGCTGAAACCAAGCCCTCTGCACCCATTACAAACATATATGCATGTCATGGCTCTGACTCTCGAAATAACAAATCTTACATAGTATTGCCGTAACAGAAGACGTTTCTGGCTTTCCCAAGGGGCATGTTACAAAGGAGCTCCAAATGTCTTTAAGGAATAGCAAAGGTGCTTTATGTCCAAGAAACAATTTTTAATAATGAAGTATACTGTTAAGAACCAGGACAGTATCGCAAGGGCATAGCCCAGTTGCAAATGCAGGGACCGATCTATTGGTTATAAGACACATATGGAAAAGACAAGAAAGATGAGCATGACTGACAAGAACTAGAAACAATTTATCTAGTGTTTTGCTTACCAGAGTGGTCCACAGTGGAGCTGTGCCAGGATGACATACTGTTTGGTGGAATGGGACTTGGACTCATGTGTACATGCATGTATAAATAAAAAAGGATGCACTAAGGATATACTTGACTTGTTTCACTAATTTCTCAACTCACTGAAAAACAAACAAGCATGCAAGATCCTTAATGTAGCTACCTACTCACAGCCAAATAGGTAATAAGACACCAGAAACAGCCTCCTGGGAAGTAAAAGATCATTTTCTTATTGATCTAACAAGGGAAATCAAACTTTAACTAGATTTCCTATAAGCACAGAGTAGAACAATCTAATTATGAAAAGCCCAAACTGGGTACATTATTATTCTTGGTGAACTGTACAGTGAGTATCATTTATAAGCCCCAGGGAAACTGGGGCACCATTGTGTTAGTTCGGTACTGTGCAAAAACACAGGACGGTGTTCACAGCACAAATTCCTAACCTGTCCCTCATGATCTCTACGTAGTCTGCTAGGATGAATCATTCAGCTCACAGTACCTTCCCAGCCCACAAATTCCTGTCAGTGCAAACTTTATCAAGAGCATGTAAAACAAGCATATTTAGGACCAGAATTTATGTCCCTCGACTTGTCTATACCATTTCTCTAGGTGACAAGTAATGGTAGGTGGTTTGGGGAATCAACTCTGTAGAGAAACAGACATTTGCTCAGGTCTGAACACAGATAAAGTAAAAGCATTGTGGATATGAAGACAACTTTTTGCTGAAATGAGTTGGTCATGTACTGTATTCTCTCTTTCGTACCCCTCCCATAGCAATACAAAGAGATATCAGTTAAAACAGATGGCTGACTAGCGTGGATGAGATACAACAAGCAAGAGATGAGACATAGAAAATACATAATTTCTCAGGAAATAAGTTAAAAAGTAGACAGAAAGGAGTTTTACTTGGATTCTTCCATGACAAGGATATTAACCAGCCAACTGGATGTTAAGAATACCATAATCTGGAGGAAAAGTACAATAAAAAGAGAGACTGAGCACAAGCAAGGTGGGAACTGAAGACTGGAGAACACAAAACATGTTACGGCATCCCATTTGTCTTGCGAAGGGAAGCCTGGCTACCAAGGTTGTGAGAAAGAAGCTATTCAGCCCCTTTGTAACATAAACTGTTCTCTTAATCTATTCATTATGACAGTAAATTAATGCATCCTGTATGACTGAGTGGTCTGGGGCCTTACTTATTATTACCACCCACCCACTGAAAATTGTTAGTATGACATAATCCTCCCCCACAGCAGCAGAAGCATCAGCAGAGCTGCTGCTGGGGTCACTCTTTCAGTTGTTGGCTCGGCATTCCCATTGTATAGCAGGTTGTGATCCATGGGACGATGCCTTTGGAGACCCACAGAAAGCCCATGAGCCACACTGTTAAGCAGAGACGTCCTCAGAGCAATTCGGAACAGCACGTAACATGTAGATTCCCCTGCTTGTCTCCCCTTGCAGACTAAATCTGCTTGTGCTGGCATCAGAACAGGGTATAGCTTTAAGGTAAAATATATTATGAACTCAGATGTGTTTTTGCAGGTGTGAGCCCTCTTCCATAGAACTTAAATACTATGTGCAGTGGAAATAAGGTGCCTTTAATTTTATTCCTGTATATTTTCTGGCTGAGCTTTGCAGCAGAAAATACAGGATTAAACTGTATCATGAGCAATCACGAGGAAACAGGTGCTGAGAAAAAACAGTAACTCTGAATCTAACTTGGGTTTAAGAGACCCAAATTATTATCTGGGTCATTTTCTTGATGTGTCTGCAATTTCAATCTTTATTTCTTTTGTATAATTGTCAAGTTCTAATTAACTCATACCAGTTTTTGCCCTCTATCATTAAAGAGAGGAAGGGAACAAGAACAGTGAAAGGGGAGGAGACATTATTTTTTTTCTGTGAAAAATTCATGCCTGATTAAAACAAAGGAAACTGGCAGATGATGAGTGTGTTTATGTAGCCATCACTTCTGCAGAGAAGCACTCAACATGAGTACCAAAAAATGCCCACCAATTCTTCAACATCAGGAACTGGGGCTCTAATATTTCCTGCAGAATGATTTATCTCAGTGCTGGATCCTGCAAACATATCCTCTGTAAACTCAAAGTTTGGTGTTCCTGGTTAATAGAAAGAGAGCACACTTCTTCTCTTTTCTGTACCTATAACATCCTCATTATTGTATTATCTATTTAAATATCCAACTGAGTTCCACCACGTTTTTAACCGCAGGGGTTTCTCCTTTCACCCCTCCCCAGTTAAACAGATGGTTAGACTTATTTAGCAATTAAAATAAAGGTTTATTTACCCATTCCACTGGAGTAAGGTTAGAGCCAGTGCCATATCATGTAGGCTTAAAGATTTTGCTAATTTACTTTAATCCACTTAAATCTTTAAAGCACAGATAATGGAAAACAGACAAGAAATCTCTTACACTTTCCAAATTAAGAGACAAGAGTTTCCTTCTCTGTGAAGAAGAGTAAAGCTCTCTAGAAGAACCCTGAAAGGTCAGCAAGGAAGACTTTGACTACTTTCTTCCTGGAAACCCTATCTCAAAGGTCACAAAACCACAACTAAATTGCCTTTAGCAAAGAACCTAACTAGAGACACATTGCAAGGTACTTAATTGCCTTCAGCGAAGAATGTAACTGGAGATGCATTGCAAAGCTTTAAATGGGAACCAAAATCAATATTTCAACATTTAGGAGGAAACCATTTTTAGCAAGGAGATTCAGCAGCTGGTGATGCTGGCACACTGAGCTTAACACCCTAGTCTGGGGTGAATTCAGAAGTAATGGTGATACAATATAATGATCTAACTGTCATGTGGGTAAGTGGACAGACTGGACAGACAGCAACTTAGGAGTATATGTACACTCATGGAAAATCCAACTGGGAGAAGGACAAGAGAAATTCCGTGCTGCAAAAGAACAGTAAAAGGATTGTCCATTGCAACACAAAGGCCCCCTCTGCCATTCTTAAGACCTTGTCAAGTTAAATGCCCAGGAGAAAGACAGAAAAACTACTAGCAGAGGTGATAAATACATTTTAAAAACCAATGAAAAAAAAAAAGGCAACAAACAAAAAGGCAATTTTAAAACAATTTACTTCTCTTGCATTCAAGCATGTCCAAATTCTCTATCACTTTTCACTTACTAAGTGTCTGGATTGAGCCAGCCAGGTGAGGTATATAAGCATTACTGAATCCAGTTAGAGAAAAGGAAACTGAAACACAGTTTCAGTGTGGCACAAGATTACAGGGAACCTGTAGCAGAATTGAAAATGGAGATTCTTAGCCCTGTAGTCCCAAAACTGCCTGAATTAAGTGACTGCTGTGAAACCTCAGAGTTAAAACACTGTAAAGCATCAAAGCGAATATGATTCATCAGGCCACTTACACTGGCCTGTGGATCACAAGTGTAAGGAAAACAGCACAGACTAAACCATCATCCATAACAACACCAGGAAGGACTTCAAAATGGATCATTCTACTGGATCTTGAAACAGGAATAGAAGCTCTTACCTTCAAAAGCAATTGTGGGGTGTTCTTTCCTGACACATTGCTGATGTTCAGCTTCAGAGTATTCAGGTACATTCTGTGATGCTGAGAGATGAAAAGCAAGAAGAAAAAGGCTTGGCAATGACAGGGAAATGGCCTTTAATCTTGAAACAACCATGACTGAAGGCCGGCTGTAGATCTAGCTTCCAAGGTAGGCCCAGGGAGGATACCTGAAATACAAATAATTCCACTTTCAGAATGGCAATTACTTACCAGAGTGTGTAACATGGGTAGAGAAGGGTTTCATCCCAACCCCACTTGTGCTAAGTACACAAGATAATATTCCACAAAAGCATCTAAAAAAAATGACCCAATTTACAACTGTATTTGGGCTTTTAATTTCAAAGAGAAAGGAAGTGCACAGCTCCCTAAACATACATCTCTGTGTACCTTTGGGGTATGTGTCCTTATACAGCAACTGGTGTGCAGTGGCCAGCCCTGACAACATGAAATCTCAAATATGCCAGAGGTAGATGTGTCCCCCAGTATGGACACCTCAGTCCTCGGTTTCATGATGTGTCCGTGTTTAAATGTCATTCTACATTCAAGAAATTGCTACAGAAAGGCCATCACCAGTCATCATGAGAACACATGTGCAATTAATACTGTTCTAATAGGAGATTTATACATTTTACCACTGCTGTTTTAAATGTCTTGAAACAAGAAAAGCCAATTTAAAGGTGTTGCCAGGAAAGTGCTAATTGAGATAACATAAAAATTAAAAGAGCTTAATGGGGAGAATGGTGACAATTGAGGCAATTGCCTGCATTATCATGGGATGCTATAGCTCCCAGTCACAAGAGCTGAGGCACAGCTAAAGAGAAAGAGCACTCACTCTCAGGCTAGGAGAGAGGAAAGTCATGCCTTTTCTACGTGAGCATTTTTAACAATAGCAGCAGAAAAGATATAGCTCTAAAAACTCCCCTGGGCCTACCAAGCCTGAGGCAGGGGATGGAGGATTAATTAGCCCATGCCACAAACTCCCCAAGATGCTGCTGCAGTTTAGGAAAATCTGCATTGCCAAATTTAATCTTACTGATTTGCATATTGTATTTTCCTATGTAACTTTGTTCAATTATTGCAAACACATGTTTTCAAACAAATGGAGTCTCCTACCCTTAAATCTTATCTAGTGATAAAGCTGATTCTGATAAATTCACACATAACGAGATTTTCAGCTCCTGCGGGTAGAATGATTCATAAAGGTAGTGTAACAGTCAACACCTGCAGTGCCCGATACATCTATTTTTTTTTTTTTTGGCATCTCCAAAACACCTTCAGTGAGCTGAAGTGGCCAGGCTGGTGGCTGGTAACATGAGGCACTGATACAACAATGACAGACTCATGGCATGGAGCGAACTCCAACATAGGGGACAATATTATGACATCAAGAAGCTGGAAGAAGTTTTTAAAGGTCTTTGGGCATCACAGGAGTAATAAGGGACTGCTTAGAGCAGCAATAGGAGACAGCTGGTTTGAAAGATAGATCCTGTATTTTATTCTTATCTATACTTCTCTGTGATTTTAAACACTGGCATAAAGATGAGTTGCCAGTGCATCCATTATGCATGTCCTCAGTAGCAGCTACATACCATTGACTGAAAATAGCATTGGCATTCAGGAATTGGGGTAGTTCTAACGACTTGGTTTCCCAACTAGTGTGAATGAGAGATTACAGCATTTCACATTTTTTCCAGCCCTGTATACATGCAGATTTTATGCAGGGATGTATAAAATCCCCTTCCAGTTCTCCAAAGAAGGTTCTACAGCACTTCACTATGGAGGGTTGCTTTTTGTTGTTGGGTTTTTTTTTTTTACATACAGCAAATACCATGTTAAATTAAAAAATGGGACTGACGGAAGAGATGTAAAATAATTCAAAACTAAGGCCAGCACAGCGTTTAGTCATTAAACACAAGCATACTGCAGGGTGTACACCACTGAGTACTGTGGTATCTCAGATGATGGAGTTGTTATGCAAGTCATGCTGTAATGAAAATTACTGATGATGAAGCATCAGATTATATTTTCAGCCATTGGTTTAAATGATTGTTTTTCAGCCGTTGGTTTAAATTACTGTTTTTTTCAGTACAGCTCCAGAAGTGAAACACAGCACAGAGATGTGAACCCCAGGAAGATAGATGCATTCTGTATAGCTCTCGGATCCACTTAAAGTTTCAGAAGAGACAAACTTTCCTTAGATAGGAGATGGTTGTTTTGCAAAATGCATAAGAGGCAAAAGGACTTCTACACTGTGGAAGCACTCCTTGTTGGAAACTAGAAGAAACAGTCATGGAAACCTCACTTTATGTAAGCTTTACTCCTTCCAGTGTAGTCATTACTGGCTAATTCTAGAAATAAGGTACTAAAGTAGACAGAATTTTAGTCTGAGCCAATATGGCCATTTTCATGTACTAATCATCCAAACAATGATCTCAAACTAGGTGAAAAAAATTCTTAAATCACAGACACACAGTAGGGTCCCATGCTCCTCTAATGCCCTGTGTGGTCTACAATCAGCAGATGAGTAAATTCAAGTTTCACACTCATCAGGGTCATGAAATGATAAAAAGTTGCCTATAGGAAAGCTTCATAACATCCCACAGCCTATTCTGTGCCAAAGCAGAGTACATTTACTAGTGTTTTGTCTGGACTAGCTGTAAAATGTGCCAAGTAGCTGGATTTCTGCCACTTTCCCTGGGAGATTTTACCACAGTCCAAGAGACTTCAATGTTCCTTAGAAAGCTGTAACCAGTATTTGGGGTAAAGTTCCATCTTCTTTTTCCTTATTGTCATAGGGAAATCCAAAGCGTGCATGAAAATAATGGTTTCAAACTTGATG
The DNA here is from genome assembly GCF_031877795.1 of Strix aluco. Classification (NCBI taxonomy): domain Eukaryota; kingdom Metazoa; phylum Chordata; class Aves; order Strigiformes; family Strigidae; genus Strix; species Strix aluco. The sequence goes on along the minus strand of NC_133936.1, from coordinate 13,308,307 downwards.
TGAAGTGGAAAATAATATATGACCAAACAAAGATGAAAAAGAAACATTATAAAAAACTTGTAACCTTCCCTATGTCCCGTTTCCTACATCCAATTGCATCCACCAGATGTGTAGAGCTCTCATGTCCTGGGAAGTTGAACAAAATCAGTGTCATGTGCAGAACTGAATTGGTGTCTACTGGAGTCAGAGTCAATGGGTAAATGTCAGCTTGAACAAGGGCAACAGAAGCCAGAGCCCTAGACCAACTGAACAATATTCAGGCAGTAGATAGCATTTCGAAAGGTTACTCCTTCAACCTGCCCCTTCCCAGGCTTGCTCATTTTTTTCTCAATATTTTAAAAGAGACTCTAACTCAGTAATTGCTATTCCCAGCTGCTGCAACTTTATTTCTGAAAAAAACATACTCTTAATATGAAGCAGTGCCATATGCAAGAGCAGGTCAATTGTATGCCAAGAACAAACTAGTAACTGCCTGGGAGAGTCCAGCAGCTAGTTATGTAAGTGTAAATGTTTTCATTCTACTGGAGATCATAGAATCATAGAATACCAGGTTGGAAGGGACCTCAGGAATCACCTGGTCCAACCTTTCTGGCAAAAGCACAGTCTAGACAAGGTGGCCCAGCCCCCTGTCCAGCTGAATCTTAAAAGTGTCCAATGTTGGGGAATCCACCACTTCCCTGGGGAGATTATTCCAATGGTTGTCTGTTCTCATTATGAAAAATTTTCCTCTTGTGTCCAATTGGAATCTCCCACTTGTACCTGTTATTCCTCATCTTTTCCATGTGACTCCTTGTAAAAAGGGAGTCTCTGTCTTCTTTGTAGCCACCCTTTAAGTATTGGAACATGGTGATAAGGTCTTCCCTAAGCCTTCTCTTCTCAAGGCTGAACAAACCCAATTCTCCCAGCTTTTCCTCATAAGGCAGACTTCCCAGTCCCTTCGTCATCTTTGTGGCCCTCCTCTGGACCCTCTCCAGCCTGCCCACATCTTTTTTGTATAGTGGGGACCAAAACTGAACACAGTATTCCAAGTGTGGCCTGACAAATGCTGAGTAGAGTGGGATGGCCAAACTCAAGCCTCCAATTTTGCCCAAGCTGCAGATTTTCACTGTGAGGGCTGGAGTATGACCAGTGCTTAGGACCACTCCTCATCCTGACTGCTTGCACATCCTAAGCACAACCCAGGCTAGAGGTGGTTTGCACTGCTGGAACTTGCCCTAGCATTAAGCCATTTAGATACAGTTAAATGCTATAAAAAGAGTGGTTCTTATTACACTGTCTGCTCAAAATGGCTTAGAGCTCAAGAAATCAGCTGTCAAGGTTTCAATGCGGATGAGAGACAAGAGCTCACATCCCTGGTTAAACTCAAATTTCAGACAGGACATACTGTTCCAATTCTTTATTTTCTCATCTTGATGTATCCTTACCACCTTAGCTATTCCACACTCCGCCACCCCCAATGCAGACACATTTAAAAAAAAAGGATAAAAATGTCCAGTAAGATTAACTGTCCAAGTTTATCTGTCCTTTCCCTCATGAAAGCCTGTGCTATGAGCCTCTGCACAGTCCCAAGGCCCAGTGATGGGGCATCTCTTTCCACTCTCCTGCTCTGCACAGTGAATCCCTCTGGCCCTCTGCCAAAAAAAAGGTCAGCAAATTCAGGCTCCATTGGATCCAGTGAAATATGCTCCAGAGACAGGTATTTTGTAGAGCACCACTTCTGCCACCATCCTCTTGTCTCTTAAATCAGGCTCTCTTAGCTCATGGGCCTCCCTGACTGTAGCAGTGGTGGCCTGTGATGGGCAAGGAGCTGCTGCTTCCGGGTAAAGCAGGAGGTCTGCACACTCAGCACACCCCAAAACTGAGATTTGCGACCACAACACCCATGTGAACACAAACCCGCTGCCGCATGTCCATTTCTCACCCAGGCCGTTTCATGGCAGCCCAATAGGCATATAATTCTGCTTTGCCTCGTGGCTTCACCCCCTTGCACAAGCACAGCATTCAGGCGATCACCCACAGTCCCTCCCTTATTCATTCTCAGGGCATGAGTCTTTTCCAACTCACCCTGTATTGTATCTTTGTAACTCCACTGATTTCGCAGGAACTAATCCTGATTTACAGAGGGTAACTCAGATCAGGCCCCTTTGACTAAAGCTCCACGTCTAAAAGAAAAATACCTTCAATCAATCTTCAGGGCTTTAAAACAAAGCACACTTTAAAAATGGCTGTACCAGGAATTCATATCCTGCTTTCCTCTGACTGTAACTATCATTTTGACTTAATAAAACGTGACAGTAAAGTTTAAGGATAAAAGAAAATTCTTCATCTTTCATTTTAAAGAAAAGAGATGCCTTTAAAAAAAGACTAAAAAAGGAACCTCCTGTAAAAGCATTAATTCTTCTGTTTGGGATCTTTTGTGATTGTCACAGTTATGATTTTATTAGAATGGGATACCAGAGGGAAGAAGAGCAATGGAAAGAGGTGAACATTAAAGTATTCAAAAAAGTACTGGAAGAATAAGGGAAACAAATATAAACATTATAAAGCAAGACAGCAATGTGGCTATGACAGGCTGGCACAGGCAGCTCTGCCCTAGAAAACAGAGAACTCCAAGGCCAAGAAAACCATGGTCCTTTATTCATCCACCGCTCCTTGCCCTCCCCTCCCACCTTCACCAGCTGGAATCCGTCCCATCGGCCTGGCTCCAAGGGCCATTCCACACTATCGAAGAAAAGGCACAGCTTTTCCCTCTGCCCATGGCCACATCCGCACGCTCAGTCCTCAGCTCTGCCTGCACTGGGGAGACGGATCTGTCTCACACTGCACTTGCATGTCCAGACGTCAGATCTCATGTGCCCCCTTAGACTGGGTTCCTGCCTACCAAGCTGTTCTCATTTATTTACTTGTGAGGCAAACATATGGGAATGGTCAAACTACTGTTCAGATGAGAATCTGTGAAGACATCTTGGTTTGCTTTAATTAATTCACCCTATGGTCTTCTGAAGAATCGGTAAGTTCACTTCTAACTTCACAATGGTTTACCTGCTGCAGCTCTTATTCTGCCTGGGTTTCACCATGCTCTCATATGCCCACCTTGTTCAGGACTTCCCGCGGCCTCCAAGACATGAGCCTCACACTGAACTCACTCTCACAACACCCCAGGAAGACAAAACCACATTTTCATGCATATAATTCAAAGGCTATCTTTTAAAAAATCTCTACAATTCAGCAGCAGGGTGGATTACAAGAGTGTGCAGGTAATATGCTCTCCTGCGGCAAAGCAGAAGCTTGAGCTCCATGCTGACCACTGTCACAGCTCCTGGCTCACACAATCTGCAAGGTACCGGTTGCAGTATCACAGCAGGCTTTACATCAGGAATAAAACAATCAAGATCTCACAACACAAGTCACTTATTGCAACCTTTCTGTTATCTAGATCTATATAAATAACTCAGTAACTCTTTCCAAAGGAGAAATCAGTTTAACCTAATACACTGCTCGTTTCATGGCTCGTGAAGCCTGTAGTGGAGCTGAATAGTAATAGTCTATAGTTTGATCTTAGGACTACATCCCACAAGACAGTGTACTTTGGGGCATTTTATTTCTAGAGCTCTTTCTGATTGCTGTTCAAACCCACCCAGGACTGGTCAAGGTCCCAAACCAAGCCCACAAAATGCAATGGGATGTTCTTGTCCAGATCAGCTAACAGTGACAAAACTCCTAATAATGTCTCGGTACAAAATGTATTGCTTGGTGTCAGTCTACTTCTTTATAGACCCATGTAAACCCTCAATGAGCCACCAGCCACCACTTGGCCTCAGTAGCGCAGTCAGTGGCTGCATGGTCCTGGAAACTGAACTGTTTCCTCACCTTTAGAGGAAGCCCTCCAGAACAGGAACCTATTATAGAAAGATCCCATTAAATAAAGCTGATTCAACAATAAAAGTCTGTGTAACAGAGCAAAATATACGGTACCGCTGAGTTCCTGCCAAACCCAGTGGGCATAAATAAATACCTGCTCTGCTGACACTCAGACCTGCTTTTGAATAGTGCTAACCTGACCACACACTGAGTGTGTCCCCAAGTGCTTCAAGAGGCTCTCCCCAGAGGGCTCTAGATCTTTTTTTTTACTGGCTACACATAATATAAAGACATGAGAGGTTTTGTTAGCGTTTGTTTGGGGTATGAATTTAGCACTTGTGAAAAGGTGCCTTGGAGTCTGAAGTCTTCTGCTTATCCAAAGATTGTATTTGGCAATGAAGGCTTACACTCATTTATTTGCCTGGTGGTATGCCTCCACCATTCTCTAGAAGACTACCTCTTCAGTGGGGATGGAAAGACCTTCTATTTGCTGTTCACAGAATGGTCTCTCTGAGAGACTCTCAACAGAGATGTTAAAAGTGGAGGTATTTTTGGTAATTCTGTGACCTGGAGTAACTATGGAATTATTTTTCATGTGCTCCAGCTGTGAAACACAGAGATGAAGGCAGAGACTAACACACCAGCAGAATGCAATGGATGCTATGGTACTTAGCACGACTGCAATTCAGACATGAAGTTTACTGCAGCCTAGATTAGAAAACAGGCGCTTCTGGCTCCCAGTCAAAGTCTCTGGATGCTCTATCAAAAGGAGAGGATGCATGAGTGTAACACAGCCCAAGAAAGGAGTCATCCCAGGGCTCACAGGACAGCAGCAAGACAGCAAGAATAACAACTCCAGAGGCCCTGCCTGCAGCAGGGGAGTGTGCCCAGGGCTCGGCACCCCTTGCAGTGCAGTTGCCTTTCACTATACATGAGATGTGGAGTCCTCTGCATGGGTGCTTTAAATCCAAGGTGCCAGACATGCTGTTCACCTGCAGATCAGCTATATAATGCAAGTAAAGTAGATTCAGCATCAGACTTACTGCAAATAGTCACCTGGCTGCAAGGGCTCTTTCTGTCTGACCCATGCCTTAAGCCTATGGCTGCTGCAGAAACACTAATGCAGCAGCTTTTCTTCAAATTGCTCACCTGCACAATGTGAGAATAATTTGTAAATGTGTGAATTAGCAGATCCACAGCCCCTAACACCACACTGTGCAGTCAACATCATTCCACCACGCTCTGGTGTCTGACTGTCTGGAGACGCTCCTCTATTTGCAGTGATTTCGAGGCTTGTGGTGTTCCTGCTCACACACCTCCCCACTGCAGCTGTGACATTACAGCTGGGGAAACTGAGGCATGACACAACTCTGTGACTCAGACACCAGTAACTGCAGCCAGTTTTTGGTAAAGCCAGAAAGAGAAGTAAACTCCTCCTGACTCTGGCAAATGCTTTTGGAACGGGGCTTTCTTTTGTCTCAGTTTAATATAAAGACCATAACTGTTCTTGAATTTTTGACTTAGAGTACTAACCGTTATTTTACTGACACTAGTTTTTCACTCAACTCTAATTAGATGGTCCACTGGACACATCCCATGGGATTTTTAGTAAAGAAGTTAGCAACAATGGTTCCAAATTTTATCAGACCTAATATAGGTTGGTAACTTCCAAGGTTTCTCTCTTCAACACTCTGAGGGCAAGCTGGAGACAACTGCTGTCCCCAGATTGCGTTAAGCAGATAGGCAATCCCAGTAAACTATGTACCAGGCACTATGGTGACCCTTTGACCACACAGTTGGGGAAACAGTAAGATGATGAAATTTTAAGAAAAGCCACTTAATTATCCTTTCACCTGAAGTAATGTCACAACTCAAGTCTCCAGCAGACAAAATCTGAGCCATGAAATCATCACACCAATCAACCTGCTGCTGGAGAGTCAGCCTTAACATATGGGTTTGACTTTCCCTAGAGCCTTGTTTTTCCAGTTTAAAGACTCCAGCACTAGCTCCAGGGCTACAGCTCTGGCCTCCCACCCACCTTCTTCTCCATCCCACAAACCCTCTTGCATCACTCACACAGCCCCACATACCCAGGTCAAAGGTGGTTGCTGCATGTCATAAACCCGTCTTATCCCTCCCGGCAGCTCCTTCCTCTACTGCTATGTTGCAACAACAGGATGAGAAGAACTTTTTCTTTTAATGCTTGCCCATGCAGGAGAGAGAAACCACAGCTTGTTTGTTTTTGTCAAAGATCTGTGATTACCTGGTGCCACATAACACATACTCACGGCTTAATTGTAAGTCTAGGAGAACAAGCATAAACCATTGCTGTAGTGCAACTCCAAGTTTCAGCCTGCTTGGAAACAAGAATATGTTTTGCTGAAGCATCTTCTTGACACTGCACAGCATCATTTATCATATGGAAACCTTTGGCTAGAAGGCATTCAGATGGCCTATAAATGCTCCAAATCTGAACAGATGAAATAATAATTGTCAGCCAGGGAGCTTTTCTCGTATGTCTTGCAAAAACAGTTACCTGCTGTTATCTCTTCCCCTCTTTGGAGCAGCAGGGCTACCTTGGTCTGCCCTGAATTGCACTTGGGATACTGTAGAGGAGAGTGGCTCTTCCCAGAGCTACCCGGCTGCAGGATAGCACTGAAGGGAAGCAGTGCAGAAAATATACAGCTCACAAATGACAGGTTATTACCAACTGCTGTGTGTAAACAAAATGGGACTGATTCTTCATCTGCTGAAAACAACAGTGACATCAATTTTCCCCAAAAAAATATATGGCGATCAACAGCTTCTGAAAAGGCCAAGCTGCATTTTCCTCCTCCTCCAAACATCCTACACAGCTCCTCTGATACCAGGAGCATGGTACTGTGTTACCTGCTAAATGAAGCTCACCAGCCTAAGAACACCGGAATTACTATGCTGGGTCACAGCAACATCCTTTTAGAACTTTTCTCAAAAATGGTATTTAGGCTAAGGGAAAGTGAAGCAGGACAGATGACCTTCAAAAAGCCCCTGGCTGTATACTTTTAATGAACTACAGTCATAATTTTCACTGTCCACAGATTTACTTTACCTAAGCAGTACACAGCACAGTCCCCATCCTGTAAAGTGTCCCTCTCCCTAAATTCCCAAAGACACCAAGGTGATCTGGGATTTAATGCAAACCCTATGATTTATGACTTAGCTAAACAGCTCCATGCTGGAATAGAAGGGAGGAATATCTGAGACCAAAAGCTGGATCACCCTACACAATCACATTTTTGACAAATTCAGATGTCCAGTTTTGGCTGGACATCTGAATCTTCTCCCATCAGACAGGAGAAGCATCCTGCCAGCAGATGCCCCAACCCCAGGGTGCCAGCTCTCCTCCTCAGAAATGCTTTAAAAAAACCTGAACAATCCCTCAGACAGAAACCTTGTCATCACCTTCCAGGAGGCAGGGTCTGAGCAAGCATTTAGGGGCTGATAGCATTTTAATACACTCTGAGGCTAGGCTTTCTGGAGAAGATGAATTATTTGTAATGAATTCCAATCACATGGCACTCCAGCCCCCACACCTTCATCCTGCATATATAACCAAATTAGTTTAGGAGATGTAAGTTATTCAGGGACTTAGCTGTTCAGTCTGGCCTTGGAGGATTTGCTCTCATTATGGCTTTTATGCAAATTCTGTCCTCCAAATCTCTTCTGAATCAATTATTACTAGATTAATTTAAACATGTCCACCTGGGGTGCCTGTATATCATGTGCCTCATGTTAAAAAGTAAAAAGGATGATAATGAATTCAGGAGGTGACTGAAACAGATTCCTGCTTTGTGGAAATGTGACCTTTTTGCATAATGTCATAAAAGAAAGAAGTTCCCTCAAGAAACATGGCAGATAGGGTTGTTCGTTGGATCAGCTGGGCTTTCAATCAATCTTTGGAAATTAGCATGATACAATAAAAAATTAATAAGAAATTTAAAAAAAAATCACTTTAATGCTCTAGACTATTAAAGTCTTCGATGGACTACTAATTGAAATGTAATGCTTAATTTTAAGCAATGCCATTTTATTAATGGCAAAAACTTGAATTAATGTCATTAACCAATGTTAATATTACAAATCCCCTGAGGGATAACAAAGCAATTATGTTATTCACAGAACTGAAAGGGGTGAAAAAGGATGTAGTCTGTACATGGCTGCACTAAGGTGGAAGAGACTGCTTCCATCTGCGTTTCCTCTGCTGAGAAAGGGGGTTTGTTTGTTTTTTTGAGCAAAGAGGAGGGAGAGGAAGAGAGGAATTTGCGCTAAGTTAATTATTGCTGATTTTCAGGCACTTAATAGCTAGGAAATTATTCTGTTACTCAAACACCATACTGTGGGGATCCTGGAAAAATAATTTGGGAATGAGAAATTGATTACAAACCCTCCTTCTTGGAGGCCTCCCCTGCATGCGCTCAGATCCTAACACATGCACCATCAGCCTCCACCTGATGGAAAAGCCTGATGCAAATAGATGGCCCCCCACCTGGCAGTAAATGGCTTTATGGAGCTGTGCTGTTTTGCATCTGCCAGGGATCACCAAGATCACCTTCTGTAGTTCTGAATGTCCTCAAGTCCATGTGAGAGCAGGTGCTTCTATTTTATACAGTTTAGCAAGTTCAGCATCGTGTCAGATCCACTGCCCATACAGCAGGATAGATGGGGTTAACCTTAATTAAAGAACCAAAACCAACACCCTTGCCAACTGGCAGAAGTCACATTGCCCAGAGTGTAAGAACTTTGTATGGTGCTGGTATAATACTGCATTTTCCCCACAATAACCATATTACAGATAAACCCTTGATTAACTATTTTTTTTTATTGTCTGGCTGATAATTCTGAGACAATGGGGAGATGCAGCAAGCCAGAACATGAAGAATTCCCCGAGCAGCTACAAACCTTGTTGTTATTCTCAGAATCCCAAAGACTTTACAAAAAGTACTCCAAGACACCCAAAACACCATTGTCAAAATCCACAACTAACACAAATGCCTCTTTCAGTATGCACTTTTCAAGGCAACCAGTCAAATGTGTCACAAATTCACAAATAATACTAATCCATGGAAGAGATACAAAATCTAGTTTCCCCTGTTTCATGTAATGTGCCAATGCTCTTTTGCAAACCAGCTCTCAGGATAAGGATAACCAGGAGATTCTTCTGATGCAGTCCAGTCCAGCACTTTTGAAAAATTAAGTTCAACTCCTTCTTAGAGGAAAAAAGAAAAGCATTGACACTAATTACTAACAGACTTTCTATTTATGATGTACAAGGTGTAAAACCTCAATACTAACCCAAAACAAATCAACCGAGAAAAGACCAAGGCTTTCAGTGGAGTGAGGTGAGAATCTACTCCTGAATTTGGCTGGATATAATAACAGAGATGCATACTTGGTGGCTGGGACTAGGGTGTCTTTCTTTCTTTGTAGCCCAAGCACAGAGCACCCAAGTGCCTCTTTATGTTTCTGTTCAGGATATAGTTACAGCTGTAAAATACAGTGAGATTTGGGGGTTTTACTTAAATTGATATATTACTTAGCAGTCTTATTATAAATGAAAGAGTGAGCAAGAGGAAGAATTACTGCAGAGTTTCCACTGTGCTTACCAATGAGGTCCTGCACACAGCAGGCTTCAGTCTATGGAGCCAGTTATGCTCGACAGCATAATGCCTTTTCTACTGCAAATTTGCAAATCATTGCATTTTGTCTTCCAGTAATGGTTTCTCTCTTACCTCTTGTCTCCCCCATTTCCTCAAAGAACAACATTAAACCTCCTGTGAAATATTTCCGAAGTCCATTTTGTTACTTTTTCATTTTCTCTCCCAACTCCCCACTCCCTACTTGAAAACAGAGGGAGAGGAAGCCACTGAAGACACCAAGGTCAAGGCAGTGAGACAAAGTCAAATTCATGCAATCATTTAAAACCGCACGCCATCAGACCATTACAGAGACACGAGACGTTATGGATTGCAGCTTAATAGATCGCAATGGAGGATGATGGGGGAGAGAAGAAGAGAGAAATGTTCCTTCTGGGTTGATACTTGCTGATTGAAGTGCACGAGTGGGCAGGTGACCACAACAGCATTTGTGCTCATAAAGCCGAGACTTACTTCTTGATACTAACAGACACACCATTGTCTCCAAACGCAATGTTTTGTTATTGCGTGATTAATTGAAAGTCACACGCAATGACATATTACAGGCAGGATAAAGCTGTCACTGGAAAGCAATTCTTCACAGTAATTCCTGCCAGTCTCTCCAATCTGAAATTGCATACCCTGTTACAGACACAAGACCAAACGCATTACATATCTTTATATAAATAACAGTGACTAACAACGGCAGTCTGAGGTAATCTCTGTGGGATATGAAATAGAGAAAAAGGTAAGACAGAGAAATTGCCTTCAAATATTAGTAAGCTTGTCCGTGCTAATCTCCATCAAATGAGCCATTTCTCTTTTGCTCTAAAATAAAAACTGTTCCTGCTGGAGACACATAAAGTATGATAAAAGGACATGTTGTGGCATAAATGACAACTAGAAGCCTTTCTTCTTCAAAAGGCCACTAGTTCTAAATCTTAAAAACTTATCTTGATCAAGACTAATTAAACTTCGACACAGTCGCTTTATCACTTACTTTAGGTCAGTAAGTATCAGTAACTGGACCAGCTCACTTTTTAAAGCCTCCAGATCAAAGACTCTTTTATATTTCTTTTGGCAGCAGCAAGAAGATATCAAATCATTAATTTTCTCCATGCATTTTATTTCAGTGAGAATCACTGCATTCAAAATACAATGTGGGGAAAAAGAAAAAAACTACAGTGCTCAAGGGAAAGGACACAGCCCAGGGGAATATAGGTGCCCAGGAAATAGCTTGTGTCACTTCTATTTTGTGTATGACAAATTCACAGCTAAATTGCCAGTAATGGTACGCAGTTGTCTAATCTTCAGTTGGCGTTTAGCGCTCCATTTCCCGTACCACTGGCTAATGGTTAGATCTGTTGCAGTGCTCGATTTATTTTCTTGCTATCTGAACATAAATTGGAGGCAATACCCCACTACTCGCATGAACAATATATTAGAGACTCACCATCAGATCGGGTGGCATCATCCGAAACCAAACAGTACTCTCTCTTTTGCAACTCCTCCATTAAAGAGCTCCATTTCACATCCCCACGGAGATGGTCAGAGGTTTTAAGCCCTTTCAAGCTCACCCACTTGGACCTTCTGTTACCAACCACTTGTAAAATAACGAAAAGTGACGCAAAGGTCTTTACCTGCTCAGAAGATGGTCTCTTGCAGGCTCTTGTAAATCTGCCAGTGACAGAAGCCAAGAGAAATGGGGACAGGAAAGCACAAAGCCTGGGCTGTCCTGTGGCCTGGAGGCAAATAGCAATCTCTGTCTTCACCTAACCCAACCAGAGCCCTGCAAGAGAGTAAATCTGTGTCCACTGGCCTTTTTAACAGTCCCTTAATGACCGTTAACTTTTTTCAGCCAGCCATTGATTCTAATGGCATGTGCATTCACACACAATAATACCTCAGACGGCCTTCATTAATTTACCATGCATAATTTCTCTGAAAGCTTTTGCCAATAGAATACCCCTAAACTGACTCACTAACTCGTGAAGATAAAGCACTTTCTGTGTGAGACCATTATGCAGATTCACAGCATTCTCCTCAAATAAGTTAAAAAGTAGGTATTGTTCAGCGTCTATCCATTTTTTGGAGGAAGCAAAGTACCAGGGCTCGCAAATGTAAAGCTGCTGCTGGAGTATCCGGTGTGACAATGAATATGTAAGATACTCAGGGCTGGGAAGGAACAACAAGAAAAAAGGCAACTTATATGAAAAAGCCTTTCTGCTGTGAAGTTCCTGAAATCTCTTACAAATTTCAACAATAGGAAGTCCTAAAAGTGAAAGGCTGTTAAAATACCAAGGGAAAATGCAGCAATATAGAGATATTCACCAGCCTAGCTCCATTCATCCAAAGGGAGGCGGGGGAAGATCCAGCAAAGGGAGTGGATTAGGAACAAACTATCCCGGAGAACAAGGGTTTGGAGCTGTCAGGAACTACAGTGCTGCCCGTTAGCCTTGCAATAAATTACGGAGCTGTCAGCATTTTCCCATTATAAATGTCTCAAGTCTCCTCTTACATACACTGATGCAAGATTCAGACCTTAGTCCTGTGGCGGCTACAAAACTGCAGACAAAAGCACTGCGGCCCCACTTTGGAGGTATAAGAGCCATAAATATAACCAATGATCTTATAAACTTTACAGGATGTTGGTTTTAGGGAATAAAAAAGGATTTTTTTTTATTACAGTTAGTTTGGCTTTAAGCAAAGTCACAGGATGACAGGTGAAAAGCTGATTGAAAAGGTGATCAGGAATAGGCTCCTCTTCTGCACTACACTCAAGTTTTTTATCGACTTGCAAGTCTTATCCCTTTCTGGAGGATAGATCACAGAGACCACGAATGCTGTGACTCCACTTCCAAGGTTATAGGTGGCAACCTGACTTATGCAAAAAACACCTTCTGTAGACACAGACGCTTATTATGCCCTCTAATATTAAACATGAAGGCAAAATGAAAATTAAAAAAACAATTAATCCAAAACTTAATTTAATCTGTCTCAAATTCATGAGTCATGGGACTCAGGGTTTTGGGTTCTCATCAATGAGCAGTGAACCACTTGCAGTGAGCACAGGAGCAAACACAGCCACAGAGCAGGTGGATTAAAAGCAGAGCTCTTCAAAAAATCTCTGTTAAAAGAAAGCTTCCTATTTTTAAGAAGTGGCTTTTTTGTTGTTATTTCAGAATACAGACTGCAAAAGAAGCCCTGTGTACTTCAGTGAAAAAAAAAAAAAAAAAAAAAAAAGGAGACAGCCAGCCCCAGCCTATGTGGGGGAAATATGCTCACATGGAGATACTTTTTTTAAGTGAAAACCACCAGGAGGATTTTGGCAACATGGATTTAGTACAAAGGATGTAAACCATTATCAGCATAAAGGTAAAGAAAACTTGAGGAAAATACCACTGCCTGGAGTTAGTATCGTTAAAGACCATTAGTATTGCCACTAATTACACATGCTTAACTACAGCTTTGCCTCCAACTGTAACATCACAAAATTGCAAGAGACTGGTCTGTCTAGGGAGTTACAGACTTCTTCAAAAGCCCCTAAATATGTGTTTACAGATCATATGGGGAAAAGCGATCTAACACATCTGAAGAGGAGTACTCCCCTCTCCCCTCTTTTTCTTTGTACATTTGACTTGCTCCAAACTCTTCTTCCCTGCTCTGACATGAAAGGCTGGTCAGTGATGCTGGCACCCTGAGCCTGGCCTATCCAACCAAGAAAAACGTGAGCATGGGCTACAATTCTCCAATTACTCAAGTGGTAGCAGTAAATCTTAGCACAACATACAATGACTGTACTAGACATCAAGTAGTGCATATGCTGGAGGATTTGGGACTGGAAGCAGTCTGTCTGCTCTAGATAAAGTAATGACTCAAACACAAGGCAGGAGACACTCGAGGCTCCTGGTGTGTGCGACAGCCCAGCAGAGTTACAGCCACCCCCAGCCCTCCATTCAGCAGTAACAGCAAATCACTCTTCACATTTTTCTAACCCTTTAACAGTGTTTCCATACAATACCACCCTTTGCTCTTGGCTTGTGTATTAGAGGGAAAAAATAGGACAATGTTTCCCTTTTAATTCTTGATTTTTACATTAATTTTTTTATTGTATAGGGTTTTTTACTGAAATCTTGCAGTATATCTGCTCATAAAGTAAACAGCATAGCACTCCGCTTCAGAGAGAATATATAACAGCAGAATAAAATCCTATCCATATGTCCAAAGTACAAGAGGTTCACAGTCAGAGCTGGCAAATGGTGTGATTAATCCTGACTGCATTTCAGTGAAGACAAATCTAGAAATAATGTACAATTTCTCTCTTTGTGAATTACTACTTGTGAAAACTCCCTGCCTGTATCATATACACCCAAAGCAATTTTTGAAGATTGTTTACAATAAATCAAATTTGGGACAGTGCTTGATTGATGAAATTTCAAACACCATCTCTTTATTCTTTGGGTGCTCCTTTTATAATGTCAAGTTAACAGAAAAAACACAGCGGATACACAGACGCCAGACACATTCAAAGGTTTCCATCTGGGCTTTAATTACTATCACAGTTGCCTCACTAAATCGAATACGTTCCTCCCCCTCCTAAGGGCTTCGCCTTGTATCTGATTTAGCTTACTTTGCCTTGATGAACAAAATCTGGTATAATCATTTTCTATAATGCCCCAGAGGAGCATCATCCCATGTATAAACTTGCTGCCCCGTAAGCCAGCTTTTTACATTTCTCTCTTCAGACATTACTCTGAACTTTACTCAGAGAGAGTCTTCTTTCCTTCAGGAAATTATTTTGGAAAAGTCCTAGAGCAGATTTTCTCCAAAGGCCACATTTAGATTAGATTAAGTCACTGCTATTACCATAAAGTTGAAAAAGAGGCAACAATGTTTAAACCACTTCTTCCAAATGCAGAAGACAAACAAAACCTTCTTCCTCCCCCTCCACACAGCATCACCTGTTCCTGACCCCAACTGTCCAGTTCATTATTGCTTTCAGATGGTAATTAGTGAGCCCAGACAGCCTGATCTTTGCCATTACTCCTGACCTATTGGGCTTGGCCTTTCTCAGTTATTATCAGTGTCTTTCTTAGGTGTTCTCAGAGAGCAGTAACAAGTATGCCATCTGTTTTAGCTCTCCTGATTTGAGCTGTTAAATAAAAACATGTAACATCACCCACAAAAATACCTTTGTTAGGGTTCTGCAGCAAGCTCTGAACCCTTTATAATTAACTGCAGACCTACTTGTTGGTTTCCAATAAGGTCACTCTTTCAGTAATCAGAGGTGGTCCCAGGAGGTAGTACATAAATAGCCTATATTGAAGCCTAAATTAGGCTAACTCAGAACTTCCTGTACTCTTCACTGCAAATAAAGCAAATATTTATAGACTCTTACAATCTTTGAGGTTCCTGCCTAAGAATTAGGATCAGAGCAGCTCTTCTTGCTCATGGTAAATCAGAACCCAAGCAAATGTCCTAAAGCTTAGATTCCTCGGTGTATCATTTTTGTTTGAAACTCTCCACGCCATTCTTTAGATATCCTTTTAAAAAATAAAAAGACAAGCAAAAGATAATTCAAAAGGGAGATGAAAACAGACTTTGAAAGAAAACATCTCTCTGTTAAATTCTTGTTAAGGCATATTGTTACAGACTCAGAACATCTGGCTTCTATTCTGTGCTCTGCCACTGACTCTCTACAGGGCCTCAGGCAAGTCCTTTCAGGTTTAAGTCTCCATCTTTTCTTTCTTTTCAAGCAAATAAGAGTTTTCCTTTCTTCTCCCTTTGCTTTCTGACTTGACCATCCAGAGACGTGCATAATTTTAAAGAAGACAAGTAACATCTTCTCACTGGACAACATCATATAAGTAGACACTTCTCTGAAGGATGGAGGCTTTGGACTGTAAACACTTCAGGGTAAAGACCATCTCCTAACATTTGTCAAGTCTTCTGTTTTATAGACTATTTAGAGAAGGCTAATGGTATGCTGTAGGAGTTTCTGGAAGCAGCTGGCTGAGTTTCTGCTGGAATCATCACTTTAAACACTGTTGGGATGTCATTGTTTTATTCAGAGGTGTCAGAACGCCTAGAGCTTTGGCCAGCCATCTTTTCTCATTAGTAATTTTCACACAAGTCTAAATAAATGTGTTTGTACTGTGCCCAGCGTAATGCAGCTCCTATGTGCCACATTAACACAGCTAATAAATAAAAAATCCTATTCATGATATTCTTACACCAAGCCAGCAGTAGAAAATGGACACTCATCAGGGAAGCAGGAAGCATTAGTGGCTGGGGTGGATGGTGTTAGCAAACAGGCTCCAGCTGGAAGTGTAAGCATTATAAGTAACTTTATCATTTATTTTCAACAGCTAACTCTGCATTTCCTTGCCCCTTTACCACCTCATAGAGAAGGTCTGGTGAAAAGCAGGGTATCCATTTATCCTTGGCTGGCTGATGAGCCAGCAAGCCTCTTTGTTATATTTTGGCCTGGAAACCAGGAGCGGACCTGAATGATCAATGCTGTTCGGCTTCTGCCTCTACACAGCCAATAGTGCAGGAAGAATGATACCAATGGGCAATGAAGAATACTGCTTCCTAAATAGCTGCCACCAACATGCTAGATGCTTTTCAAATACACAATACTCAGCCTAAAAGTGTTGTCAAAGAGCTTTCAGACACCACTGGAACACAAAATTAATACACAGAGGAACGTCTCTGTGAATACATCAGTGCAACTCCGTGCCTCTTGTCTTGACTGCACTCAGCTGTGGTGCAGCTTCCTTACATCTCTTTATTCCATCCATCTTACATGGAATGATAAAATGATCAGGTTTCACAAGTGTTTTAAGAACAGACTTTGGAGCCAAACATAGCTAATTATCCTAACGTATACACATTATCCCCCAGAATCTGGAATTTCAGACTAATCAGATTATTTATTTCTTCCAGGTAGCATGGTTAATGGTTTTCCTGATCCATAGAATAAACGTATTTGAACACACATTCTGCAATGACAGAGTCCCACTGAACTCACTCAACCCACTGAACAGGCAGTAGACTTAACAGAGCAAAGGTTCCCATCTCCTTTATCCAGGAAACTAGCTCTTCTCCTTTTAGGACCAGGTTCTACCAATACAAATAATCCCATATCATCTTATTAAGATTCACTGACTCTTTGATAGAAACAATTTCACGGACAGTCTGCAGAAGCTCCCCCTCTCTGCAGCCCCAGCCCAGAGCTCCTTCTTTCCACTGCCATTTTCTTCACCTCTCTTGCTCCTCAGATGAGAAGCTCAGCTCCCAGGCTGAGACAACTACATTTTTCCAGAGCAGTGAAGCTAATGTTACTGCCAACAAAGTTCAAGAGAGTTACAAGTAATATTCTTGGTCAAGACCCCTCACCTATGAAGACACCTGACAGAGGAGAAAGCTGAAGCATTCCTAACCATCAGCCTTGCAAAAATCCAAGACAAGAAATCATTCACCTGTGCTCATAAATAATAATAATACTTTGCTGTTGTGGTTTTAGAAATTGAGCTACTGAAATCTGAGCGTTAAAGGAAAAGGAGCCTCTAAGAGCAACCTTCTGTGAATCCTGAGAATACGCTGGGTGGTTCACTATGAAGATGTCAGTTGCCCTAGAAACATCATAAGCTGGAGTGGCA
This sequence comes from Strix aluco, assembly GCF_031877795.1. Taxonomy (NCBI): domain Eukaryota; kingdom Metazoa; phylum Chordata; class Aves; order Strigiformes; family Strigidae; genus Strix; species Strix aluco. Next base: position 13,291,110 of record NC_133936.1, on the reverse strand, counting down.
GATAACTGAAGTAGACAAGATCTGTCAGAAAAAGTTTGGCACCATCAAACCAATGCTTTGAAAGCATAAAAATGACTAATTGTCTGTGTTTTCTTCTCCACATCAGACAAAAGGTTCTCCTGGCAATGAGGGACAGCTCTTCAAGTTGTGTTTCACTATTCACTCATCTGTTTAAATTCGGAGTGTAGGATTTAAAGCTTCTTTACATTTTTTTAAAAAGCTTATTTAATTTAAATGAAAGCGAAATAAGTCATGGGCTTGCATTTGTTCCCCTTCTCTTTCAAAGACCAAAGTTCAAACAACCTTCTGGAAACGACTGGTGTCCTGCTGGCCCTAAACCTTACTTAACGCCACTTTAAAGATGCCACATAACTGGGCACAGGTCTCATTTTCTGGCCAGGAGGCTATCAAGATGAAAAAATGTGAAGGTCTGACCTGCAATGCATTGAAGCACAAACCCTATATTTGACCAGATACTGACTTGTCATATCAACAAAGTAGATTACACACTCAAGATAGTGTGTAAACACCAAGGCAATAGAAATCAAGGTCTGGTTTTAAAAACCAAAGCATCAGAAGACATTGCCTTTTGCCAAGCCTACTGATCCACATCTTTCACCAGCAATAAATAAACAACAACACTGAAAAAAAGAAAGATGAGTTTTAAAAAACCCAAAACATTAGCTATAATGTTTTTAGACTCACATTTCCTTATTTGGTCTCTTTATGTACATTTCTCATTCCCTCTCCCTCCCTTTAACTGGCCAGTTGCCAGAAGAGGAGAAAAGAAGAGAAAAGGAACAAAAATTAATTATAATCCATAAAAGTAATTAGAAACTTTTTTAAGGACTAGTGCCAGAGCAAACAGGAAAACTCAGGAACTCTGGATTTGCTACACTCTTCTTCGCAGGTCCCCAGCGATGCCGGTGTATCTGTGTAACCAGCGCACAGCAAACAGCACAGCTGTTTGCATTCTCTCTGTGCACAGGGAAGCAATTTTTCCCTTTCATACATTATTCACAACTTGCTACAGCCATTCTGCAAATTCAGTACATCTCCTTTAACGAAACAATGAGATTGAGATGCAGATTCTTTCCCTTGTTTTTTTTTTTCTTGAATATTGAGAACACTGGATATGGGTTTTCTTTCTATTTAAATTTCTCTTTTCAATTTGGAGCTGATTTAAACCATGCATAATGCAGACAGGCAACAAGTAAGGATTTCCTTCTCTGATCCATGCCTTCTCCTCTAGCCAAGCCTGCAGAAATAACCCTCCAAGCTTGGACATAGACACATCCCCTACAGTTTAGAGATGAGATAGTTCCAACTCCCCCAAACTTTCAAAATGGTTTGGGAATTTAATGTCTTCAGAGAAAATACTATTTCTTTTTCCTCTCTATGATGACTAGTACAAATCATAGTCAACTCCTTTGCAAAAAGCAAACATTTAACACTAATAGTCATTACAATTAATAACTCCCTGCTTTTAAAAAACCCTTAGACTGCAGCCACCAAAATTTATTCTCACTTGACGTTAAGATGACAGATTTGCCAACAGACTTGGGAGTTGAAATAACATCACTGGGCCACCTGCTCCCTTGGAGTTTAGCTTTAATAATGTAATGCAATATCATAAGCTGAAGTCATTTGATGCACTTGATGCAGGAGGGAAATGTAGATTTTCTTGCTTTCTGTGAAACTTTTGGTTTAGGTGCCACAGTAAGCTGTATCATTCTGTTCCCACATCCCCAGACCGAACAGAGCAAAAAGTCAGATCCATCCCTGGTGTCAGCCTTGGCTTGGCACAAGGCCAAAAAGAAAAAGAAACTGTGATTTTATTGCTGTTTCTAAAAGACCTAGTTGACCACAATGAGCACAAATTTCTCTCCACAATTCAGGTTTGGCAGACACCTTGCACTACTTCTCCAGATAAAGTGGAGGATCTTTGTTTTGCTTTGAGAAGTTAATCATTTTATCATTGAGGCTTTGTAACATACTGCATAGGAGTGTCTCTGGAAAACATCCATCTTGTGGCTCAGCATGGTTGGTTACCTGTTCACTCACTACAGCATCACTGCAGTATCTACATTGTCAAGGCAGCTTGACACAATTGGATTTCATTTCAATATTGCATTGACGCCGTGCCCTGAACATAAAACACCAATTTGCACACAATATTGTAGGAGCCAGATCCACACACTTGTAACTCAGTCCAAGTCCACTGACAAGAGCAGAAATGTATCATTCACATTAGCAGATTACCTGGTGCAGGTTTGATGTTTAGGGGCAGGACTGGCCAGCAAGAACTTTGGGCTTGAATCTCAGCACAGTCTGGGCAGTTCTTTTAAGCTGTCTAAACATTTACTTTCTTTTTGATAACATGGTGCTTATATTGCCTGTCCACCTTATCAGAATACCTTAGATGCTAAGATTTGTGAAATGCTCTGAGATTTTAGGCTGAAACAAGGTGTGGGGATTCAGAGCATTGCTGCAGTCATGATCAAATTCACTGTATGCTGTGGAGGATGTTACAGTTCTGCTGACATAGGAACGACAACGAAGTTCTGCGCTTCATAGCTTGATATGACAACTATGTGTGATACGAAGGACTAAGTTTCAGAAGAAAAATTTAGTAGCATTACATTTCATCATCCCAACCTTGCTATCCACATGACTGGTGTTAGCTTATGTGGCTTACTGCAGTAACCCACCTGCAATATTCACACTTCCTAGTGAAGATTATCACTCCTGTCTAAGAGGCACCCCATAAGTCCCTTGTTCCCACTGATGTGAAATCCTTTTAGGAAAGGTTGCTAAGCTTTAGACTACCTGTGTACTAACCCAGAAAACAGGGGACCCTGCTAAAGAAATGCGTAAGCCTGGGTTCTTCACCATCAGTGAGGCTCAGGGCTCAGATGAAAGCTCTCCTTTCTGTACATAGGCTTACATGTTAAATATGAGGGTCTTGACAGGGAGGTCAGCTCCAGGTTTAAATTACAAGGCAGAAAATCCCTGTGTAATTTCAGTAGTGTTGTATTCACTGAGTAAATGCTTAGACCAAGTTCAGGTCAAACCAAATGCCACCTGCACAGGCTGGTATGACATGCAATGAGTAAGGGTTTCTCCACCAGAAGCAGGTACGTGTAGGGCTGTTTCCTACATTTGCAGGGGAACAGGAACTGATCATTTACAGAGTCATAAATACACCTAAATGTCATCTAAGCAGAGCCTCTATCAGAACAGAGCGTTACCAGTTACAGGGGCTCATGTTGTTCTTCTTTCTCCACTGAACAGACTGTTAAATGAACAAAACCAATTTGATCTCACACATCCAACTAGCATATAAAAAAAGCTCAAGAGCAGCTGCTGCCTACCTACAACTCTCTAATTTCAGCCCAAACAGTCTGTTTCCCAGTTGTGGGAGAGCAATCCACAAAAGGACCCGACAATCAGACAGAGTCAGCAGAGACGTGA